>NC_089766.1:12673507-12761007 GCF_040412425.1 Macrobrachium rosenbergii | reverse complement strand
TTTACACAGCACTAGAGAAATTAGTTTCATGGCCTGGTCATTGACAGCAGGGGTGTTGCTGACATAGTTAGGCATTGGTTACTGATTTTAGTGATTCTTACCGTTCGTTATTTATGGGTTGGTTGTTCTTAGCATTATTAATTACAGAAATTCTGAGATTTATGAGGCCATTCAGCGCTGAAACTGGAATTTACAGTATAAAGGGTTTGAAAGGTGTAACAGGAGGAAAACCTCGCAGTTGCACTAAGAAATAATTGTTAGGAGAGGGTGGAAAGTAAGATGGAAAAAAGAGAATATGAACGGAGGTACAGTAAAATGAATGAAAGGGAATGCAGCAAGGGGGCAAAGGAACGTTGCAAAGAACCCTATGTAATGCCTACAGTGCACCGCATGAGGTGCACTGACGGCACTACTCTCCTACGGGGATCGATCTTGGCGATTCTAAGCGTCACCGAGTTTTTTGTAAGTCGTAATTACGGACTATAGTGATTATTAGTTTTCGTTGTATATCTATTATTGGTCGTAGTGATTATTAGTTTTGTTGTACAACAAATCGCGGTTATTGATTTTATGTCTTCGCCACTGTTGTAATAGTAATTCTTAGCATCATTTCTTTTCTTGTCTATTGATTGTAATATTTTTTTATGATAATCGACCTACAGCTTAAATTTCAGTTCTTGTGAATACTACTTTGCATACCTATAGATTTTAGATATATATCGTATTTTATGATTCCTTTTAATGAAATCTGAGATTGCTTCGTATTTGCTGATGTTGACAAGGAACCAGCAGCCCCCTCCCTAATGTCAAGCGGCGTCCACCTGTTTCTTACTAACGTGGAAGAGAAATTAATCGCCCTTTTTTTTTTATTATTACCAAGCTTGATTTTGTCATCCATACCCTTCTCATTTTGATACATAAACAGCCCTAGTTCAAATCGGTATAGCTATATGACATACTTAAAACAGCTTAATATACAGTATAATAATATATAACCAAATCCTCGTATTTGTAATATTTTGGCCATAGAATTTAATCCTAGTTTTAGAAGTTCTACTGATGCTTATAGAACGGCAGAGGTAAGGAAGGAGAAATATATCCTGATAAAATATACGGAATCTTGTCAGATTTTGACACTATAGGTCACTGTTTTATTAGAGGGGCAAAGAGAGAAGGCTTTGTGAACTAGGAGGAACCAGTAGTCCCTTTATTACAACCAATATCGTCATCCCAGAAGTTTCACTTTTATTTCAAACAAGACCGACCTTTTGTTAGTCACTGATGATACCCTTTATTTAATACATTGCAGTCTCCATATTGTTTTTCCCTTTTTTTCCGAATGAGAATATTTTTATTCATCAATTTAGGACTTCTTTGGTTGTTGTTTGCTTCATTTTTTTTACTTCCCATTGTAACAGACTTGAATATTTTGCATATTCTCATTCAGGATTTGTAAATTTCTTTGTACAGTATATTCAGTACCAGTGATTGTGATGAGTTAAGGTGTACAATAGCCAAGTTATCATTATTATTATGCATCATGAATAGTTATTAGTTGTAGTATTTCTTACTTTTGTTCCTTGACGACTGAATTTTTTTCATTTTTACAAGTTTTCTCTTTCTTATTTCTTTTCAGATGGACTCCTTCCTGGGTAACACACGACAGTTTTTCCAGGGACTGCCGTCCTCACCGCGTGGGTATGGGGTCCCAACATCAAGGGATGACAGCCATGCTCCACCCACGCCAACACCTCCTGCCACGCCTACTTTGCCACCTTCTCATCCGTACCACCCATATCCACAGCCCATGACTGGGGCAGTGCCGACCACCAATGTGCCTGGTTTGCTGCCCCCTAGTCGACCCATGACACCTGTAACACCATCTCACAAGCCTCCTGATCACAGCACGTCTGCTTCACCTTACAATATACCTTTCCTTCACCCAACTGGTACTAAACCTTCATCTGCAGACGCTCGTTTCCTCCCTTTTGACCAGCAATATCGTCAAGCAGCATTAGCTACAGGATCAGTAGTAGCACCATCTTCTACGAGATCATCTGACACTTTACATAGCTCAAGAGCTCCATCCCAGTCACATAACAATGGTCAAGGACTTACTGCTGAGTCACGCATGTCCTCGCGCACTTATGCTAAGCCTCCATCTCTGCCCATTGAAGGACGGTCCCACATGCCTGTACATACCACACAGGCTCCTAGCACAGATTTACGGCATCAACGACTTTACAATAGCACACAGCCCCTTCCTAATGATGTAAGGGTGTTTTCTCACCCTTACGGTTCTCAAAATTCCACTGACTCGCCTATGGGAGCAGCAGCAGCACCTCCACCACCACCACCACACAGTGATAGTAAATATTTTCCTAGGCCAGAGCCACGACCCCCTGACCCTCGTATTCCTGAAGCTCGAGATCTAAGAGCAGACCTTCACCAAGAGCATTGGGGTCCATATGGAACTTCACATACAAAGTCCCTAGAGAGACTTGCACCTTCCGTCCACATTGCTGAAACTTCTGCTAGTGTGAACGGCTCCAAAGATGCCCGTTACTTGGGCAAAAAGCCAGAAGAAATAGCAAACATTGGTCGGCCAGAGAATTCCTTGCTCAGAAAAAGTATTGACTCATTACAGGTGAATGGTTCAAGAGATTCACGTTACCCTAATGGGTCTCACAGTGTTCACGCTGTAGACACTAAAAGAGATCCCTCTTCCGAAATGAAAATTGATAACCGCCCAAAGGAAGATTCTGCCCTTGACCTCTCAGTCAAAACTGTTCGGCAAACTTCTGACTGTAGTGCTCCCAGTACTGAAAAAAGTCATAGCCAGTCCCCACACATAACTACACCATTGGTAGAAAAATCAACAAAGGATCCTCAGAGAAGAACTCCAAGTTCCTCTGTTCCTGTTACTTCCCCTTACACAAGAACTCCTAGTAGAGATGCATCACCATCACAATTATCAGAATTAATCAAAAATGCCCCAGGGATTTCAGGAACTTCAAGGGGAGCTTCTCCAAGTCATTCACATCAGTATGGTATCACTGGTTCTCCTAGACCTTTGCAATCTCCTAGTCCTCTGGCACGGCCATCACACATGCTACCACCCACAAAGAGGACAGGCGACCCACCATACTATGATCATGCGTCCAAGTACCCTCGGCTAAGTCTTAATACATGTAATACATCTAATAAAGGCCTGACTTCCTCAGCAGACCTTGCACATGAGAGATCCTTAGCCAGTGCCCATAAGGACTCTTTGATGGACCCAAGTCGTGGTCTACCTTTATATGTAGCACCATCTGCAAGTAAAGAGCTAGATATTAGGTACAGTGGTGAATCAAAAATTGAGAAAAGACCACTTCATCCAGATGCAAGAGATCATGGTGTTGACTGGAGGGAAAGAAGAGACATATCTTCTGAAAGACGTGATTTAAGTATTAGTATAGAACGGAAGAACCCTGCCCTTGATATCAGAGATTCAAGCCTTGAGAGGAGAGATCCACCCATGGAAAGCAAAGACTTGATTATTTCCAGAAAAGATGCAGCACCTGAGGGGAAAGACTCAAATTATGACAGGAGAGAGACTTCAACAGTTGAACAAAAATACCCTTATGGAAAGCATCCTACTGCCATTGCAGCCCCTGTTGACCCTTACAGGACATGGATGATGCCCTATGATCATTCTAAATACAACAGTGTATCAATAGACAGACAAAAATATGTGCCAGGATCCCAACCTGTGCCAACTTCCGTCCCCACTAGTTTACCTCATCAAAATTCTAGGGTTCCTCCTGCTCAACTTCATTCTTCTTACCGACATCCTTCAGACACAAGACTACCTCAGACTCTGTATACATCACAGGCAAGTCATACTGCTGCATCTGCACATCCATCATCCCAAGGAAGTTCAGCTCAGTCAGCTCCAGCCAAAATCCACCAACCATACATTCAACAATCACCTAGTAATAGTAGCAGTAGCAGCAGCAGCAGTAGTAGCAGCAGCAGCAGCAGAACAAGTCAGATACCTTCCTCTCAGAGCAGTGGACATCCATCACAGTCACCTGCAACTACTGGGCAGCTTAATTCTGCAACTCAGCCTCATTATCCTTATCCATACAACCATGCAGTTGCAGCTCATTATGCACAACAGCAGCAGCAACACAGGCAGACAAGGCCACCATCGGCCTATCCACCATTTAGTCTGCTTCAGAGTACCAAGCCGTCATCTCTTCCACCGCCTGCCCTTACTCCTCAGCAGGTCCATCAACCGTATCTCTATCCTCAGCATCGCAGTGATCCAGCCCTGAGCCTTTATCCAAGTAAACGATCAAATCAGTTATCTCCACATCCATCTGGTTCACCCCATCCCTCTATATCACCTCATCCTTCTGCATCACCTAACACCGCTGCATCCCCTCATCCAGCAGCATCACCACATCATATGATAGGTTCACCACGGTCAACAGTCTCTCCTCATGTTGCTCAGCAGTCCCGAATCCCTCAATATTCTCCTCACCATACTCAGAGACCATCATCTGCATCAAGTATGCAGCACAATTACCCAGGAAGCCTCCCTCCCAGCCCTTATTCAGGGCCCCAGTCCCACGTATCTCATACAACCCCTCCATCTTCTAGACCTTCATCTGCAACTTCCCAACATTCTCTGTCTTCTCAGGCTACTCCAGTATCTTCCCAACCTCAGCGTTCCCCATACCCATCACCAGCACATTCACAATCTCTACAATCACCAGTTCATCCACAGTCCAGTACTAGTCATCCATCACAACCTTATTCATCCCAGGCACAGTCTCCCCATCTTTCCCAAGGGCCTCCTCCTTCACACTCTTCACAGACACGTACAGGAAGCCACCCCCAGCCTCCCACATCTCATTCATTGCAACCACCATCTCCAGCTGTATCTTCAGTCCAATCTCAGTATAGGCATGCATCTCACCCATCTGTTACACATCATACACAAGCTCATATTTCTTCTCAGCCCCATCCCACTTGGGTAACTCAGCCATACGGAGGTCACACAGCCAAGATCACAGAAGGCCATGCATCACAGCCGCACCAGTCTCACTCTTACCCACCACAGGCATATCCCCACCATCCTTACCCAGCTAAACCTTCTTCACAGTCTCACGCATCTCAGCCGCCACCATCTCCTCATCATCACCCCCCACATCCCTCTCACTCATCACAATTGCCACATCCTCCATCACAAACTCACCCACCTCATCCTTCACAGGCTCACCCAGTTCCTCATCATCCTTCATCTCAGCCCAAATCTACACATCCATCGCAGGTTCCTGCGCCGCAGACTCACCCACATCTACCACCCCATGCTCATCCACCTCATCCTTCACACTCCCATCCACCTCATCCTTCTCAGCAACCCCACCCACCCCCTGCCCATCCACCTCATCCTTCTCAGCAAACCCACCCACCCCCTGCCCATCCACCTCATCCACCCCCAGCTCATCCACCTCATCCTCCCTCAGCCCATCCACCTCATCCTTCCTCAGCCCATCCACCTCATCCTCCCTCAGCCCATCCACCTCATCCTCCCTCAGCCCATCCATCTCATCCATCCCCTGCTTCAGCCCCGGTCTCAGCTCCAGCCCCAGCCTCATCCTCATCCCATCCACCTCACCCACCCTCAGCCCATCCACCTCACCCACCCTCAACCCATCCACCTCACCTACCCTCAGCCCATCCACCTTCAGCACCAGCACCGGCCCACCCACCTCACCCACCCTCAGCCCATCCACCTCCAGCCCCAGCACCACCCCATCCACCTCACCCACCCCAAATCCATCCACTTCACCCACCCCAAGCCCATCCACCCCACCCATCATCAGTCCATCCACCTCACCCATCTTCAGCCCATCCACCTCACCCACCCCAAGCACATCCATCACAGCAAACCCATACACCACATCCTTCGCAGGCCCATCCTCTGCACCCATCGCAGACCCACACTACTCCCACATCACCATCATATCCACCGCAGACCCAGCCACCTCATCCAGCCCAGACCCAGCCACCTCACCAAGCACAGTCACAAGCACCTCACCCAACACAAGCACAACCACCACATTCATCACAAGCTCAACCACGATCATCACCAGTCCATCCACCTCACACTTCACAGGCTCAATCACATCCGCCACAGGATCCCTCCCCGCAGTCAAGTCAGGCCCATCCCAAGCCAAACCAGCCGCCACTGCCACAACCACAACAATCACAGGTTCATCCCCCACATCCATCCCAGGTTTATTCATCACATCCCTATCCACCACATGGACATACCCCTCATGTCCATCCACCCCATGTTGGCACTTCCCAGCCTCATCAGGCCCATCTCTCTCAGACAAGGCACATACAGGGGCACATTCAGCCACATTCTCAACCAAGGGGACTGCCTTCCCAGAGTCAGACACAATCACATCCGCAGTCTCACTCTCCTAGGGGTTACCCCTCTCAGTCTCTCTCACCACGAGGCCATGCATCACAGCCTCATCCAACTTCAGGGCATCCACATTCATATCCTACTCAAGAATATGCTCCTCCTGCACACCCTCCCCAAGACAGTTCCTTGCAAGCTTATCCAATGCATGGCCATTCATCACAGTCTCATCCCCTTATGCGGCTCCCATACCCGCCTCCAGTTAGACAGCCACAGTCTCTACACTCTCATCAAAGCCCAGATCCTTATGCTTTGCATCCTCATGTACCTCATCCTACCCCAGGTCATCATACAGATTCCTCGCAACCGCACACTCACCCTGGGTATCCTCCTCATGGACATCATCCATATTATCCTCCTCATCAGCAGTACCCTCATCACCCTATCAAAACAGAAAACATGGCATGCAGTTCACAATATCCTGCATATCCATACCAGTCTCATTCTGGTGGTAAACAAGAGGCATTACCATCAAATAGAGTTCCGCCAGGTAATCCTGCCCAGCCGCCACTCGGTGCTTCTAGTAGTCCAAGAACACCCCAAGACTTTGATCCATCTCGAATACGCACCAAAGGAGAACAGAAATCATTTGATCCACGGAATGCTGAAAGTGGCAGTTCTGATTGTAAGTCAGAGGCTCAGTCAGGCTATCCACCAAACCATCAGAAAATAAATAGCTTACAAACTTCAGATGGTACCAAAGATCAGGCTGGAACTAAGCCAATTGCTGATGGTCTCAAAGTCTCTAATGTAGAAAGTGATCTGAAAGTTCCAGTCGTAAGTAAAGAAGAAGCTAAAACTGAAGTAATTAAAGCCCTGGAACCAGGTAAGGCAGCTTTGGCTGTAAAACTTCATAAGAAGCTTCAGCATGCTGAAAGTATGGAGTCATTAGCATTAGAAGCTAAAAAAGAAAATATTCCTGAAAACCTAGTTCCCAAAAAGGAAGAAAAAGAGGAAGATGAATGGGATAAAGGTTTTGATAAGCTCATGGAAGATTTGGCTGCTAACCCAGAAAGTGTCACTAGCAAAAAGTGTCGTAATTTGGGAAGAAAATACTTGCATAAAGTGCAAATACAAAATGCTATTGACAATGATCTTATAGTGCCACCAACGGCTCCTATTGAGGAGGAAGAAGAGGAAAGTGAACCTGAAGCACCAGTCAAGTTCAGAGGAAAATTCAAAAGTATCAAAGACAAAAAGGTTGAGAGATTAATCCTCACATATGCTTCCCACTCAGATGAGAGTGCTTTGGATATGATTCCTGACGAAGATGCCAGTGATTTTGAGGAAGAGCTTAAGCGGGAAATAAGGCTGAAGTCTAAGAAGCGGGGACGTGACAAAAAGAAAGTTGTAGGTGATTCAAGCAGCGGTAGTGAAGTAGAAAAAGTTGTGAGGAAAAGGAGTGGTGGCCGAGGCACAAACAAAGAGAACAAACCAAATAACAAACAAGATTCTGATTACTCCTTTAGCACCAGCAGTTCTTCAAGTGACAGCAGTGACAGTGATAGTAGTGATGAGTCAGATTCTGAGGATTCAGATTTAGAGGAATTGGTTAGGCCTAGGAGGAAAGGGAAGAAGTCTGATAATGAGAGAAGGAAGATAAGGAAGAAGTGGGAGAGTGATAGCTCTGATTCAGAAGAGGAAGTGTTACCTCAAAGGAGGTCGAGACGAGGTCATAAATATTCTAGTGATGAGGATTCATTTAAACCCTTCCAGAGAAACAAAAAGAGGAGAAAGAAGCAAGATTCCAGTGACTCTGATGAAATTCCCATAAAGACTAGGAGAAGAAAGAGAAAATCAGAGACTGAGGAAGAGGAGGAAGTAATTACTAGAAGGGGCAAGAAAAAGGGATCTTTAAATAAGAAGTTTAAGAAAACCCCAAAGGATGAGTCTGATGATGATAGTGAAAGAGAAACGCCTAGAAAAACAAGAGGTATGAAAAAGAAAATTCAAGAATTGAAGAAAGGCAAAAGAAGAAAGCAGATCACAACTGTCAGTTCGGATTCTGAAGAAATCACTGAGAAAAAAGACAAGAAAATAGACGGTAGAAAAAAGTCTGGCAAAATTAAGCCCAAGTCCATTGAAGAAGATTCAAGTGAAGACTCTGACATTCCAACAAAGAAAAAGAGTAGTCCTAAATCTAATGTAATTGTTGATAGTGATGAAAGTGATTCCAGTTCTAGAAAAGATACTGCAAAGGCCAAAACTAGTGACAAAAAGGAACTGTCAAATGAGGAGCCAGCTGTAGATGAGGAAAAGGAAGAATCAGTGAAAAGAGATGACAATGAAGGAGCAGATGTACAGGAGGGCGAGGAAGAAATTGCTGACATTGATGATGATGATGATGATGATGATGGTGATGATGATGATGATGCAGACAAAGAACCAGATTCAGTGATTGAAAAATTAAATAAGATTAGAGATGAAGAACTCAACAGGGAAGATGTGCAAGAGATGAAAGCATGGTTGGGTGAAGTCAGAAATGAAATGGAAAAACAGTTAGGCAAACTTCAAGATGTGACATTCAGAAACAACTGGAAAAAGCCTCAGTTTGGAGGAGGTGAAGATTTCCTTCATGGATGGCAGAATGAAGTAAAGAAATACAAAGAACAAACAGCAAGATTTCCCAAGAAACTGTGTCAAGCTGCCAAGCATCAAAGTGCGCCTACACCTTCAAAGAGCTCTCCTAGAAAAGCCAAAGATCAGGAACAGGCAAAGGAATCTCCAAAACGTGGTGCATCATCATCATCATCATCATCATCTCCTGCTAAGAATACTCGTAGCAAGTCAGGCATTATAAAGACAAGTATGGCTCTTGCTGAGGACACAAGACTAAAAGTAGCAGCACGGCCTGAAATTAGCAGTGTAATGCAGAGGTTCTTTGAGAAGGTTTTAGCTGAGACAGGCAGTGACAGTGCAAAGGAAGAAGGTTCTTGTAGGAAGTTTCCTCTTGGGCCTTTTCCAGCTTACGGCGCCCAGCGAGTACCCACAGGCCTCACTCCAACTCCATCTGTTGCTCCTTCTATGTTGGCAAGTGATGATTCAGACTTGGATTCCTTAGCAAGTCTTCGTACGGATCTCCCAGCTTCTGACAGTGTAACAGTTTCCAAGAGGTCAATCGCTAACAGCTTACTAAAGAAAATTGGTCGTAAGTACAATGATAAAAAGCTTAATGCATTATGTCTCAATAAAACTAGAAATATATTAGAAGTTACCAATAAACCTCAACTTTTGCCTACACCAGGAATTCCTACATCTGAGAAGGATCTGGAAGAAATGTCCCCAGACCAGCTTAAAATGGCAACATTCTTTAGGAAAGAAACGGTGGATAATTACAGACGAAACTTTGAAGGCATTGTTATAAAGAATGGCATTAATGAGTTCACTCCCATTCTTTACGAGTCTCGGACAAGGAATAAAACTAAACAAATCCAGGATGCTGCTACTGTCAAATCTGTATTTGGTCAGGATATTCCTCCTCATATTTTGAAGAAAAATGAGGGGAAGAAGGGTAAGAAAGTCATCAAAAAGGGAGAGAAAGATAAAAAGGAGGAACCCAAAAAGGAGGAAAGTCGTGCTAGTACTCCTGGTGGGTCGGTATTGGCTGCTGGTGAAGAGGATGAAGATTCTGAGTTGCGCAGTGAACGTTCAGAATCTGTATTAGGAGAGTCTTCTGTTTCTCATGTTCCCAAGAGAGTTCGAAGAAAATTCCGAAAGTTCAGAAGTGGGTTTGATTATATTCGCAAGAAAAAGAAAGCCAAGGCTGATGACGAAGCTGCGCCTTCACGAAAACGATTTGTAAGTGTAAAATGTCCTTGGGACATGTACTTTTTTTTATGGTAAGATCCATTCTATGTCAAAACTTTTAAAAAAATATGCATGTCCATGTGCTTTAAAGCAAATGATGTCTATTTCTTATCCCTACAGCCTGTCCGTAAACATGTCAATTGGCCTGAGCAAAGTCGTGATGTTGCTTCTGAAGTCCGAGCATGGGTTGTCAACAAGGGGCTTGGAGAAACCGTCCTGCATAAGGCAGCCAGACTTCAGTACCATGTAAGTTTATTATTTGTTTATGAAAATATCTCTGTAATCTTTCATTCAAAGTATATATTTTTAATATTTTGCAAATTTATTTTGCTTCTACTTGCACATGGGCTTGTAACTGAAGACAAGAACATTCTGGTAGCTTTATGTATTTACACATAAGATTGTAAAAAAATTTTGTTACAGATGAATACTCACTAAAAAATGTATGTTACTGAAATATATAATCTTACAATTGGTCATATTACAGGATGTTGTGGTTTACTGTGCAGAAAGTCCTGATTTTGATATCAATGTACGTGATAATGCAGGTTACACCCCGCTTCATGAGGCCTGCAACCGTGGACACTTAGACATAGCACAGGTTTGATTTTTCTTTTTCTTTTCATCAGTGTTATGTATGTAGTATACCATAATACTGTACTGCTGTGCAGTACAGTGAATCCCCTGTATTCGCGGGGGATGCATCCCCCCGCAAATAGCTAAAATCTGCGAATACTTAAAACCCCTATAAAAACACTTAGAACTGCCCATTTTGATAGTTTAAACACAGGAAACCCTTGTAAAAATGTATATACCGGAGTATTTTGATAGTTTTATCACAAAAAATGCATTTCATGAAAATTATATGAAAATACAGTAATTAGTGAATATTTCTCGGTGAAAAATACCGCGAATGGGCAAATGTTCTGCGAATAATGGCTAGATATGTTCCACAGAGAAACCCACGAATGCGTGAGTTCGTGAATCATGAGAACGTGAATATGGGGTGTTTACTGTATGTCAGTTCCTAGTTGCTTGGAACTATTTGGTCAAGCAGTACTTTGAATAACCTTAAAATTTTATCAGTTGCATTAATTGGTTTTAAATAAGGTTTTCAAGAACGTATTTAATTTTGAATGCTGCTTCTTTCAGGTACTCTGTGCACATGGTGCTCATGTTAATGCTCCAGGATATAAAGGAATGCGCCCACTTCATGAAGCTGTAGAAAATGGGCATGGAGAATTAGCTCGTCTCCTACTTGCTTATGGTGCTGATCCCACACTCACTACTTACGCTGGTCAAACTTGCCTTGCTCTGTCAGCGGACATCCAAACCACTCGGCTTGTTGAAGGATTCATGGCTGATTTGAAGGGTCAACGCATTGTTGATCTGTGGTATTTTGCTGGTCCTGCCAGGTTTTTTGGTAAGTGCCTCACTTTATCATTGTTGTAATTGTTTTAGGACTGTCGCATCTCGTATTAACAGTACAGATGTAACTTGGAAAAAAAAAATGAAAGATGGAAAATAATATTTTTCAATGCTATCATATTTTCCTTGGGTTTCAAGTTACAAATACAATAAAATGTTAAATTTTGAAAAAAATTAATTGGTTAATACAGTCAAATTTTAGTATTAGATCATCCTGTTTTTGGGAGAAAAGCATGTACAGTAATCTTTCATAGTAGTAACAAAAACCCTATATTATAGCCTGGACTTCAGAATTTTCCAGATATCTTACAACTGCAGCTATTCCACATTATTTCTAACTTAAACCAACTTGTACTTTATACTTAACATTCAATTTAAGAGAGATATAAAAAAATGTATCACATTTGAAATGGAAACATGGGAAAAAAATCATCATATGTGGTAGTGGTAAGCACAGAAGTCAACTAAGTTGAAGTCCATCAAGTTGAGGTGTTACTCGTAAAATGTTGAACAGATACAAAAAATTAACATCTAACTTGGAAGTGACCCAGTCATTGCTATCTTTCTCCCTATCAGTTTACACCCTGTTCTTTTTTAAGTCTTAAAATTTGAGCACAGCTGGTTCGATTGTAGTGATAGTGCGGAAATTTTTTGGAGGAAGAATTTTTCATTGTCATTTATAGTTTTTATTAATAACAAAACAAAAAAAATTTTTTTAAAGCATGCAGCCAGTTTAAGGGGGAAGCAGTCAGACCCAGTTCTGGATTGCTTCTAAGGTGGTTGCAATTTTAAACTATTAGATATGGAACCAAAACTTTGAATTACACATGAAATTGTCTTTTATGACTGCTTAGAGAAATAGCTACACTAGACTGGTTTTTCCACCTTCAGTCAGGACTCTAATCTGATCCAGCCTCCACTAAAACACACTACAGTATACCTTGTCAGTGTAGCTTATCTCTTACACCTTGGTAAGGCGTAATTGTTTTCACTATTAAAAATGCCTGCATGCTTCTTCATGAGAGGGTTTTCAAGAGCTGTAAGTATGACCCCATGCAAGTTTTTAACTTTCTATGTAACTTGAAGGCTTATCGAGTATTTAAAAAGGAAGGTATCATAAGTCATTCACTCTGCCTAACTGGGGTCTTCCTCTTGTACTGAGTCTTTCCAAGACTTCTTATGAAACCATACTAGCCTTACTACTGGGTCTTACACAGAAAGACAGGTTTTATATGACCACATGGATCCTTGAGGCCAATCAGCAACATTTATGCTATCCTGGATGTTGCAAATTCTAAGGATTGAAGTTCCATAGGTTTGTCATTTACAGCTGACTTTGTGCCAAAGACCCAAACTGTTTGCAGGCAGGACCATTCTGTAGCACCCATTTCGCTTGCCTTGCCAGCAACAGAGGTTATCTTTTCCCTTGATTAACAGTTAGTCATTACTTCATAAAAAACATTCACACCTAGATGAGTTTTTCTATACAGGTGAGTCAATAACAGCAACTCTTAAAACAGTGACACTTACTGAGTCACAAAATTAATTTGTTAAAATGTATCTTATGTGACATGTCAAATTGACGCAAGTATTTGTTCTAACCCACAACATCAAAATTCTCTCTAGATTTTTGTTTTCAACTTTATCCATAACTGGGATGAGTATGAAATAGAATGCAGCTACCTGGAGTTGCCAGTCTGCTTAAGCAAAATTTTATCGTAGGTGTGTAACTTGTAAATGGAAGGATATACGTTCCTTGGGACTGGTGGTAGCTGCAAGCATAGTTTTATTTTTTTGCAAGAACTTGAGGGATACATCTTAGTGTCCTTAATTCTCTCTTCTCTTACTTATTCATATATGGTATCCTAGAGATGTAGACTTACAGGGCTATTAAAATCTATGACTCATACTGCATATGATGAGCATCATCTTCCTGGTTTGATTGACACCTTAATTTTAATCATAACACCCCTAAATACCAAAACCTTGGATTCCTATCCTTTCTTTATCCAGTAACACAGTGTTCTCAGACTCAGGTGCTCTCCAAGATTCTACAATGTAGTGTTTTCTGTAACTCCACTTCTTAACTAAATTGCAATTTGGGCTGTATATGACTGACGGAATTGCGATAAAATAAATAAAATTTATAAAAAAATTTGAGGTTTTCATATAGACCCATCACTCATATCATGATTTCCTGCCTGTTAGTCCTGCTGATCTTATAGCCTCATACCCAGACTAAAAAAGTTTGGCAGGTGATTGATGTGTACATGAGGCTCGTGGTGGAACATTCATTGAACTACATTCACTATTCTTTAGGGTGTTAGACAAGAAAGCAGTGTTTGAGACATTAAAAAGACCACAAATTTTGGGCTGTACTGTATATGAATGAGGCATTTGTATAAAAAAATGAGATTAAATTAATTTTAGAATGTTATTAGAATATTACAAGATACAACAGGTGCAAATTCATACATGTAAAATCCACCTTAAAAAGCATTTGCTGCTAATCACACTTACCATATTTTAACCATATTTTATCGAAAGATAATTTCTTATACAATGCATTTATGATTATTTTCAATAAAAGAATGACTCTTGTAATATATCAGTTCAAATGTAAATGAAAATTCCATAAATTCTTGTAGAAAGAAAATTATGGTGTCTATAGGAGGCCTGTAATATATCAGTTCAAATGTATATGAAAATTCCATAATTTCTTGTAGAAAGAAAATTATGGTATCTATAGGAGGCCTAATGTATGGTGTCAAGGAAAGTCTTTATCTTTAAATTTGTTGTATTGTTTATAAATATCATGCTTATGTTATGGTAAATGTAAGTTTTTTTTTAACCATAATATCTAATATATAAATATATAAATTTCAAAGATATTTGAACTAACTCAAAAAGGCCTGAGCTTGTATCCTTGGTTAAGGGTCGTATTGCATTTTATTCAACACAGCAGTTTGGAAATTTTTATTACTCTTGTGTTAATTTGATTTAACATAAAACTTGTGATATACTCACACTAAATTACTTTTCTTTCTTTCAGATCCTGAAGAACAAGGCTGTGATATATTTGGAAATATACCTGGAAGCAAAATTTTGCAGTTGAGGAAAAACATTGAAAGCATCCAAGAAAGTGACAAAAAGTTAGAGGATCAAGTTCTGTTGGAAATTTCTTCAGTTGATGGAAGTGAAAAATGTCAAAATACATTTGATAATCTTAATGACAAAGACAGTTCTTTACAAAAACCAGTTAAACTAGAGGGTGTATCAAATGAGCCAAATAGTTCCTTAAAACAAAAACCCCTTGATCCAAAAGTGCAAGAGAAAGAGAAGTCTGAGGCCGAGTGTTCTATAAAGGAATCAGAAAGTGTTACTGAAAGTGAATTGGCAAAGGAACGTGAAGTGAAGCCAGATGAGATAAACAATTTAGTGAAGAAGGAAGAAGTTAGTGACAATAAAACCAGTGCTGATACCAGTACAAGTCAGGAAGTGGAGTTAGATTCAGAAAGTGATACTGAAGTGAAAGGGCTTGTGTTTGAAACCTGTGAATTAGAAATGTTAGATTTGTTTGAGGTTCAAGGGCGACCCCACAAGTACTTCCTCTTGCTAGATATCCTAGGACACCTGAAGATGTCTTACAAAGAATTTATATTATCAGCAAAGACTGTGGAAACCTTAGAATTGAGTACTGAGGAGTTTTATAATAAGGCAAGCTGCTGTATTGTGGGATCGATTCGCCCTGATATTGTTGAAAACTGCTCTCGTGTTGTGCTAGTTCGAGTTACCCCAACCATTGAAGAACTTTTAGGCATTGAAACTGTCATACTTTAGAGAAATTTTATAAAGATATTTAATATAGAATCATGTTGATGATTTTCATTTATAATGCTTATATTAAGCAGAAGAGAGTGGATCTATTAATGTGATCAACATTTGGCCAAGCCAGGAAGCGAGGGAGTCCAGATTTTTTATACTTTACTGTTTTGCTGACATTTGATGTTCTGTATAAACCCAATGCTAGGGGTAGTCCATAACTACCTATTATTACAAGAATGTTATTTTATAGGTTTCAGGGGTAAGAGGATGCCAAATACTTTATACGAGTCATGAGAGAATATTGGGTATAGCAGAGATAACTTCCTCTGTGATAAGGTTTATCAAAGATATAGTAAACTGTGATAAGTCTCATAAAAAGCCCAAAAAGTGATATATAAATATATATATACAGTATATAGACAACTACTAGAAAATCTTCCATTAACTGAAGATTTAAACCAGCAATTGATGTATTTATTGGGCTGAAGAGACAAAATAGGTTTTATTGACGGGTTTTTCATAAGCATTGATTTTATGGTAGCTTAAAATAATGCTTGACTTCTTATGCTGTAATCAGAGTCTAATGGTTTTAAAAAATTTTTGTCTTAGTACAGGTTTATCTAGAATTTAGATGAATGTCTGATGTTTCAACATCCAATTTACCGTCGCATTCGTAGGATGGGACTAGGCTGTTCGAAGGGAGATTTTTTATTTAGGAATTCTGTGCAATGATTTGCTGCAATCAACTAGAGTTTTACATTCACATCTCAAAGAAATTTATTTGAGATTAAATTGTACAAATGAATTGTAAGTGTACTGTATTGTATATAAAGTTTTAATGTTAGCTTTTCAGCAGTCATTGAGCAGAAGTTTTGACCAGATTAAAAGTTCATAAATGTTTTAAATGACTGTTGATTAATACCATTGTACAGTAATGCAGTCGCAGCAACACAGGTACTTTTAACCTGCTTGTCCTGTGTGTGTGTGTATGCGTGTGTATCTTTGTAAATGAAGTCTTGTGCAATTAACTTAAATATATTTTCTATGTATTGTATTGCCATGTAAATATATATTCAGAGGTATATTAGGTGTGTATTACTAGCCAAAGAAAATTTTGCTCAAATTTTGCCACTTGACGTTTAAAGAATGGCACGTAGTTTTTCTTATTTGTATGTACTGCAACAGAAATTGCTCCTGCGAGCATACAAACATTGCTGTTTCTTCTTCCACTGTACAGTTCTGATGTCATGCTGTGCTCTGACTAACTATCAAGTTGAAACTTATCTTTTTTATTTTATGTATGGTGTTTGTGTCTTTTATTCAATATGGATTTGAACTAGAAAAACCTGCAGCAAAAGGTGTAAAGGACATCAGCGGTTGTTTGCCACTTTATGTCCTTGGTGTTTATGTAATGTTTTTTTGTTTTGTTTTTCAGTGGTAGGTCCAGCAAGGAGTGTGATGGCTGGTCTCTTTTGCAAAGGAAAGGTTTGGCAACAGCAGAGGAAGGCCCAAGATGTTTGCTGGTTTCTTCAAAGGAGGATACTGCCTTTAATACCACTGGATCTTTTTGGCTCCTTAGTCCCTGACTGTCCTCTCCCTCTCCCTCTCCCTCCCCAACCTTTTGCTGTTCCTCTGGCTCACTGAGAGGGGTGCATGAGGGCAGTGCTAACCGAGTTGAGACAGCTGCTGTTCCCATGAAAGAAATGTAGCTGAAGAGGCTAAGTCTTGTGGGTAACCTAATGTGAAGTAACCAAGTATGTACCATCTTTCTCCTTCTCATTGTTGGGCTCTTCCTCCAATTCCACTTCTGCCAATTCTTTCTACCATAGGAAGATAGAGGTCTTGTGCACCGGGGAGTGGACCATCTCTGATTAGTGTTGTAGATACGGTATTTTTACAGTCAAATGTATTTTGCAGATCATGGAATTACACATCCACTTTCGTCAAGACAAGGTTCTCTCAATTCCTATGGTGAAACCTATTGCTCTGCCAGGTCTTCCCTTTGATGGGCATGGACCTCTCTTCCTTAGCAGAGTTTTCCAACCTCATAGGAGCACTAAAAAGTTTTGGTCACCTAGTTAGCTGTGGCCTCCGATGTGGATGTGACTCTCAGCCTCCACAGCCTGACTCAGATGTCATTGAGCCTTTGAAAGAGGTTTTGGATCAAGAGCTCGCCATCAAGGCTTGTTCTTCTAGCCTTAGTTTCATCACAACATGATGATGAGTTGCACAGACTTTTTCATCTTGTCTGGCTCATGGAGGGCTGGAGTTTCTTCTTAATCTCCTTGTTTGTGAGTTAGTGGCAAATACTCAGAATCTGTCATCTTCTGACAAGAGATTACCTGTCAGCTTCTAACAAGAGATTAAAAAATTATTTGGTTCTCTCCCTCCCAAGAATTTCTTAGTGGAAGCCAGATGAGATGCTTTTTTGCCCAGTGTAAGCTTTGCAACACTATCCAATGAAAACCTGGTCTTTAAGGCCAGTGTTGGGTCTCTTTGCAGTACTGGTAGGCACACGAATTTAGTGTCCAAGAACACCCTTTCTTCTTGGTTTCATCAAGTGATCAAGCAGATATAGGTGTAAGTGTTTATTTTTTATTTTTTTATTTTTTTTTTTTTTTTTGCAAAGAAGACTTGCGTCTATTTTGGGGAAGAGCTCACAAAGCTTGGGGTTTTGTCCTTTCTCTATCTGTTTGGAGAAACTAGAACAGTTTCACAGGCATTGAAAGCATGTGTGGTGGCCAGACTATTGTTACCTCTTTTTACCAGACAGACATTGCTCCCAAGTCCATGGACATCTCCTAGGGCCTGTGGTGGATGCTCAACAGGTCATGTAGTCTCCAAGCTCCTCTGACTAAAAAGCATCTCACCTTCTTCATAATCCCACAATCACCCCACAGTCCATGTTGCCCAGGGAGAAGGTGCTAGCTTATGGCTGGTGTGATTTTGGGGGAAAGTCCCACTCCTTCCTCTACTTAACCACCTTGTTACTAGGTTTCAACAACCATTTCCAGCTGTGATAAGGAATACTCCTATATAAAAGCATCTCATCTGTATACCTTAAGAAAATTTGGTATATTTGATAAGCATTAACATTTCCTTAGTCTTACAGAAATTAAAAGTACTGGCACTGGGAAGAAAGAAAAATTAAAAACAATGTACTATATCCTAAATACAGTGTTTACTGTAGATGAAAGAATTCTTTGATCATTCTCTCAGGTGATTATTACCCTGCTTTCAAGAAAAGCTTTAATAACTATTGCAGTAACATATCACACAATATCTTGTTGCAAGTAACCAATTAGAGGAAATATGAGGAAAACACTCCCACTGAAAAAAATTGTGTTGTGGTGAATTACAACCTATGTTGTAGGAGGCAATTTAATTTAAGTTGGCACTTTAAACCTTTAACTTTCATGTGCATTTTTCACCCAGTTTTCCACCTGACCTTGATGATCCTTGCTTTATGCTTATTGCAAGAGTATCTCTTTCCACAAATTGCACTTGAGATCTTTTAGCTTGGCAATGTGTACCTTTGTTTCCATATATGTATGTTGCCTCCCAGACATGAAGATAAACTGTAGACAATTGTATAATTTTGGCTTAAGCTCAGAATAAAGTCACACTGTATTACAGGTTCCTCTATACTATTCTTGGGCATGATGTACAGAGTGTGTGCCTTATGCCTTGTGGAAGCCTGCTTAGGAGTAACTGAGAATTTTTCATGTGTATACAAACAACAACATGGGAGACGATTGGGGTCAAGGTATACTAAGAAGAACCCTGATCAACATCTCTAACAAACATCATTAATTGTTTGCATGACTAATAAATTCCTCTGAATTAAAGTGATATTGGATATTACAGCTATTGAACTGCATGGGGTATTACTTGAACTACTGTACAGTACTACAATTTTGCATAGTCTGGGAGCTAAAAGAAAGTGACTAAATTACTTACAACACACAAATTACTTTTTCAATTGCAATGTTAAAAGTATGTGTTCAATTGTTTTCTATCAGTTAGCTGAATGTTTTTAATTTAGTTTCTTTTGCTATTTGTAAGTTTACTTGGGGTTTAATAAAATAGTAACTGCACACAATAAAGCATAAAGCACTGACTACTGCCTCATAATTCCTAGGGCGTAATGACTCTGCCTTAGTGGACATAATTTTTAGGGTGTAATGACACTACCTTGATGGAGTTATTTTAAATGACAAATGGTAGCGTGTTTTATTGTAGGGACTTAAAATACTGGAAGGACACTAACATTAACAGAAATCTCAAGATCCATGAAAAGAAACACTGGTACCCGAGTGCTTTGCATTAACAGGACTATCAGTGTATGAACTGAGGAAGACATGGCCCAGACTTCAGCAGCAATAGCAAATGCAGAGGCTGATGAGGGATTTCAATTCTCAAGTCACTTGTCAAGAAATTTGTGAAAACAATGCTCTCATCTTCTTACGCAATGTCAAAAAAGGTAGCTATTGCACTTCCTTACTTTCAATAGATAATTCTCAATTATCAGTAACTATAAATTAGGAGAGTAGGCAGCTAATGGTGATGAATGTGTCTCCAACAGACACTCAGCCAAACCAAAATAACCAAACTATATTATCTGAACTTTCCAAGACAAGGCTGTCCATAAAAGTTTGAAGTAGCAATCAGAAAAAGATATGATAAGGGGGAATCCATGTAGGATGTAGTGCCCTAGGTTAGGTTGTTACATATGGCAGTATTCCTTTTAAGTACCATTGCCAGTTTGTAACTTTTTTAAAGGTACACGGTAGGGTATCCCAGTAATCAACATACCACTGCCACATTTTCTTGCTATTGACAAGTTTTTTCTGATTATCTGGATCTGGTGTTTTCAGGGTGTCTTGGGTCTCTCTTAAGTTTTGAATTGATTGTCATACTTTAATTCAGCCAGGAATATTACTTCACTGCTGTGAAAATACAAATTCAGGGATCAATTGGGTGATGATGCTAATGAAAATCAGGTACATTAAATTTTGTGTGCTTTTGTTATTGTGGCCAAAGTAGAGGAACTTCATGCCATTTCTGGTTACATTATATGGTTTAACAGTTTCAGTGAAATTATGCAAGATGCTGATGTGGATTTTGCAATATTTTTTATGTTTCTGATTATTTGGAAAATAATTTTTGTCAGAAGTGCTTTACTGTAATTCATACTGCTTCTACATCGGTCAACTTCCTTTAAGACCTGTGGTAAATACTGGTAGAGTTAGCCTATGTCATATAATTTTATGATGAAAGTAGGATGTATCCCTGTACATACTTTATAGCACTCTAAATCAGGCTGGGCTGACGACAGATAGGTTAGGGTGCAACCTTATATTTTACTCATACAGTATCTGTGTTCCTCAACTGAGAACCCTGGTTTACCATTTTGAACGGCCCATCATTGTTAGAAACACGGGGTGAAATGCACACGACAAACTATTGGAAAAACTACATTTCCATGCTGACTTCAATTATTGACAACCTGTAAACATTTTTTTATTTTTTACACTGCATCTCTTGTGTTTTGAACATATTTCACTATACGCCCACTGCTGTAAATGCTTCTCCCCTAAACTGTTACATATGAAAGTAAGAGAAACAATAGTAGTAGTAAACAGATAAATTTTACTTCAAATAACAATTGTATTCCAGAGTTCTCAATACAGCTTTCCTCTATTTTAGTGTGTGTTCTGAATTTTTATAATGTTCTTTTATAATGTTCAATTCCTATCATTATGGGGGCCCACATTGGTCTTTGGTCTCTGTTGAGTTTTGTGTTGATTGTCATACTGTATTTTAATTCAGCCAGGAATATTACCTCATTGCTGTGAAAATACAAATGCAGTGATCATTTGGGTGATGATGCTACTGAAAATCAGGTACATTAAATTTTGTGTGCTTTTGCTATTGTAGCCAAAGTAGAGGAACTCCATGCTATTTTTGGTTACATTATAAGGTTTAACAGTATCAGTGAAATTATGCAAGATGCTGATGTGGATTTTGCAATATTTTTTGTTTCAAATTATTTGGAAAATAGTTTTTGTCAGAAGTGTTTTACTGTAATTCATACTGCTTCTACATCAGTGAACGTCCATTAAGACCTATGGTAAATGCTGGTAGAGGTTATGTTATATAATGATGCTGAAAGTAGGATGTATCCTTGTACGTACTTTATAGCACTAAATCAGGTTGGGCTGGGGACAGATAGGTTAGGGTACAACCTTACTGTATATTTTACTCATACAGTATTTGTGTTCCTCATCTGAGAACCCTGGTTTTTCATTTTGAACCCTCATCAATGTTAGAAACAGAGGGGTGTCCTGCACATGACAAAATATTGGTAAAACTACATTTCCATGCCGACTTCAATTATGGACAACTTATAAAAATTATTTTATTTTTTACACTGCATCTCTTGCGTTTTGAACATCTTTATCTATACGCCCACTGCAGTAAATGCTCCTCCCCTAATCTGTTACATATGAAAGTAAGAGAAACAATAGTAGCAGTAAACAGTAAATTTTTACATTAAACAATAATTGTATTCCAGAGTTCAAAATAAGGCTTTCCTTAGTGTGTGTTTTGAATTTTTATAATGTTCATTTCCTATCATTATGGGGGGACCACATTGGGAAACTGGGGATTTTGGGTGGGGGAAAACATACGAGTGTAATACAGGTATGTGTTTCAACCTAACCAAAAATAATGTGCTCTGTCTTAACTTGGCTGGGAGGGGGTCACTTTGCACCCCCCGGACCCCAACCAAACAGAATCCATGGCAAAGTAAATTAAAATAAATAATGGGATTGCAACCTAACCTAACCACACCTGACCTAAGCTAATCTAGGATGCATGATCCTTATCCAGCTGGTTGGGGAGTATTTACTGGTCCCCATCATTTAACACAACCTAGATTACCAGTTACTTACTTACCAATCATGTGGTGTCACTTTGAAATTGTTTAATAATCAGAATCAGAGCTTGCAGAAGTATCATAGGGATGACATTTCACTTGTTTTGGGGTTTTCCCAATCAAAAAAAACCTGTTTCCTGTGGTTCCATATATATATTATATATATATATATATATATATATATATATATATATATATATATATATATATATATATATATATATATTAAAACTACAAATTTGTTGTCAAAATTAAATGTGAAATACAGTACTGCTATGCAGATTAAATAATCTATGAAATACGAGTTACACGTCCGCACCAAACTTGCCACACGCAGCCTAAGAAATTAAGGCAGTTTTGTAAAGCAAGGGCCGATTTCTAAAATTCCACTTGACTGGTGAAGCTTAGACCAAAGAACTGATCAAGGAAAGTAGCCAGGTACAGGCTGTGGCTAGTTTCTTTGACAATATATTAGGGCATGGTTAGTCATACCATCGTCAATGATGCCCATTAACATGCCTTTCAACTGTAGGGTCCATATGATGTATTTCATGTAGCAAACAAACAATTATAGATTACAACTAAAATATACAATATACTTAACGGTAATAAGTGGAAATAGCAAAAACAGAGCCTCTAATTTTTAGCAACTATGTACAGTATATCAAAACCCACAAGTCACAATTCTTGTAACACAGTAACGTTTTGCAACAGTCAAGGACAGCAAATGTAAACAATAATAACACGACCAAGATAAAGATCACTCCAAAAAAATGTCATTTGACAAGATTATTTCAGCTCTTTTAAGCGTTTGCTGGCGTAATTTTTAACTTATTTTTCTCTGAAATATCAACAAACTTAATATATTTCATTAAAATCCTTGCTTAGCAGGTAAATGCAAATGATCTTCCTGAAAATATAACAAATTTATACTGACCTCTAGTCAGGTTTCCCTTGTGTTTCTGTTCGGTTTTGCTCTCGTGGTTAAAACGTCACTGTCTACTATGCTCATTTTGTGTTTACGGATAGAAGTTGTCGTCATTAAAGCTTTGAAATGTAATTGTAAACACTTATTTTATTAATAGTGAAATTATTTGATACAGAACTTGGACCATTAGTGATAATTTCAATAGATATTAGCCTAGAAGACATTAATTTCTGGATGCAAGCTTTGCATTATGGCAATTGATGATCGTTCCAGCCTGTTTTCTCATAAATCCAAGGTGTTAACTGCTCTTCACAATCAGTCTCACGAGAAAGCAATATTTAGGCCCAGTCTCATCTAGGAAAGGCAGTCCAGTGAGAAAACCCATAATTAGTTGGAATTCATTTATTCTGTAGTGAAGTTACGGAAATATGTTAGACCTAGGATCGTCGTCAATAGGCCCAGCAGCAAGTCAGAGTTCGACCAATCCTTCGAAATTGACTTGACCAACCGAAAGGTATGTGTATTTATAAAACAAAGGTGTAGAAGTATGGAACAGCTCCGCATGGGGTTGTGAGCGAGGTACAAACGAGATTGCAGGTCAGAAGCTTACTGATTTATTAATTCACAAAGGTCAGTAGTCCCGACCTCTTGACAGATGCATCTGTGTTTTTCACGGATGCAAAATGACAGATGCATATATGTAAAACATTTGAATA
This sequence comes from Macrobrachium rosenbergii, assembly GCF_040412425.1. Classification (NCBI taxonomy): domain Eukaryota; kingdom Metazoa; phylum Arthropoda; class Malacostraca; order Decapoda; family Palaemonidae; genus Macrobrachium; species Macrobrachium rosenbergii. The sequence continues at coordinate 12,736,876 of NC_089766.1, read as the reverse complement.
TAAAATAAATGTACATGGTTGTATAGCAGGCGTAATAATGTACAGAATGGTAACAATGCATGAAAGGTGGCGATGACAATGTTGGAGGTATTTACATCGATCATTCTCATGAGAATCTGAGTTTCAGCCGCATGGCGACCGCGTTGTTGTTCACGTGCGGAGGAAGTTGATTCGTCAGGTAGACCTACCACTTGGGGGCTACAGTGTATTACCTTGAAAATTCCCTTTTTTTTTAATAGTATTTCGGTTGCTTATCAAGGATTTACCATTATTTTTTGCCGGTCGGCAGTAATTAGATAAACCTCAGAGATGATATTGTGTCTTTGGCATCCTGGAATGCTATCCTGCATGTGCAATGTTAGCCTATATGGGAACTTTTAGTAAAAAGTGGAGTTTCACCTCGCCGTGGGGTGGGGGGCGCATGGTGGCAGAGCCCCCAGCCTAAGTAACACAGCCTACTAGGGAAGGTTAGTTTAGTATAGTTCCTCATACAATAGCTTTCCCTAGCCAATCCCTTCTTGAACATATGGCTTCCTAATAATTTGCGCATGCACGGAACCATTTCATAACAACATGACAGTCCGGCCTTTCTCGCAGTAATTTCCCCCATCCAAAACCCCACGTTCCCAAGGGGTCTCCAACCATGATGGGTAGAGATATGTGGTTAATAACAATTGGCCGGTAATAAACAACAATACCTTCTTCAGCAGCAACATTTAAAAGTATGGGAAAAATCAATTTCCAAGGTAATAATCCATGTGGAGTTGTTCTGTAGTTTTACCCTTGGAGGAGATATCTAAGTGTTTTGTGATTGTCAGTGAAGGTCAAAGATCCAGTCCTTGTATTTTGATAGTTACCTGGGTAATTTTATACATTAGCACCATGCCTGTTTTTACCTTTTCAGCTGGTTTTTTCTACACTTTTAAGGGTTCTTATACTGGCAGTGCATCTGTTTGTTGTCAGCCAAATGGAATGTCCCTTCGCCATGTTTAGTACTGGCCCAGGCTTGGTTGGGTACCCATACGTTAACAAGTTATTGCACTTGTCGGACGGGATATGAACTGTTCGAAACAGACGTACCCGTGCTCTGTCTTGTGAAGGTCGCCTATGGAAACCCCCTTGTTGGATGGACTTCAGGGGTTAATTACAAGTTAATTAGGCTCGAGTGCCAAAAATGAAAGGTAAATTCATAATTAGCAACCAAAAAACTGTAGAAAAGGTCAAGTTATAGCGCCATCGGCTGCGCGGAGCTACTATGTAGTTCTGCCGTTACCTGATTGTATGGAGAAAGAGGAATAGGCCTAGAACTATTTTACCAAATATCAAATTGGTGAATTTTGGTATCAAGTTAAATCTAATATAATTATATCAGATTTTAAAGTTATTATTTTACAGGCATGTCATTGTTCATAAGGACAGGTGTATTTCATAATTCATTAAAAGTGTATATGATCTTTTTTGCGTTTTTTAATTATACGGGTAGATCTTCACCTAACCTAACTTAGGATGTTTCATATTTGAGATATCTCCAACTTTGGTAACTGGGATCTAGATCTTGTACAGGAAAATATTGACTGTTAAAGTGAATTACTCAGAACCTTCCTTGGTGAAATAGTCCTCGTAAAATATTTTTAGGTTTAAGGCAGAAACATTTTATTAGATTCTGGTGATTTAATGGAAAATCCATGGAAAACCCATGCCTGCAACTACAAATGAGTGTCATGTGACTTGTTTGTTACTTACCCATCTTTTTCCAGCAGACTTGTTTAAATTTAATCCATAAATTAAATGGAAGATTACCCATTTGTTGAGGAATAAACCATCAGATTAGTTTTGACTCACTCTGGTACCTGAGTTTGGCTATGGCTTAAGCAGTTGGTGAAAGTTTCCTTTGAATAACAAAGTACTATTCAGTAAGTAGTCGTGGAGGAACAGACCCTATGGTACTGGATATCTTAGGTAACAGACTTTGTCTGAGATGGATGTGAATGAATGCCACTTGATTGTGCTTCACTGAGGTGTGCAAGAAGGAATTCTGTTTAAGAGTGCATGTGTGAAGTGGATAAGAAGGTTGTGTATTGTTACAGGACTCTTATGGTAGTGCTTAGACATCCTTCATGATTGCCATTTTCAGTATCTTGGGAATCCATTCTTATTGTACTGTGACTATCAGGCAGATGTGTTGCTTACAGAGTAGCTTTAATTTGTACATTTTTTATTATAATGATTGCATGTCTTATTTGTTATCAGCAATGGTTTGTTTAGAAAACCTGCACTCAGTACCATATCTCTTTTTACTCAATGACAAGCATTATTAGGGGTATTATCCACCCAAGAGTCTTCCATTAAGAGGTTCTGCTACTTTCTGTATTTCTTACTTAGCTTTTTTATTCTCTGGTAAAAATGATGATATTGATATTAATGATATCAGTCACAACATTTTATTCTCTTCTTCATTGATCTTGAGTTTACATGGACAGCATACAAGAACATAAAAAATTATTTTTCAGAATGTCAAATTATATTAGACTGTACACAGTTGAGTATGCACACTAATAGTCACACATTGTTTCATACCATACTGGATTCAATTCAATGAAAGCTTGTCCATCATAACAAGTTGCCTGATCATGAATTCTGCCAAGGAGAGTTTGATTGAGGATCAGCCAGGCAATTTCACAGCCACAGGTAAATGGGTTACCTACAGAAAAAAGAAAACAAAGGAAGTTTAGGAGGAGTTTTTAAATTCGTATATGGTACTCTTATATGTATGTATATTTGTATGTTTGTATGTGCAGTACTGTATGTAGGCCTATGTGAGAAAGTGTTGATGTATATATGCAGTGACAGATATAAATTCTCATAAGCAAACTAACCTGCTATATAAAGCATTACATTGTCTTCCAGTAAAGGTTTCCATGTATCCTCAGGCAATTCTGTGAGGGAATTGTAACTCAGTTGCAGTGTCCCAGTGACACCTGTGGGAGATTAGATTTTTCGTCCTTATTCTTTGACCAGTAGAAATATCAAACGCAGAGAGGAAAACATTAACCACAACCTACTATATTTAAGCAGGAAAGCCTTTTAAACAAACATTTGATGCATACAAATAGAGACCTTTAAGGATATGTTAGCATAAGAATATTAAATATGAAAGTAAAACAAAAAAGTTTTGGACTATATGTAAAGAAAAATATGATTATACAATTTGTATCTATGCAGTGTACTTATCTGGAAGTATAGCGTTGTTTAGACAGTATAGAATTGTAATCTTTAGTCTACAAAAGGTATTTTTAACTTAACTGAATCATTAAAACTACTGGGGTATGCGAATGGATCCAGTATTTTGGATATGTGAAATGTAGCTACCATAGCCTGTACCCAAGATGATAGTGGAGCTGTTAGCTAGTGGTTCCCCAGGGAAACCAACTTAGACACATTAGGTTGTCAGCTAGCCTATTTTCTCTGCACCGTGTAGGAGGGACATTTTAGCACTTTAACAGTTTGACTGCCTTTTGTGTTTGTCAGTGTCTAATTCATGTACTGAATTTTACATGCTGTACCTCTCTTCTTCTCCATTCTCTTGCATGAAGTACAATAATGGTGTTTGTGTTTTGGATTACCAGTCACTTGAAACCATAAGTAACTGTAAATTTCAAGAAAAGACCATCATATAAATTAGTAGTGGGTTACTAGGTTTAAGTAGGTACCAGTACGTATGTTACCAGAAATTAATGAGTTACTGGCTAGTAATTATTCAGAACTCATTTGTGTGATATTACTCCTCAAAAGAATATTATAAATAGGTAATGGTTTACTACTTAAAATTAATAATGAGTTTCCAGTGTCTCCGGCTGCCAGAAGTAATTGTAATGCCAATAATGCTAATTATATATGACGCTAAGTCGGCTTCTGAAGGCAGTTTAAAAAGATCATGATTTAAATGCCTAACATTTATACATATTTAACTTGTGTAAATATTCATGCATGTGTTATGTTTTAATTATGAAGAGTATATATTTATTTTTTTTTATGAATTTCCTTGATATTCTGAAATGTAGTTTTATAAGCCGAACATCAAGTTTCAGAAAGATACAAGCATCAAATGTACAAAAGTTTGATCACCAGTGACGAATGTCAGATAGACCATTCCTTGTACTGCAGTCAACTTGATAATGAGGTAAATATTGAATGAAAGTGGCTTTACACTAACACAGGATTTTGTGATGAGCTGATAACCAGAAAATACTTTTGATTAGATAGAGTGGGTAAGGCTCTGTCAAGGAAATCAGTGAATCACAGACTATGTGCATGTGATTATCAGTATCAGAAAAAGCTTTTCACCATCAAGTAGTTGCTAATACATCACCAATGAGAAATCATGAAATTAATTATCCCAAAAACTTCAAGTCCCCAAATTTACTGGAAGTAATGACTGAATCAGTAGTATCAGAATTCCATTTTCAAAACAGAAATTACATAGACTAACTTGCAGTTACTAACAAATTATAAGCCAGAGATAATTTGTCTCTGTACAGAAATTACTGAGTCTCCTTACCGTTACAAATTAGTCACTAACCAGAGAAAGCTCCTGGAGGTATATTTGTAATTCGATTACTGTTGAGGAGTAAAGTGTTGTTGGATCCATACATAAGAAATCCATCCGTTGGAATGGAGCCGATATTGTTGCTTTCCAGACTTATGTATCCAAAATTGTTGTTGGTAAAGGTGTCTTAAAAGAAAGAATAGATAAGAAATCTAAAACGTATCATTTTGTACATGTGCATCTCCAAATATTACATGCATATAAGCACATTTTATTTTTCACTTATTCATTATCCCAGGTGCTCTCAGTAATATTCAAACTGCTGTACTTACCAGGTTGTAGTTTTGCTAGTGAACAAAATGAAATTTGTATTGTGTTAAGTGCTGGTAGGTATTTAAATGCATTAACTGGAACCGCATCCCAAGCGTAACCTTGTAGAACGAGCCTTGACAGTGTTGTTGAATATAGCTGAGGAAATTCTATCAAAGCATTGTACGAAAAGTCAAGTGACCATAAACTGGAGAATTGTGAGATCTCTGGTATTGAAACGAGGTTGTTGTTGATTAGAGTAAGGGTCATCATAGTGTTGTAACTGTTCTCTAGGGCAGAATCTTCTAGTTCAATTAGTGCAGAGTCCCTGATGTCTATGTTCTGGAAGGTACATTTGCCTAGGTCTCCTCCACGCAGTGCATTCAGACGTATGTTTCCTTGTATTGTCAGTGTTCTGAAGTTAATGAAAGGGAATCGCTTGCTGAAGACGACCCTCAGCTGATCCTCACTTGTTACATTTGAGCAGTTGATATCCATAGTTGTGTTGCTAATTGCATAACATTGACATGGTAGGATGTCATGAGGGTTTGGGCAGGGAATAGCCGTGGGTAGACTCGTGTCGTTAGAAATGGTTAGAGTAACATTATCTGACAATAGATCTTTTGGTTTACTTGCGTCTGTTGACAGTTCGTGGGGTTCATATGCCTGGGCAATTATCCACAAGTATGCCATTGCATACAGCACAAATACATATTTGGTCCATGTGGCTGCCATTTTAGAATGCTGCAGGTGGCTGGGAAATCAGAGAAAAGAAATAGAAATGTAAGACAATATGTACAGAAGAGATGGAGGTACAAGTATTAGTATGTTCCACAAGAAGAAACGAAACATTACCCAAGAGCAGTATGCAAGTTAAGTTGCAGCGCTACATTTGATAATATTTGAATACTTCTTACATACAAGTAGAGCTTTGTTTCACATATTTTCTTTTATATGGGCTGGAATGATGGAAGTTCTTATTCATGAAAGATTAGTTTAAAAGTTGTCCCATGTACTGTATGATCCAGGCAGTAGGTGGTTATACCCTCTTAACATATGTCTTATCAGGTTTTTTATTTTTGTATTAATTTTTTTTCAGACCGAATTACTGTATTGGTTCTTTCCAAATGCTCTGATATCTCTCCCACGCATGTTCAGATACCCAGATAATTTTCCTACCTTGGTCAGATGGCCACATGTCTCCCACTCATTCAGAAGCCCCAGATATGTTTCTCGCTCGTTTAGATGCCCAAGGTGTCTCCCAATCATGTTCAGATGTTTAAATGTCTCTCTCATTCTCATTGATATTTCCTTATATCTCTCGTACTCAAATTCAGAGATCCTGTTGTCTCTCCAACTGAAGCTTAGATGCTCGAATATCTCCCATGAATGTGAGACGCATTGGTATCTTTCCAACTTCCAGTCAAGTGCCTTGAAATCTTTCGAATTTAGGGTGGAAGGCTTTGATATCTTCAGCATTCATTTATAATTATCCTGATAAACTTCCCACTCACATTCAAGTACCATATCTACCAGGCTCGTGTTTGTGGAACAGTTTTAAAAAATCAACCTGTATTATTTTCATTTTTAGCCCCTGAACGAACAGATTGGATTTGCTGCAGTTAATTGATACCGTCTGTTAGTAGTTGTAGTAATATTTATTTGGATTTTTAACGGCTCCCCCTCAGGTGCCACCCTTAGTTATTTATATTGGGTTACATTCTGTACCAGTATACACACACATATGTATATATATAATTATATTATATATACAAATAATCAATTTTATTCTCGATGTTCTATATTCCCCTTCCTGTACACATTGTATATGTAAACAGTTTGGCCTTTTATATCAGAAAATTATTATTATTATATTGGTATGAAAAAGAAAATGAACACTCATATATCGAGCGTACTTCCGCCAAGGCACTGGTATAATAATAATAATAATAATAATAATAATAATAATAATAATAATAATAATAATAATAGTAGTAGTAGTAGTAGTAGTAGTAGTAGTAGTAGTAGCATCTTGGAAGGAACCAAATACAGTGCAGAATACAAAGGCCAGGAAAATCAAGAGAGAAAACTGCGGGGCAAATTTACCTGTTTTAAAGGAGTGCTGTTCTGAACGTGATCGACAAATATAAAGTTCAAGGAAATGAGATTCCTTTAAGTAGGCAGTGGACGTCCTCTTTTATAGAAGGTTTTGTGAAATGAAACATGTGGAGAAAAGACGTTGTTGATAATACCTATCTCTCTTTTTTTTTTTTTTTTTTAATGCAGTTCTATTGTCATACGTTATCTCGGAGTTCACATGTACATTCGGGACGTGTATGCTTGCGTATCATACACATTATACTTCCCTTGTATGCTCCCTGAGGCATGCATCACTACCCTAATGCAGTTCTCCTTGTACTTTCATCATTTATTTACATTTTTATTTATTCACTTACTAATTTGTTAATACCTTTTTTTTAATAAGTGATCTCTCTTTCTGTATTTCCCACTACCTTCTGTTACTTCTTTTTAATAAACACCATATTCTTTGGGAGTTTAAATTTCAGTGACCCCTGTGGGCTTATTCCATATGAATAGGGTTCATCTTCTGATTGATAGTAATAATACTCATGCATTTATGTTCATGTATATACATACATGTATGTGCTAAGGTGTTTTTGGATAATGTATATGTTTGAATTTCTTGGATGTCTCTGAGGTCCCTTATCTTTTTAGTACTTTAGTGTACTTATGGAATAGAATAAGTGCCGTGTAATCAAAGGTACCTTTTACGAAACTGGATCTTGGTTTTTGTGAACTATATTTTTCAAGGGCCCTACTTGTGTTTATGCTTTCGGTCGTATTTTTCCGTTGTAAGTCTTATATATTTTGGGTTTCCTCTCTCTGTTGTGATTTGATTCAAAACATATTTTATATTAAACTTTTGACTGGGAGTCAATGCTAAGGTCAGTCAGGATAGGGGTAACTGTCCCGTGGGGATTTGTTCATTATTAATCTGGTGGCCTAATTAATTATTTATACTGATTTTCTTTTGTAAATAATTTGGTAGGCCAAATAGTGTATATGTATGTATATACACACACACACACAGACACACACACACACACACACACACACACACACACACACACACACACATATATATATATATATATATATATATATATATATATATATATATATATATATATATATATATATATATATATATCTTAGTTTCACCAGACCACTGAGCTGATTAACAGCTCTCGTAGGGCTGGCCCGAAGGATTAGATTTATTTTACTTGGCTAAGAACCAACTGGTTACCCAGCAACGGGACCTATAGCTTATTGTGGAATCCGAACCACATTATGACGAGAAATTAATTTCCATCACCGGAAATATATTCCTCTTAATTCTTCACTGGCCGATCGGAGAGTCGAACGCTGGGCCAACAGCGTGCTAGCCGAGAGCTCTACCCACCCCTCCAATGAAGAACTCTCTCTCTCTCTCTCTCTCTCTCTCTCTCTCTCTCTCTCTCTCTCTCTCTCTCTCTCTCTCTATATATATATATATATATATATATATATACATATATACATATATATATATATATATATATATATATATATATATATATATATATATATATATATATATATATATACAGTATATATAAATAGATAAATATATACTATTTGGCCTACCAAATTATTTACAAAAGAAAATCAGTATGAATAATTAATTAGGCCGCCAGATTAATAATGAACAAATCCCCACGGGACAGTTACCCCTATCCTGATTGACCTTCGTTGACTCCCAGTCAAAAGTTTGATATAAAATATGTTTTGAGCCAAGTCACAATAGAGAATGGAAACCCAAAATATATAAGACTTACAACAGAAAAATACGAGCGAAAGCATAAATAAAAGTAGGGTCATTGAAAAAGAAAATATGTATGTATGTATATATATATATATATATATATATATATATATATATATATATATATATATATATATATATATATATATGTATATATATATATATTATGGAGAGAGAGAGATTGCAAAACAGTAGTCACTGTTTATGGTGGTGTTAATGTAAATCTAGTAGGAGATTCCTGTGCCAAAAACTTCCACATCTTGAGCCAGTTCTTATGCCTGCACAGAGGGCTTTTGCTTATATCCTTTGCACATTGTTTTGTTTCCTGAATATGATTTTATATATAATATATATATATATATATATATATATGTGTGTGTGTGTGTGTGCAATGTAGATATTGTTGTACTTTCAACATGCAAATTCCTTCACACCAGTCCTATGGTTATCCAAAATGAAAAATACCAAATGTTGCGCCTGTATAATCTCTCTTATCTTAACCAGGTATTAAGGATGAGGATGATGGCCCCATACCCTGGTTGGTAACCATCACAATCAAGTAACTACGTGTTAGCTACCAAATTTACTGGCTGGATCAAAAGATAGGTATTAGATTTATAGGAAAATGAACCTGAATAGCTTCCTCAGGCCTGGGATCGATTTTTGGGACTGTCGCTGTTGGGGTAAGAATAATAATATAGCATATATATATATATATATATATATATATATATATATATATATATATATATATTTTAACACTGTGATTTATATACAATCATGAAGCTACAAATGTCGTTTAATATCCAATTCACGCTACTTCGGGAATATCCCCGATGGGGAATTGTCACTGAAGGGGAATTTTATGTGATAAATGGATCGGTGTTGAGCGGGTAGACCGTCGACTGGAGTCGTTGGAAGGTAACTGTGTCGAGGGATCGAGACCCGGCAGTACCAATCCATTTATCACTTAAAAAAATTCCCCCTCGGTGATAATTTCCCATCGGAGATATTCCCGAAGTAGCATGAATTGGATATTAAACGACATTTGTAGCTTCATGATTGGAGGTCGGTTAATGCCGAAGCTAAGTATAATTTCCCCGCTCTTGACGGGTAAACAAGTAGCCTACACCAGATCGGCATTAACTTATACCTCTCTTGATGGCTCAGTGGGTAGGCCGTCGACTGGAGTCGTTGGAAGGTAACTGTGTCGAGGGATCGAGGCCTGGCAGTACCGATCCATTTGTCACTTATAAAATTCCCCTTTGGTGATAATTCCCCATTGGGGATATTTCCGAAGCAGCGTGAATTGGATATTAAATGACATTTGTAGCTTCATGATTTTATATTTATATATATATATATATATATATATATATATATATATATATATATATATATATATATATATATATATATATATATATATATATATATATATATATATATATATATATATATATATATATATATATATATATATATATATATATATATATATATATATATATATATATATATATATATATATATATATATATATATATGGTCCTCTTTTGCATAGTGGTTACGAGCGAGAAGAGCTGAGCTGTATTCCATGTTTCATTATAATCCTTAACACCAGTGCGCCATATAATTAATGGCATTGACTGTTGACTCAGTTTATTAACCGGAGCAGTCATTCACCTTAGAGCAATCGCATATTAACATTAGATTTTGAACCCTTGCATATTAACATTAGATTTTGAACCCTCGCATATTAACATTAGATTTTGAACCCGGAAAAATCCCCAGTGTTTGTGCTTATCAGCGTTGTTCTCAGAAGCGATGAGAATTTGAAATATGTATCAACTTGAAAGTTTATTGATAGAGAAAATGTATTTAATTTTATCAGTAACTAAGCGGACCAGTTGTCAAAGTACGTAAAAAAAACTTTTTTTCTAAATTCCATTAACTTTTTCATCGATTCAGCTGCCATTAAGGAAAAATATCTCCCAAAGACGGTTTAATGATAAGAGGATATTTGGACATCCGAAGAAAATTTTCGATGGCACAGCTTTTTGTTAAGGTGTAAAAGTGACATACGATGTGAGAGATTGCAATGTCCATCGAAAATAATACAACCCCCTCCTTCTTCCCCTCCTCCCCCGCCCCCTCCTGGTTATCCTCGTTATTATTATTATTATTATTATTATTATTATTATTATTATTATTGAAGTGACATAATGACAATTTCACGCTGTCTTTGGTACACCACTTGAAAGCACACTGTCAAGCAGTTCGACCTAAACCGATAGAATCCCGTAGGGATGTAGTGCCGTCATTGCACCTCACATGGTGCACTGTAGACATTACTTAGGTTCTTCGCAGCGCCCCTTCACCCCCTAGCTGCAACCCCTTTCAGTCCGTTTACTATAACTCAGTACCCTTTCTTAAGAATTGTTTTAGCATTATTTTCAGCGCGTAATGACCTCATAAGTCCCAGGGCTTGGCCTTTGGCCTAAATTTCATATTCCTTATGTTCCTAAATTGACAGAAGTAAAATATTTCGAGTTTTTCTCAGTTATTGTCAACTGGTAACCTATCAAAGATGCCTTGGGTTTCCGATTTTCTTTCCCATTCACAAGACCTATGGGGTATCTCGGCTGCTGTTTGTGGTCGCCATACCAGTGCTCTCAAAACTTGAATGGTGCCATAGCCTCTGTACCATGGCTTTTCAAACTAGGTCTTGAATTCTCTTGTAGTTTTGTTATTTGTTTGTGGTTTTATGTATATAAATGTATTTAGATACTTCATAAAATTGTATAGCCTAATTGGAAAGGCCCTAATATTTGGAAGTGAGACAGTCGTACAGCCTAGAAGTGATTGGCACAGTGTCTGTAGAGCATAGGATTGACGCGTTGTTGATGAGCTTCTTTGTAGGTATATGAAATGGTTAATACTTTGGATGGTGTTGAGGACGCTGAGAGGGTTTAAAAGTTTCTGGTTTGGTGTAAAAGTGGGTCTGAGGCTAAGGGTGTGTTATGTCTCCATGGCTCTTCCATATCTTTTTGGGTGGAATGATGCAAGACGTCAGAGAAAGGAAACCAGACGTAGGTGCAGAGTTGTGGGAGAAGAAACTAAGCCGTGAAAGTAGTGTAGAATGTTCATGTTCAAGTTGATACAGTACTGTCAGGGTAAAGTGAAAAAAAGCTGCAGAAACTTATGAAAGAAAGTTGAGAGTCAGTGCGAGCAAGATTAAAATAGATGTAGCTTTGTTTCATTGTTTAGAGTAAATGAAGCAGATGCTGGTAGAAAGGGAGAATAGGAGAGTGGCAGTAGGCGAAACGCGGAAGGTAGCAGGATTTTTGCAAAAGTTTGGGAAGAGACTGTTTTATTGAAGACAAGATGTGTATGTATGAAGGAGTTGTTGAGTCAACTGTCTTTATGGAAGTGATGATGGTGAATGCATATGGAAAAAAAGTGCTCAAGCTGGAGAGATGGACTGTGTAGTATAGGCAGCAGACGAACTGATAAGGTAAGAAATGTGGAGATACACACCTAGAAGTGGTAAAAATGTTATTGGTAGACAAAATGTTGGATCAAAGTATTTTTTAGGTGGTTCAGTCATGGGGAAAGAATGGACGATAATAGCTTAGTGAAAAGAGGCAGATCTAGGGAGGGCTGGGTAGATGGGCGGAAAAGACATTGGAAATCAGATGTGTGCAAGATGGGGTAAGTGGTGTAATTAGTGTATTACACACATATATATATGTGTGTGTATGTATGTATATATTTATTTATTTATTCAGTAGGGTGGGTGGCTCTCGAATGTTACCCCTTCTTTCTTTAGCAATTACTTGGCGATGCAGTTGTTATCCAGAATCTTCATTTCGAACTGAGCGAAAATCTTGGCTCACAAGATAAGTTATGTCCAAAACGACTGGAATAATGAATACAGTATATCGATATAGTATATAGCCTAATTGTTTTAACCTAGTTTTCCTAAAATTCATAAACGGTCCCTGAGAATGAAATGATTTGAATATTGAATTCATAATCATCCACTATTGTGAATTTAGGCCGTTTGTTAGCCAAAAAGTTCTTAAATATGCAGTAAGGATTCTGAGGGCAGCTAGGTCATTGAAACTCAGGTGTGTATTCTTGTTTATGGTTATGGTTTTGTGGCACTATCTTTGTTTTACTCTTCCCGTGAGGTACAATGATCCCTTGTCTTTTCATAGGGTTTCTGAAACATCCGTATTCCTTAGCACATGTTTATATACCACGCAGGATCCAACTCGACGAACTTCTGACCTGTGAAACACGTTGCCTCATCGTGGACTCGCCACAAGAGCGTCGGATTCAGGATGAGCCAGGCTATGTCACAGCCACACGTGAAGGAGTTCCCTGTTGAGAGTAGCAAAGTTATGCAAAGTGACCATAAATATTCAGAAGTGGAAATTCATATGGAACAATTTTATTGGTTTTACAGATGGCAAGGTCATCAGTGCCTTTTTTTTCTTTTCAGGCAGGAGGTTAGGTTAGGGAAGGGATCCTTTATCATCACTCATTGCCACCTACTCCAAACTCGTAGGGTCTGCTGCAGTTTTAGGGAATGGTGTTTTGATTGATTGGTCTAGGTCTAGGTGGAGCCGGCCTTATGCCAGCACTGACCTTTGTTCACAGGCTGATATCGTCGTAGAGAACGCGTTACTTTTAGGTCACCCATCCAATCATTGACTAAGCCCAGCATTGCTTAATTATAGTGATCAAGAGAAAGTGGTATCACGAACTTGTTATTACAGTATGTACGGCTTTGGGTTTAAATTGAAATGAAAGTTTTAATAATTTGTTGTTTTTCATTAGTTTAGTTTGTATTTTCAGGTGATTCTCTTGATTTGTTTCATAAACTTTTTCTTCACATTTTACGTTATTCTGTGAAGGCGTGGTTGTTGTTTATGAATTTAGAAATATTGTAAATAATAATAATACTGAACATTTTGCTAAAGTAAAATACGAAAAACTAAAAAAAAATTGAAATTCTAACAAATTCAGAAAGCTACAGGCAAAAGTGTTGGCAGCAATTTAAACTGGATTTTAGTTTCTGTTTTCACTTCCCTTCCCCCTTCCTCCCCCCCCCCTTTCCTTTATTTATGACTAACCTGCTAAATAAAGCATGACGTTCGCCTCGAGCAAAGGCCTCCAGATTTCCTCTTGCAGTACCTGGAGTCTGTTGGAGTTCAATGTCAGTTTTCCAGTGATGCCTGGAAAAGGTCGTTGTGTCTCAGTCTTTTTCTTAAGGATATTTGGTTAAAATACAGTTCCATGGCTTCCTTTAGGTCTAAAGATTCTTGTGAATAGTTTGCGGTAAGTTTGACCCTGAGTGTGAATAGTTAAATGTTGTATAAAGGTATACATGAAAAGCTGCATGTGTGTAGCTTACAGTAAGCTTGAAGCTACAAGTGCATAATTTACGGGGCTTATATTTGCTGTGAATTTAATCCACAGGCGTGCAGCAATTTAACTGTATCTTCAGGGCTACAGGTGTACAGATTTCTGTGAAGTGTAGTGTTACAAGTTTGTAGTTTACTATGTGTCTGAGACTAAAAGCATATAGTTCACTTTAGGCTTTAAGCTACAGGTTAACCTGTGAGAAGTTTGGTGAAATTTACTTTTGAGTCTTGCATAAAGGTAGAGTCTAAAAAAGATGGGAGACAGGATCCCACTGAAGTTAGAATCTCCTCTTAAAAGAACATTTGTTAAAAAAAATTGAAGATATTAAAACATTTCACAGGTTTTTGTAGGGTACATTGGCCTGATGAGCATTACGAGGTCAGTGGATTAAAAAAATGACTTTAATCTTGGGTACAGTAGACCAGGGTCCCAAAGAGTAGGTTCAGTGGACCAGGGCCCCAGAGAGTACCTGTAAACGAGATAGCAAATAACCTTGCCAGCAGTATATCTAGAGAAGGAACTTAATTGTGCGAATTGACTTTTTTCAGGCCTATTGAGAAGGGAAAGACGAAGAAGCACTCAAATAAGAGAGCATTATTCCAAAAGGGGACAGGTAAATTGAAAGCTTAAATGGATGGGATGATGAAAATTTTGCGATGGCAAAATAGAACATTTTTTCACGTCATGATTTTCAGTTTGAATTATTGCTTTCAAGACAAGTCAAATAAAGAGAGAAGTACTTGGCATTAAAATTACGAAAAGGAGCAAATGAAGGAGAGGGAAAACATGGTTAAAACCTTTTCCTTGAATAGCAAATTGGTCCACAGTTTGATGGACTGGCAGAATTAGAGCTGATGGTTGAATTGAGTTTTAAACCCCCTTTCATTCATTTTTCTGAACCACAAGGTATAATGCAGACTAAAATTGATTTACATTCTCGTAGCTAACCCCCAAGAAATTAAGGATCAGTTGTAATTAGAGCTTGGACATGTTGGTATGCAAGGGAATTATTTATAAATGAAGCGGAATAGAAGAGAAATGCATAGACTTCAATTTTGATACTAAAGGAAAGAAAAAACAACAGTATCATAGTTCCAGGTTTCATTAAGGCTATTAAAATATTGTAGAAATGATCGTATCAAAACCGTAGCTCTACAAATTTTGGATTGAACTGTGTTTGAAAGACCATTGAATTTCATCTCGGTGCTTCCATGCTGCTTGCTGTCCCCAACAACCACATTTTCTGTACTTCCATAGATTAATATGAGACAACTGAACACCGAGTCCGCCGAGCAAACAGTAGACCGAAGTTGTAAACCACAGGCAGATTCGTTGCCCTTTATTTTACAAGAGCTGTTATGACTAAACAACTCTAATCCATAGGGCTGAGGAGCCTTAATAACTAACTAGACTGCCTAAACTACATTGAAGATCTAGTCTCTAAGAGAGACATGTAAGGTTGTTTTGCTTTTCATAGAGTGGGATGCCTTAAAAAATGGTCGAATCTTATCGAAGATAGCGAGAACTCTTGAGAGTAGTACAAGCATAAGGCTGATGGGGGAAGTTCCACTGACTCCAGATCCTATGTATTCATTTTGGCGGGGTGGGGTTACGGTTAGGAAGGTCAGTTCAATAAACATAAGCAGTTTGGAGTTTGTAACGAGAAATACAGTTTCTGGAATGTGTTAGTAATTATACGTAGTACTAGAATTAGCCATCCTAATACTAACCAGAGAAGGCTTCAGGGTCCACATCGCTGATCAGGTTACCCTGTAGGAGCAGTGTGTTATTTGCCCCGCTCATGCGAAAGGCGTCTTTTGGAATCGACTTCAAGCTGTTGCTACCCAGTTCGAGGTAGGAGAGCTGCTCGTTGTGGGTGAAGGTCCCTGGAGGGAGAGAATCGATATCATGGGAAGCATGATGTCAACTTGAGTATTGCAATCCCCTGTGTCCTGTTGGGAAATTTCACCTTCTTTCTTGCCATTTCCACTTTCTCATTATTAAGATATTGTTTTTTATCACCATTATTGTCATGTCAAATGCTTCTCATATGCACTCTTGTTATTTTTACTTTATTAGGAGTTGCTTTTTCCCCATTCCTACCAGTTGGGTTCTCTTCAAATTTCAGAGGTTTCCATTTCATATATCTCTCCTAGTACCTCCTTTGTGCCAGTTATCCGTAACTTTTAGGTCTTTGTATCCTTTCCCTTACCACTTCCGAATTCTTCATTCTTATACTAGTTTATCCTTCTCCATTCTCTCCAGATGACTTTCTACCTCTTCCATATTACCACATGTCTCCCTCTTTCAAGAATTCTAATGCCATGCATTCTATGCAAACAGTTTTCTATTATTTAAAGTGTTTTAATATAATTCTTTTCACCATCCACACTTCATTTCCATAATGGAAAGCTAGTTCAAAATTACCCTTACATTCTAACTTTTAGTTTCTCCTAATATCTGCATCCATTCTAATTTTGGCTTCTATTTACACACTTGAATTTTCTACCCAACCTTTTGCACACATCCTGCCGCCCTCCTTGTTTCACTTTTAATATGACTCTTCTTCACTCATCCTACCACCATCTATTACATTGACTCCCAAATACTAGCATAAATCAGCTGCTTCCATTCTTCCACCAACCATATCGATATACAGTGGTCCTTCTCTTAGCTTTCATGTACCCTAATGCTAACTTCCAGTCAGCATTTTCACATCACTTCCATAAAGGAGAGTTGGCTCACTTTGAGTCAACGCTCCTTTATGGAAGTGATGTGAAAATGGCCCCTTCACAGATTTGAAGTTTTGTTTCAAAGGACTTCTCAGTTGTTTCCCAGCTTTCTCGGAGATCGTTCACGTAGTTTTGCAATTCATACTGCAATTAATTTTTTCACCTTCCGGATTTCCATTTACTCTCTGAATCTTAATACTGACTGCCTGTAATTTCAACAGTCTCTGTTTACAGTCATGTTTCAAGTCTTTCACAAGTTTATGCAGCTTCTCTAAACTAACATCTAGCAATATCATATGCAAACATTCTTGATTCCTATACTTATCCCCAAACTTGCACCAACATCTGTGGTCCTTTCCCCTTCTTATCTCTCTCGTCACCGTAACCACAAGCGTGTTTTAGTGCCTTGTAAATATAATACCTTGTCTCAAATCCACATTTTGCATCAAAGCAATTAAACTCCCATTCTGCTTATTTTTGAGGATATAAGATTCTAAACTTTTGAAGGTGCTGCTACACTATGATATCTACCATCCATTTTCATTTGACCATAATGGAAAACAGTGTAGGTGAGTCACTGTTTCGCCGTTTTAGCAGCCCTGGGGAATCAAATAGTTTACATATAAGGGAGTAATTGCCATTTTAATTGGGTTATTTGGTAGATAGCATCCTAATGTTTGGTAGGTCGCGAATAGCTCGGTAGATATCATACTATAGTAGCACCCTTTTGAATACTCAAAGAAGTCAATGGAAGGAGATTCCAATTCACACACTAAACTCAGACTGCATCCACAAAAATTGAACACAACCTTCCCAATAAGTATAAAGATTCATTTCATTTCTGGTACATTTATATTCCTTTTGAGAACAGATAAATTGTTGACAATCATCGCACAGCATTAGAACTAGCCTACAAAAATAATTTCATTTTAAAACTCAAAAGTTTATACAGTAAATCCAAGGAGAGTGAAGAATTCAGTTTTACTAAAATCACGATTATTAGTGTACGACATTGACTACAATGACAAATTGTAGGTACCAGGTTATAAGATTATAGAATGAAGACTCGTGGAATTATGTAATTACTCATAGGAGTTTCGAAGGGCTGTTAGATTTTTTATTTCAGATATTTCAGCTATTCCCCATAATTACGGGATAGTTCTGGCCCAAAATGAGGCTCATTATTATTTCAGTACATGAAACCTATTCGTAACTTTCATACGCCAGAAAGCTGTCAATATTCAGGAGAGGATTGTTACCAAGGGAAAAGAAAGAGATTGCAAGCACACAAAACATTCACATCTTTCATTCATATGAAAATACACACGAAATCTGCTTACCATTAGATATTTCTGTCAGGTAGCAAAAGGCAAAGTCAGCATATGCAAGGGCTGGCAAATACCACGTTGCTGTAGGAGGAATCACTCCGAAGGGGAATCCACGAAGAATGAGCGTCTGAAGTGTCGAAGAGTTTAGGAAAGGGAACTCCGTCAGTGCATTGTACTGGAAATCAAGTCTGTTCAGACGGCTGAAGGCCGAAATGTCTGGGATATACCTGATATTGTTGTTGATCAGAACGAGTGCCTCTAAGGTGTCGAGGCTTCCCTCCAATGCGAAGTCGTCGATTGTAATCAGTGCTGAATCTCTGATATCTATATTGACGAAGGAGCAAGTTCCCAGGTCTCCCTCTTGCAGGGCGTTCACGTGAAAGTTTCCTTGGATGACGAGGCTCCTGAAGTTTCGAAAAGGGAATTCTCTGCTGAAGATGTATCTGAGTTGGCCATCACTCGTCACGTTCGAGCAATTGATGTCCATTGTGACGTTGTCAATTGGTGTGCATGCACAGGGCCAGATATCACCAGGAGCCGGGCACGGAATAGTTCTAGGCATTGTTTTAGGAAAATCAGGTTTAGTGTTGCCTTTGGAACCATAAAAGGTGGGGTATGTAGTATTGCTAGACGAGACGTCAGAGATACCAGATACAACAGAATCCTGAGAGATGACTGGTTCATTTGCGTGAGTAATTACCCCCACGTGGAGAATTATGTAGAGAATCAATAGACATGAAGTCCTGTGGGAAGCCATTTTATGTTGCGTGTAGAACGTGTTATAATAACTGTAAGTAAAGAGACAGGAATTAAAGTAAAACATTTTCTTAACTGTTACCCGTTTGAAGCGTTGCATTAAGTATTTAGTTTTATGAGTCGATACAACCTAAGGTTAATCATTTTTTTTATTTTAACTGCATACTTATCTGGGTATGTTTAACTGTGATATAAATTTTATTACAAGGAAACTAGGTGTTTTATTAATGTTTCTGTGAGGGCACTACTTCAGGTAAAGCTATTTTATTCACATGGCATTCTGTTCGGTAGTCTCTACAATAGAGTATGAGGTAATGTATGAAAAAAGTAATATTATTTCCTCACAAGCTGATGGTAAGTGTTGAAATAATCAAGTTTTTGCTCTTTATTCTTGTATTGAAAGCCTGAAGACAATATAGAAGAGATGAGGGTATTGTTTTTACAAGTTAAGGGCCAAGTCTAGATAGAGACCGGTTTCGTCATTCTTCAGGACTTTTTTCCTGTTAAGAGACTTACACATTGTTCATTAACTGGAGCTTGGAATTCTTTCAGTAATGTTTTGGGATACAGTCACCATATTTGAACAGTATTCTCTGAGTTTAAGTACTTTATTAAAAAACTTATTTTATCAGGTATATCCAGAATGCTTTAGAAAACTTGTCAACCAAATGGGCATGGCTGCAAAAATCAAGTTTGATAAAGTTAAATTAAAATTCCTTGGATTCATTTCTCCACCGCCTGAAGTTGCTCGGGCGAACGTCATCCAGGTTCCCCCAGCCCCCCACCACAGACCCTGCACTGCGGCAGTAACTGTCCATGATATACTGTAGAGTGAGTGATTCTTCATTGCCTTAGGGTAAAAGCATACCTTAGTTTAACCAGACCACTGAGCTGATTAACAGCTCTCCTAGGGCTGGCCCGAAGGATTAGATTTGTTTTATGTGGCTAAGAACCAATTGGTTACCTAGCAACAGGACCTACAGCTTATTGTGGAATCCGAACCACATTGTAACGAGAAATGAATTTCTATGACCAGAAATAAATTCCTCTGATTCTTCATTGGCCGGTCTGAGAATCGAACGCGGGCCCAGCAGAGTGCTAGCTGAGAACGGTACCCACCCGTCCAACGAGGAACTTGCCTAGGGGAAGCGCGAACTCCCGACATCCTAATAGAACACCAAGACACTAACCATTATACCAAGGAATGATGGATTACAGTCCAATAGTGTGAAAGGAAGCAAGTTTCATGAAAGGAAGGTAGTCAAGTCCACATTTTAGAAGTGGATGGTATTAAGAGCTCATCAAACTACTTGCCCTAGAACAGTATCACGGGAACTGCAATTCCTAACTATTACAAATAGGCTAAGGAAGAGGGCAGCATATGATCAAGGCATCGAGAGCAATGCCTAAAACGATATCTGTAGAACAAACTGGAAGCAGAGACCGTAAGGTACCAGAAGAACCTTACAAAACATTGGTCATTCCGTCAATAATATTGTCTCTCTTAATCCCGTCAGTTCCTGGTGTCTTTCCATGCTTCAACTTCTTAGTTACCCCCTGCACTTTCTAAACAGGCAATTCTACTTGCTTTCTTGGACCTGCACAAACCTTTTCCACTCTCGTGTTGTTCAGTCCTCAGGAGTGCAATCTCTTAAGAAAGATGAATTGATCATGTTGTCAAGAAGAAAGTGAGAGACATAGAAGGCCAGTAATAAAAAATAGAGAAAAATTAGTTGTTCTATAGGGAAGTAAATGCAGAGAGCGAGGTTAATGAGCAAATGGATCTGGGTATAAACTATGCAAATGAGAAGCACTGCTTGAAGGGAATGCAGTCTTGGCATGATAGGGTGAGTATTTTGTAAGATTCTGTCGTCAAATTTTGATTCCCTTTTTTCACCCACAATCACTCCCTGCTGTCTCTAATACCCCATCGTAAAATTTTACTGAAATTTTACAAACATCGTATCTACTCCTTCACCTTCGCTCTAAGCCTAGCCCATATCCCTTGTGTGTGTGTGTGTGTGTGTGTGTGTGTGTGTGTGCATGTGTGTGTGTGTGTATTTAGGGGCGTCTAGATAAAGAGAGAAGAGAAAGGTATCTCTTATTTGCTAGTTCATCCTTTCTGCGCTCCAGTTTTAGTGAGCCGGAGAATGTACAGAGCAAGTTGACAAAATCTTATTCGAAATAAATTATTTTCATTACTGTAAGCATGTAAGATATATAATATTGAATCCTAAATGCAAAACTGCATTTATAGACTGTTTGACTCGGATGGTTGAGGTTTCTTTCTTAGACCCAAGAGCCACACAAATGTATGTTTGGTTTAGCTGTAGACGGCCTTATGTTAGCATGAGCATTTGCCCAAAGGCGGCCTGAAAGATATGGTATGTGAAATGGAGGTAGAGGGCTGGTGTGGCCCAGTAACTCCTCCCGACCAGCAGAGAAAATATTTGATGACAGCGAGAAGAAACAGACAACTAAATTCAAATGAGAATATATATGTGTGTATGTATATGTATGTATATATATGTGTGTGTGTGTGTGCGTTATAGGTAAAACTTTACCTTGAAGACGACGAACGAAGCGTCAGATGAAAGAGCTCAAACTTAGACCTTATTGCAGCTGACTTGACTTAAATAGGGCGCTTGTGAATGCTTACGAGAATAAGGCTCTGGGAATTCAGACACATGACAGGGAGGGAAAAAAAGAACATGAGGACAGGTTCAATGTTTCATTTATTGATTTATAATTAATGACATTAAAGTTTTAATATATTAATGCACGTATATATATATATATATATATATATATATATATATATATATATATATATATATATATATATATATATATATATATGCATATGTTACAGTAAATATGTGAAATCAGGGATTTCATGAAAAACCTAGGGAATGTGTGAAATGACCAGTTTGCTTAGGAACATCTGATCCCCGAGGGCTAGTACTAAACACGGTGAAACAGTGATTCATCTACACTGTTTCGCCGTTTAGTACTAGCCCCTGGGAGATCAAATGTCCCTAAGTTCATTTGATTCCCCAGGGGGTAGTACTAAACACGGCGAAACATTTTACCCCCCAGGGTCTAGTATTAAACATGGCGAAACACATTTGACCCCCCAGGGGCTAGTACTAAACATGGCAAAACAGTGTAGATGAATCACTGTTTCGCCGTGTTTAGTACTAGCCCTCGGGAATCAGATGTTATTAAGTGAATTGGTAATTTCACTAATTCCCTAGGGATTTAGTGAAATCCCTGATTTCACATATTTACTGCCTGACTTCACACATTAGCAAAAGGGAATCACCCAGAGTATGCGCCTTGGCTGAGTGATGCAGCATTGTGGCTCACGTTTGCTTAGTTCCCTGGTTTACTCTTTGCCCAACCGTCCATCAGATCACACAGCTGTAAATAGGTACCAGCGTGCGCTGTGGTTAAGAAAAAGGATGTGGGTCTAGCAGCTCCATCCTTGAAGATTTGCTAAGGAACTGAAAGTCTGTATCCTTTACACAAGGACCCTTTTGGTGGTCTAGATTTTTAAAAGGTAATCCTGCGTGCTCTGGTGGAAGCTGAGGATTTCAGAGATTACGTTATGGACCATAACTCTTAAAACTTATATTTTGGGCCTTGTGGAGGTCGGTTCTTCTAGCGATCATCGTGTGGAACTTTGTAACGGCCATTTTTAGTTTTCTGTAAAAGAAAACTATTGCTATGGCTTTGTCTGTCCGTCCGCACTTTTTCTCTCTGCCCTCAGATCTTAAAAACTACTGAGACTAGAGGGCTGCAAATTGCTATGTTGATCATCCACCCTCCAATCATCAAACATACCAAATTGCAGCCATCTAGCCTCGTTAGTTTTTATTCTATGTAAGGTTAAAGTTAGCCGTGATCGTGCTTCTGGCAACGCTATAGGACAGGCCACCACCGGCCCGTGGCTGAAAGTCTCGTGGGCCGCGGTTCATATAGCATTTATACGCTGTACGGAAAACTCGATTGCGCCGAACCTAACGTTTCGTATTGCATGAGATACCAATAAATTCTGTGCAGCAGCTAGTAGATTAATAGTTCAATTAGAAACAGACCGAGATGGCCATTAGGTTTCCACAGAGTGAAATAACCACAAGTATAAACAATGTTCAAAGAAAACAAGTATCAAACAAACTTCAGGTGAAAGCAAATAAACAAATCGTCAAGTATGAACTCATATATGAGCAATACTTGGGAAGTAAGTCAGTAAAACTAAGGCATAGGATCATGTTGCTTCAAAGTAGCATTAATAATCTCTCAGTATTTTTTTTTTTTTTGCCCACAGGTATCATCAATGATTCGTGTTTGAGTTTCCTAATCCCTGGAGTAATGCGATATTTGGCTTCCTCATTCTCACCAATGATTCATGCGTCAAGTTCCTTCTCTCGCACTTCTTCAAGCTTCCTAAAATACTTGTTAGTTAAATACGCGGTTTCAGACCACTGCAGTGGGAACTAATAGCATCTTTCTGAGAAGGAAACCTCATGGTGAGAAGGAATGTCAGAAGTAACCACTTTTCAGTTGTCAGAAAAAAAAAACTTTTCCTCCATTTTAATGGTTTAATTTGCATGAGAACGAACAGGTGACACTTTGTGTCGATATATTATATGCACGAAAATGCCACTCTTTAATAGGGTGAATTCCAGTGTACATGCATTATACTCACGAAAACGTGAGGCAGCAACCGATTGTTTCCGAGTTGTCAAGGAATTTTAAAAAGTAGGAACTGTTTTGTGCGTCTCATTCCAAAACTAAATGAAATCAATGTGATTTACATGCAGAGGCTCCTCCGGCGATTCCAGAGGGAGTCTTTGTTCCGGCGATTTCAGAGGGAGTCTTTGTCCCTGATGTTACCATGGTCGCTCTGGTGTCTCCCAGAGAAGCCCAAAGGCCCCATTTTATAAAGTGGGCTCTTTTTTTTCTCAGTTCAATACTGTTTTAGGCTACAACATTTCTAAAGGCAAAGGGATTTTTTTTGAGTTTTACGGATATAGACAAGTTATACTGGGATGTGTTTTATAGTTCAAAGCCACAAATGTTTAGTGGCTGAACTTGTGACTGCTCAGATGCAAGGATTAAAGCATACCTTTTACCAGTTAAATGATGCCTTCTTAAAAATAAAACTGACCAAAGAAGTATAAACAAAATACACTAGAGAGAGAGTTAAATCTCCTATACCTTAATTTAAAAAAAACTCGTGTTTAGGCTCTTTCAGACAAGTAGTGTGATCTCTCCCCTGCTACTGAAACAACTGAAGACAAAGGATTATACTTCAGTAGGTTTGAAATTTCACATAGCTCAGTAAAGGGTGCTGTTGTCTTATTTGGGAATTCGGCCACGTGTCTTGGGGAACATTATCGCGAGATTAGTGTGATAGCAACAAGAAATTCCTCGAATTGCATGTGGATATTAAGTTCTAAAAATTATATTTAACACAGCTGCAAGTTGACTTTGTTAAGTAAGCCCTACTGTTTTTACAGAGAAATCTAGATAATTTGTGGTGATTTGCGTGGTATATGATGCAAGGAAAGGGAGTGAAGAACAGGTAAAATGTGTTACTGTAGATTAGGCTAGGTTAAGATGGTACCCATGTGATTACTCTACTGTTGTCATCAGAAGTTGAATAAATGTTTTTATACGGTAAAAATATGTCAAGTTTTTTATGCGTTAAAATTTAATGTTTAGGTCCCAAATATTGCATATTTATTTTAAAATTGATTTCTATTAATGTGTGTGAAAGGGGCCATTTCATTCTATAATTTCCTTGCATGTCTAAATCCTTTCTTGTTTCTCTCATTTTTCAATACATTGTGTTCTTTTTATTATTGGTATTACAAATTATGGGTCCTTGTAGGCCAACTGTTAAGATGCTTGCTTCACCAGTATAAGGCCTCGTGTTTAATTGCGAAACGGGTCAAAATGCTTTTTTCACACCTTGTGCCTCATCTGGCTAACAGTTTGATCTCTGAAATATATATATATATATATATATATATATATATATATATATATATATATATATATATATATGTATATCAGACTTACCTCTCCAGCGTTGTATTGACTTATTAATAAATACTGTACAATACAGAATCGTCTCTAAATTCAGGGAATACAGATTCTCTTTATGTAGACTTGTGGTCAGGTTCCCTCTCCATGTTGTATACTTATTAATAAATACTTCTAGAGAGGTGAGAATTTGAGGACTTTCAAATACAGATATATATATATATATAGGTATATATATATATATATATATATATATATATATATATATATTTCCATATATATATATAAAAGCCTCTTGTGATATTTTGTTGTCAACTGTGTACCATACTTTCACTCCCTAGCATGTGCATGTGATTGCTTAATTACTGAAGTCGTGTTAGAACCTTGAGTAGATTCAATGGAATCTTATAATATTCCGTTCGAGTGGGAAGCCACTGGTCTAGTACCGCAGGACACAAACTAAATTTATTGTCAAATATTTCTGAAAATCAGGAATAGCACAGTCCCATCTACGTTGTTACTTAACTTTCCGAATGCAGTATCCTCGTTAACAACCACTTGGTGTTGGTGATTTATTTATTGGAAGTTAGTTATGGTGTATGGATAGAAAAAGTTTTGCAATTATACAGTAACTTACAGAACTATCGTGTACGCATGATAGAATCTGCAAGATAAACTTTTGGCAATCGTGTTATGAACATTGAAGTTCAGCAGATTTCAGGCCTTGTCTTGTTAAACAGATAATAACACGGAGAGCGTCAATAACATGAGCGGCGATCTTCCAGCTGAGACTGTGACCTCTGGCGGCCAGATTTACCTTCTATGGATAATTTGGAACGTATATATGAACAGGTATTTTTTATTTAGATTTAATAATTTTCTTGAAGAAATATTTTTCAAATAGATATGTATTGTGATTGTACCAACTTATTAAATATTCTGTTTTTTTTTTTTTGTCATACAAATGTCAAGTTACTGTAGTGTTCCGAAGTTCCGCGGACATTTTCAGTGAACTTCTTTTGTTATAAATAGTGTAAACAAATCTCTGGCGGGCGATTGGACTCCGGAGAGCTGTCAAATACTCTTTTGCTTCTGGTCCCGTCATCTGTAATGTCGCTCGTATACTCATGGTTTAAAGTATTTTACCTTCCTGATTAGGCTGGTCTTCGTGCTAGAGGTAAGGTATTTTGTGAAATCTAAGGATAATATCGGAAGTGTTGTGTAACATTAGAACGAGAAATGAATTTCTGTCACCAGAAATAAATTCCTCTTATTCTTCATTGGCCGGTCGGAGAATCGAATGCAGGTCCAGCAGAGTGCTAGCTGAGAACGATATCAACCGGGCCAATGAGGAACTAAAATAGGCTAGATGTAGGCTTTGTTAGACCTCCAAGGTAACTTGTTGAGGTTAATTAATACCAAGGCCACCGTACTCCAGTGTAGTGCTGGCGAACCCAGTTTCATCTTTTTACAGGCCTACGGAGAATGGGTGATGCTAAGAACGTGTACTTTGACAGGAGTAAATCACTCTAGCCCAACTGAGTAGTCTAAAGGCTAGGTAGATACTATTAGGTTTTAGGCCTAGTGTATGTAAGCTAGCCTAACAGATCCCAAAGGCTGTAATACAGAAAACTTTTTGATTACCCTATACGGAGGTGTTGCAACTCAAACTGCGGTAGAACTTTACTTTGGTTGCACGGCATGAATCCCCCCCCCCACCAGTCTAAGACCGGGACAGGTTACCACCTTTTTGGAGGAGTCCAGGTGCGGCAAACCCCCCCCTGGCCAGGTCAGTGCACATCGCCCTAAGTTAGGTTAGGTAGGTAAGATCTTGCAAGGTTATGTCTGTTTATTTGTGAGGACCCTGTCCTGGTCGACGACTGGTGGGAATCAGGCCGTGCAACTAAAGTGAAGTTTTGCCCAAACTGCTGATAAATGGGTCTGTTGAGGAAAGAACCCTTTTCAAAGGAGTGCTTTGAGTAAGGTTGATTTATAGGTTTAACTTCAAAACTCATGACCCAGATCAGCCAACTTGCTTGTGCAAACAGTAGAGCTACCATTGGACCCTCCCTTTATCCTGAGCTGAGACTTCGGTAGTCGTACTTGCATGGATTTCATCTTAGTCAAACTTAACCTGGCCAATGAAGCTTCATCCTACAGTAGTCTACCTCTACTGGTTGAACAGGGAGTTCAGTAATTCAGTCTTCAACATCAACCACTGGCCAAAATCTCGTGGTAGTAGGTTTAGACATTAATTTTTACTCTGTGTAGGCCTATGTGATTTTTTTTATGTATCATTGTAATTAATATTGTATTAGGCAAACCTACTGCTACTTTTAATATGATTTACTCATTATGCAAATATATGTACTATTCTAATGCCTATTAATAACTGTAGGTACCAGTTCTACTATAGGCTTGCTTCATTTTGCATAAAGCCATGTCAGTAACAGTTTGGTAGAGGCCTAACAATAATTTGTAATGAAAGTACACAATATTGTTTCTAGACCTTTATGTTTTCTCGTAATGAAATGAGTATAGGCTACCCCTGTAGATCAGATACAGAAAATTTTTGAGACTAGTCGTAATGGTTAGGTTTACAAGTTGTAATGACAGAGGTATATGGTATTCTGCAAATTTGGAGCTTAACTTAAGAATTCTCACCTGTGATTTATGAACTCTGTTGAAAGACAAGCTACTATAGTTGTACTTTATTTAGCCTACATTAGTGTGTTCATGATTAACCCAATTGATGATGTTTACAGTCCTGACCTCCTAAGGGTCACAAAAAAAAGTATGCAAGCAGATGATGCTTTAGCAGGAATGGCTTCCTGAAGAATTGTAGCATTTCGTCATGTAATTCAGTTTTATTGACTTAAATACAATTCAGTATAATACTGTATTTAGGTTTTGGATTGCTTTTGTATGAATATGACAGTAGATTTGGCTACCCTGTATAGTATAGTGCTATAATATGTATGTCTTACAGGTCAGATTGCCATGAAAGATGTACTTTCTGCTGCTATGATGTATAAACAGAGCTGCTTCTACAGTAATTCCTGCCAAGATGGAAGAGAAATGTTCCAAAGGAAAAGAGGTGTGTTAAGCATTTTCAAGAATTTTTGTTATGAGAATACAGTCATAGATCACATTTCCCTCTCAACCCAATCTCTCTGTTTAGTTACTTTAGCCCAGGTTTACAAGTGAAAGTGTATACAGATGTTAACTATTGTTTATAAGACTGATGAACTGTTGTTCTGACCTCAGTCTTGAAGCTTCCGAAATTTAGAACTGATGCAGTGCACATTTATCTGCTGTGGACATTAATTTTTACACAAGATCTAAAGATATAAGCATAAATAGAATAATGTTTCCATCCAGAATTTTGTTTCTGCATTTCTTACATTTAGTTTTTCACATTCAAGTGACACTAGGAGATAGATATCAAGGTGTCAGTTCATGTAAATAATTATTAACAAAGTAATAAAATAATGTATATGAAATTATGTCTGTCTTTATGTTTCAGGAAGATGGTAATGACTTATGGTTGACCCGCATACCAATACCAAAGATGCTGGAGTTAGCTGTGCATGAACTAACCAAAAAGAATTTACCTACCCACTTCCTCGAAGATATCCTGCCATCACTTTGTTTCAGTCTTCCTCCAAATAGTGGTGCCTGTTGTCGTATACTGCAGGCTCTTCCTGAGTAAGTTTCTTAACAGTTTTTTTTAAGGAGTTACAAGTATTTTGACTGAAAATATGGATGCAATTGAAGGTCCTAAGTTTGATTTTGACACAGAGGTGAAATTCTCATTTTAACTTTCAAGACCCTTCATTAATATCCTTAAATAAAAAGTCTACAATATCCTTGGGAGTCTCTCTCTCTCTCTCTCTCTCTCTCTCTCTCTCTCTCTCTCTCTCTCTCCATAGGTTATCAAAGGTTGTGAATTAAGTGTTATCATTGTGCCATGAGGCTGATTGATGGAGAGAGAGAAGAAATGAAGTTTGAGTCTCTCTCTCTCTCTCTCTCTCTCTCTCTCTCTCTCTCTCTCTCTCTCTCTCTCTCTCTCTCTCTCTCTCTCTCTCTCTCTCTCATCATTGCATCCTTAGACTGGTACAGAAAAAGAAAAGCAGTGGAGAAGTGTGATTGTGATGTAACCAATATGCAAAATTACAGCATGAAAATACAAAGTTCTGCAAGTTATATTTTTCTAAAATATGCTATGATGACTATCCCCTAGTGCTATGGAAATAATGAAAAATCATGTAAAAAAATAAGTTTGATAATATATGAATTGAAGAAACACCCTGTAATAAGAGAAATAACAATTCGAACCAAGTAACGTCACGTCCAAAGATACAGAGAAGGTGGTTGCTGAAATTTAAAAAATGCCCTTATGTGCAGAACAGGTTTAAGATAGGAAAGTTGTAAGCTTAGGATAGATAAGTTTCAAGTGCAGATATTCTTCGCAAATTAAACAGAGCATCCTATAAAAAAAAATACTTTTCAGTTAAAATTAGAATACAAATTAGAGTAGTTAACATCTTTAATTGATCCAGTTATGAAATCTTTAATGAATTCTAGTATATTGGATAAAAGTACAGTATTATGTGCATGGTTTTAGAATGAAATCTTTCAAGCCAGATTAGAATTTTAGCTTAGTAGCCTGGTTAAACTTCTGTATGAGAAGAATGATACATTACGTGGTTTTAGTAAGCTAATCTAGTAAGAATTAGACTGAAAATACATTAAGAACCACAATCTTACAATGCTTTACGATAATAATGTTACTGTAATTCTGGAGACCTGCAGGACACTCTAGAATGAAAAGTTATATCTTGCAACTTGTTTCCTGGTTTTACAATCATTTAAAATCATGAAATTTAACCTGCTGTTGTCAGTGCAAAGCTTTAAAGACAAATTTGAAAAGTTTGGTTTGCACGTAAAAATATGGTTCTTAATGTCTTTTTCAGTCTAGTACCTGTTAGATTAGCTTACTAATACCAATGCTTTGATTGTTACTGAGATGAAATTGTTCAAATAATTCAGCATATTTGTATGTATGTATATTTTAGTTGTAACATTCAGTATATACATGCTGTGTACGTATTAATACTTAACTTTCAGATCAAGCCCAGTGTGGGAAAATTTACAAGAAGGTGTGGCCAGTGGAAAATATCTGCCTCCAGGAATGATGGCTGCTCTTTATCGGTCACGTCCCTCCTTCTTAGAAGGAAACATTTTTAGTGTGCTCAGATGCTATGTGAAGAGTACTGCTGCTTGCAAAAGGTATGAAATTTCAGACTTTACTATTAAACATTTTAAGGATCCCAGTCGGTCCTCATGTAGTTTATTTGATCGAAAAATTGATATCATGAACAGTGAGGGTTCAAAAAACTTATCTGAAATGCAAATTGTCCCTAACTTTTGGAGGAAGAGTTTTATAGTGGATGCTGCTGTTTGCAGTGAGGAAGTATTTATCATGTGTTTAAGGATCTTCTTTAAGCTGGCTGTTGACGTGGAGTTTTCACTAACATATATGTTGAGTGTCCATGATTTCTTTGCAGTGTTATTCTGTAGGATGAATAAAGAACTTTTCAAGGTCTTTCCAAGTAACTTGCAGCATATAGTTTATCTGTTAACACTACCTTTGTACATCTCAGATGATGCCACACTGGAAAATGTTGAACAAGTCCCAGTTATTCAGGACTCTCTTTTGAGATTAGTACAGGATGAGGGGATTTCTGTTGTTCGAACTTTGCTATGTTTCTTTCCATATTGGTTGCCAGCTTTATCTTGTAGTCAGTTTTTAGATAATTATTTGAAATTCATCCCCAAAGATGAAGATGAGAATGTGAAGGTAGAAAGCCAATCAGAAGTAATTTTCTTAGAGTGACTGTAATGAACTATATTGGTGATTTATTTACCTTCAGCAGTTTATTTTCAGTGTTGAAATTGGACTATATTTTCCAGAATATTTATATTTACATGTTTCTGATTGATAAATATAGTGTTCTTTGAAACAAATTTTTGGTTTTCAAGCTGCATATTTAATTATTACACCCAAAATTGTCCAGAAATACAATAAAAAAATTCAGTTTGGCTTTTCTAGCCATGTGGTAGAAGTGGGAATTAAAGGTTCTGGGAGAGATGGGCTACATTTTCTATATGCTTTCTGTTTTGTTATTTTGACAAATGGTTAATCTAGGGTATGTATAAATTGCTCTGTGGTGCTATTCCCTCATTGCCAGTTCACGTCATTTGACCCATACTTAGAACCTTTGATGTCATTTCAACTTTGTGGCAGCCACCCTTTTCTTTGGTTATACTGTAATTGTGAAAAACAAAGTTTATTTTGGAATTTCTAGACCCTGAACGGGGATATTGCATACAGTTTAGAAGGCATTAAAGGAATAGATTTTGCCTTTTGTTTGTCATCCACTCCCTTTGGTCTCTTCCCGCTTGGCTTTGAGCCAACGTGATGAAAGTTTTTTACTAGCCCTCTGGTTCTGTTTTCCTTGTTTCCATTCACCTGATAAAAGGCTGACCATTAACTTCATTAGTGTTTAGGTGTCGTCTTTTTTATCACATTTACTTTGGATTTGACAAAGTAAGGTCACTGTAAGCTTGCCTGTCCAGTCATCCTTTGCTTTTGACAAAGTGATAATAATGTGTATCTTCTAACTAATCGCTTACTGAAAGTGGCAATTGCATATGAGGGTGAGAAAATTCCTCTAAAGTAATTTTGCTCTGTTGTAACTTTCAAGATTGTACTGGATTGTACAATAAGATTCAGTTTTTTAAAAAGGCATGGCATTTTTTTTTCAGAAATTTGTCAGAAAATTTACTAGACTGTGTTTGATGCATCCTTTAATATTGGCTGAAGGTTTGAATGCTAGACTGTGAGGAAAGTAAGACTATTACAGTTTAGGCAATTGGTATAGGGGGAGGATATAGAAGGATTAATGAGGACTATAGGAGGACAGCTGAGATTTAAATAGCTCTTTTGGAATGTGGACCTATTCCATAATTATGCATTTTTTTTTTATTTACACATTTTTTTTGTTGTAATCAGAGTGGCCTACTTATACCTTAAGTTTTGGCTAAAATACTGTACAGTGGAGAATAGTACTCTTGGAACTTGTGGTTCTTCTCCATTGTTTTGTTGATATTTTGGCAGCTGAAAGGAAATATTGATTTCTCTTGTGATAATTTAAAATGATTAAGTTGGTTATGAAATTAAGTTACTTCATTACATTCACTTTGCATTGCAAGATTTGTAATACTGTAGACTGCACTGTAGATCTTGTAAACAGTAGTAATTTCTTAGACTTATCCTTCATGTTTTACTGTAGTTATTGAAGTGTAAAGTAGTGTATATTTTTGTTAAACAAACCTGACATGGCAACAGTTTTTATCTGTCTTTCCTATTAGATATAGCATTGAGTTATTTATCCATCCCCTTAGAGGGTTTGTACAGTGTTTCTCTCTTTTACGTTTCATCTGTTCCCTTGGGTCTCTTGTCACCCAGTTGTCAAATTCATGTAACTTTGTCTTGTTCCAGTTCCAGTTTTGCTCTGGTTAAACTATACTACAATAATGACATAGTAGTTGTAGATGTCATGTTGCATATAGGTAATATACCATTTTCTGTCTTTGACTAAAGAGTATGGATTATCCCCCATCTTTCAACTGGGTAAACTTTACAACCATGTAAAATAAGTGGACAAACTGAATACTTACAGAATTATCTTGTTTTACATTTCATTTTTTACCAATATTGCTTGGAAATCTTGGCAGTAGTGAGTATGGGTGTACTATAGTGGAGCAGTTGAAATTGTGAATATTCTATGTTAACCATATAAGAAATGTAGATGGAAGTTTGAGTTTTCATACTGATGTGAATATACAGTGAAGTTTTGTGCAGCTATAGTACTTGTTCGTGTACTGTACTAACTCTCTGTAAGAGGTATAGCTTTAAATTGATAAAAGGTTGCTTAAAATTAAAACCATGTACATACAGTGTATGGTAAGTGATAGAAATTTTATAAGACAAATATGGTTTTTTTGTACTTTATTAATAAAGAGGAGGATGTCATGATGTCTTTCTATCACCAATAATCTTACTGTAAGGTAAGTTAATAATTTTGGCATATTTTAGATAAATGATCTGGCTTAATCACCTAATAATGATATAGTATTGGGGTTATCAAGGTGACCTTGGCTGCATGCAGGTGGAGAGAAGTACAAGTGGTGGAGTCACAGTCACAGTAGTTATTTTTTAGTTGCCTTGGTTCACGATTCAAATACATCACAATATCTAGAAACATGGGAACGGGAGGTCAGCTCTCGTCTTTCTCACCACCATCTTGGCCATCTCCTGATGCCACTAATTCCTCGTAACTTTGTTTTAACTGGACTCTAGCTGGCGCTAGAGAATTTTCCCTTATATTAAGACCATAGGTTTGTTAGTTATGAAAAATACATATTGATTTAAAAATTTATTTTTCAGCACTGGTGTAGAATTTTACTAATATGATTCCCAACCTTTAGGTGTATGGTTAAATGTCTAGTGACTTCTACAGTTCATAATGTGTTGTGCTAGGTTTTTCATCTGTTGTTTCGAAGGAAAAGGTATTTCTTCCATATTCAGGAGTCATTTTTTGTGGGTGATGCAAGGTTTGGTGTTAGTTATAAACAAGAGAAAAAGTATGGGGAATGTTCCATGGTACAGCTAACATAACCTAACTAAACCTAACCCACAGTCACACTCATGAGATTGTGATTTCTTAGTTCTTGAGTTGGGTATGTTTTTTCCGAAGTTAAACTCCTCTCATTTTCCTTTCACTTTTTCTTTTTTCATTTAGACTTCAGCTAGATAAGTTGCACATAAAACTGACTTTAACATTGAAATTAAGAAATTCATTCCAAGTCGCCTCATGTTGGAAATGTTTAAGGTTAATTCCTTATATTCTGCTGTATGAATTCCTACGCCAGTCTTACATAAAATGTGGTTAATAGTGGTTAGGATACTCCATCATTGGAAAACTGTTACAGGTTTCATAGGAACCACTGTAATGGACGTAATTTGTGTGAGCGATTAAGCCAAAAAGAGCTACTGCTGTTGCATGATGGTTACATGTGAAAAGTTGGTAGGGACATCACTCACAAAAAGGGCTTTGGTACGCCAGATGTGTCAACTGCTCCATCCTACTTGACTGCTCACTTGAATATGCTTGGTCAATGTTCAAGATTTGGTCCTGTTTATCCTATAGCCACTAACACTGTTGGGAGTTCTTCAAGATTTGGTGTGCCTCATTGAATGATTTATCTATATGAATGTTAAATCAGTGCTTCAGTTTGCTTTTAGCAGTTATCTGAAATACCTGCAGATAGTTTCAAAATTTATTACAAAAGCTTATAATTTTCTTAGACTAGAATTGTTATTAAAAGTAGATGATCTCTGCTTATGTTGGCATTAGAAAACGAATGCGCTGACAAAGCTGCACTCATAGAGCTTTTCCTTTTTTGGCAAACCATGAAAGATGAGATTTTTATTGCGGATATGTGGTCACCTGCTAATGCAGTAATCATCTTGACAGACTAGAATTTGTCATCCACAGAAGATATTTCCTATTTTGGAAAAAATGTTTTCCTCCTGCTGAGGTGTTTTACTTCTGCTTACAGTAGGTGTACGGTGCAGAATGATTCTTGCCAGATTATTATGTGCCAATTTAACAAGAACTCTGAGGCACAGTTTTTGACTAAATAAGAGGAGAAAATGGAAGCAAGGTAAAGGTAAAGAAGTTTGTTGGCTAAATCAGAAGAGACTGAAGTGAACAGACAAAAAAAGAAAGGCAGAAATCTGTTCAGCTTGGTCTGAAGGGATGCTGCAAAGAACCTTTAGTACCCTCAACAGCAGGCACAAAGGGGGATCCCAGATCTTCCTTTCATACATATGTAAGAAGGTGGATGAGGAGGAGAGAAGAATTTAATATGGGACAGTGTAAATGACTTCATTCTCTTGGATCGTAAACCTACAGCTTGAAAAGTTAGGTGAAGGACATTGGCCAAGAATCATTACCAATAATTATCAAGATGATGAGGGGCGAGAGAGTTATCTTTAGAAATATGGAGAGAGAAATCACATGGAATTGGTTTTATGGGAATAATCGGAGGTGTTAAAGAAAAGAGGAAGAATATTGCTTACTTGATTATGCTTGTCAGGAGTACACATTGTCATAATTTGTTTCAACCTTGTTAGCAAAAGAAAAAGCAAGGGCTTCATGTACAGAGATCATTGTTCTTCACATCACCAAGGATTAACAACTTTTTAAGGTTCATGGAAAAATATATTAAAAATGTGAATTATATTTCTGGCTCTGTAATATACAGTATTTATGCTATGTACAGTCAATGACTATTCAAAGATGGTCAGAATGAAACGTGTGAAAATGCTAATAATTATTTTCTTGATAAAAAGATTCCTGAATGTCAGACAGTATGTAGAATGCTGTGTACCTCACAATAATAGACACCCAGCTAAATTTGGTAGAGATAATGTCCACAAACAGACAGACACACTGCAAGGACAAGCAGCACTGGTGTTGAAACTAGAATGCTCGACTGGTTGACTGTGAAACCGTGGCATTGTGAAGGCTGAATTGGACGAATATTTTCAGCAGAGTCAAGGGCACCGACACACACCCTGTACCTGGTTAAAGAAATTGTACTTTAATCTAGATTAAAGTTCTGGAGAAGTAATAAGTTAAGTACCACATTTTTTAAATTGTGCCCAAATAGCTAAGCAAAATCTTATATTTTGATATCAGGAAAAGTTTTGTCTTTGGGAAATAATCAGTGGAAAAAACTTACAATTGCTGAAGGCAAAATATAGGTTATTGATCTTGGGAAATTATACTGAATTGTGAATTTCAACAATGATTAACTTTGCCATTTCTAACTTTGATATCCTAATGTAAGGTTCAGTAATATAGTTTAATTTTTTAATTTTTTGAGAAAAATTTAACTTCTATAAAGATTTTGTGTCCAGATAGTTTTTAATTTGTCATGGAGAGATCACATTGCTCAGCTTTCTGCACCTGCTGCCAAAAAATTGGGTATGCTGTTAATACAGTATATTCTTTTCTTTATCTTGAATATTACAGCTGTGTTTTTTTTTACTGTTGAAAAATGTGGAATCCCTGCTGTCTTAACCAATGGGAAATGAAGATAATGATAAAGCAGCCAAATGTACAATTATTATGACCATATTGAATATAGCTTTTTTTTTTTTTAAAGTGCTGTCTCAGAAACCCATCATCTACAATAAATAGTAATTTTAGTGGAATAATGAATTTGATAACTACAAATGAAAAATGGATTAAACCCACTTGGTAAGTGGTGCTCTCTATTTCATAGAGTGCAAGTACACTAAGTTTTGGGTCTCTGAAATGGTCACTCACCCCAAGATATTTGATGAAACACTCCCCCCCCCTCCCAGGTGGTAGAACATATTTTATGCAAATATCAAGTTTTCAGGAAACTATAAATATCAAGTCTTAACAACAAATCCATTAAAGAAACATTTTTAGAATCTTCAGCATTCTCAGTTTATCGTATCATTCAATTTTTAAGGCGTTGCATTATATTAAAAAAGTTGTACGTTACTTAATAAGAACAAAGCCTTCTGGCCAGCTGGTGAGGTTACAGTATTACTCAGTGGTATGGTTGAACTATTTTGATAAATAGCATTACAGTGCTGTAATAGCAGTGAACATGTTCATTCTTGTTTTTGGAGTATTGTCCTAATATCTTTGGAGCCATAGCTTTTATTCCCCTCCTTGATTGAACTGAATCCAAGGCAGTTTCTTCGATCTGTGATCTACTCATATCTCATAACCACCAGTGTTTTTAAAATTTACTTGGAGTTAATCTCAGCTGAAATTTTTTAAAATTTGTATTATTGAAACTTGAAGGTTTTAAAATAATTTTTAGGTAACTTTCTTAACCAAGTTTATCTTTGAGAATTAACCACACCTAAGGGTTCCTGATCTATGAGGCTTAAATGTTATCAGGCTTGTTTTCAGATAATGAGATGCAGTAATGTGCATTCTGCTTTCATAATATTGTTTGGTAAAAAGATGCTTATACAGTAGTCTTCATTTTTCCATTATTGGCTCTTAGGTTCTTTTAAAGTAAAATTTTTGTTCTCTTTCTGCCTCATGTAGCCCTGTTGTGAAAGGATTTAATCTTATTTTAACCCCTGCCTTCCAGAAGAGATTTGTGTAGTGGGTCTATACTAAATGTTCTTTACACTCTCCATCTGGGTCTGAGCCACATGGCTTTTTCGTTTCCTTTCATCCATTCCCATTGGTCATTTCCTACCTGCCTGCTCTGATTTCCACTTCTAACAAGAACATCAACCTCATCATTTAAGAAAAGTGACTCAATCATCTAGTTTAGCAAGAAATAATAAATCACTGTTTATTAAGCTTACCTCCCTCTTGGTACTTCTGGGAATTTATGTTCTCTTGTTGTGTATCCGACGGGATTCCTGGCAACTTCTTTACCAGATGTTGTGTTATGTACAGATAGGATGAATCCTCCTACATCTTTTCTTGTTGTCACATACCAGGATATATCAAGTTTTTCCATTACATCTGGATTGTCCCCTAGCAATCGGAATCGTACGTCAGGGTTAACCTTTGAAAGAGATTGAAAATAAAGATGAGGAAGAAACAGTGTGAACGATAAAATTTTCTCCTTTTGAAGCTTTTCGTGATACTGCAAAACAATTGTTGGAGGTAAGCTTTACCTAAAACTTATTGAAACATACATATTACTTTTAATAGTTTCATGATAAATTATGGTATTTAATTTTACACTCAAGTAATTGTAAGATTCTTACATGAAAGGCCTCAATTTGATACCCAGATAATGTTAGTTATAGTATTACAAAAGTTATGTTTGTGATAAGTAGAAGAACATAACATTATAAAGTGCATTAGAGACACTTAATACAGAAAATATTCTCACTTGGTATTCATCATATGCACGCCTTTCATCACTACAACGAAGTTCACCCTCTAAGATATTGCTCAGAGATCTGTTGGTTAAGTGAGCAGGTCTTGCACAAATTATATCATTCCAAGATGCTGATCCCAGCCAGGTATCTAACCATGCTCTGATTCTTCGCAAAGTGCAGTCGCATTCCACAGGATTGTTCTGATATCTAGAAATAGCAGTGAAATAGTATTAATTTACCATCAGCATCATCATTTCTATTTGATATTAGCATTAGGTACAGAATGTAATTATTTATCACTGTATAGATATATGTTTCACATGCAACTAGTGTATTACACTTTTAACACAATATAAAAACAGTATTCTTTCAAAGTTTAGTAATAATTACTCGTCATACATGGGTAAAATCCGTGTAAAGGTAGCTATACCTGACAGTGGTTCCATTGATTGCTCGTGGAACAAACTCCTCATAATAGTTGTGTAGGTTATTGTTACTCAGATCCAAATATGTGAGATTCTTGTGGGTCATTAGAACCTGAGCAGGAACAGATATCAAAGTGTTGTTTTGCAGGTACACTTCACGTAAGGCCCCTCCTTTTCCGAAGACTCCGTTACCAAGGGCTTCTAGATCATTTGATGACAGATCCACGATTTCCAGTTTAGTCAGATTTCCAAGAACTCCTGGTCTTACTTCATTGATCAGGTTATGGGATACATTTAGAGCTCTCACTTTTTGCATGCCTATAATGAGATTTTTATGTAAGACAGGCATTATGTTATAACTGAGGTCCACAGTTTGTAAATTATATGGTATCCACTTATGGTAAGGGAACATCTTTTTAGATACTGTGCCGAAGAGGTTGTGGGATACATTGATGTGACGTATAGACAGGAGATCATCAAAGAGGCCATTTGTTTCATTATCAATTTTTTTGAGGAAGTTGTGAGAGAGGTCAATTGTTTGCATGGATTTGCAACCCCTAAAGGCTTCATTAGGAATACGCTCTAGTGCATTATGTGATAGATTCAGAGTCAGTAGCTGTAATAGTCCCTCAAAGGCTTGTTTGCTAATGTTAGAGACCCCATTGTAAGCAAGGTTAAGTCTGAATACTACTGGAAGGCGACCAAATGCTCCTCTTGTTATGTTTTGGATTTTGTTGTGGTCTAAATTAAGGTATTGGAGTGTCTGCAACTCACTGAAGGCTTGCCAAGAAGGCACAGTTATGGAATTGTTATTGAGGCTGAGAGTGTTGAGTGAGTTCAAGTGGCGGAAAGTTCCTGCCTCTATTGAGTCTCCAAGATTATTGTGGTCTAGGTTCAGGTACAGAAGTGCATTCATTTGTGGCCAAACAAGACCTGGACGAATATGTGAAATATTATTGTGCTGGAGGTAAAGATAATTTAGTGACTGTGGAATGAGGAATATCTCTGTTAGTTGGTTGTTGTGAATATACAACTCCCGCAGGGAAACTAGATTAGCAAACATTGCACGAGCAACTTTGTTCAGGTGATTGTGCGAGACATCAAGACTAAGCAGTGTTGGAATTGTCCCGAAAATACTACCAAAGAGGACTTCAAGATTATTGTGACTCAGATTGATGTGTCTCAGGGAGAAAAGATTGGAGAATACACCCCGTCCTATCTCTTTAATCTGATTGTGACTCACATCAATTGTGTGCAGTTCGTACAGTTTAGGGAATGTATTCTTTGGGATTTCTATAATACGGTTATAGGTTGCATTTAAAATCTTGAGTCCAGGAAAGTTGAAAGCGATATCACCAAGGTTTGTAATGTTATTGTACTGTAAACGAAATTCAGTCATGTAACTCAGTTTTCCTGGGAAGGCTTCGTCGGGAAGGTGTGAAATGTTGTTGTAAGATAAATCAAGCACAGTGATATTCAGGGTATTTATAAATGATGACTCCTCAATTGTTGTTATCTGATTATGACTGATGTTTATGGAAACCAAGAAAAGGTCTTTGAATGCTCCTTTCTGGATGGTAGTTATCTGATTTTCAGCTACATTGATAATTTCACAGTACTCAAACTCTTCAAAGAGTTTGGTATCAATTTGGGTCAGCTTGTTTCTTGCAAGATCAATCGTTCCTATACGCCTCATGCTGGAGAAAGCACTTCGCCCAATCTGAGGATAGAAATATTTCTCCATTAAAATACTATAGTACTCAAGTACAGGTGTATATGATGTTTACCTACAAGCCAGTTCTGTTTAGATCAGCTGCTTTATATATTTTACTTGCCCTCTTCAATTGGACTGACGGTATTTTAGACATTCCCAGACTTTCAAGAATGATTTACAGGACAGTTACATTTGCTGAGTTTACTAACCTTAGAAATCTGGTTATCGTTGAAGTATAGCCTTCGTAAGAATCTCATGGACCTTAGGGCTCTTGCATCGATCTCAGTAAACTGGTTATGGGCTAAACTGAGCCATCCCATAACGGTGTTACGAGCGAAAGGATTCCGTCCGAAGTTCTTGATCTCATTGTGTGACATATTACACCATGTCATCTGGTTCAGATCCTGGGAACATTGACATGGAATTTGCAGTGAAAATTATGTGTCATTGTTTCAAGTTTGTAGTTTTCTGTAAAAGAAAACTATTGAGATGGCTTTGTCTGTCCACCTGCAATTTTTTTGTCCTTCAGATCTTAAAATCTACTGAGGCTAGAGGGCTGCAAATTTGTGTGTTGATCATCCACCCTCCAATCATCAAACATACCAAATTGTAGCCCTCTAGCCTCAGTAGGTTTTATTTTATTTAAGGTTGAAGTTAGCCATGATTGTGTCTGGCAGCGCTATAGGACAGGCCACCACCGGGCTGTGGCTGAAAGTTTCATGGACTGCGGCTCATACAGCATTATATGCTATACAGAAAACTAGATTGCACCAAAGAAACTTTATTGCATTTTCTACTTGTTATTATAGATTTAGACTATTTGAATACAGAGTACTGTTAACGGAAAGCAAACTTATTATGTATGTAAGAGAAATTTTAACATTATGAAAATAGTATGTATATGTCACAGTTGATTCTACAAAGAATGGTGTCTCATTTTTGCATTACTTACTTGAAAATATCCAGGGTCTAGTTTGTTGAACTTGTTGTGTGAGAGATCAAGAAGTTTGACATTTCTCTTGTTTCGGAACGCTCCATTAGGAATGTCTTTGAGTTCATTGTGATGTAAGTCTATCCTGTTGAGGTTCTTGAGCCCCTGTAAACATAATTTCAATTTTTTTATACACCTTTTCCTTCCACCAGATATCACTTTTCCTTTTATTTTAAAATGTTCCACCTGTGAAAGTCTTATATGGTTCACTTTTTATTTTGCCTTTTCCTTTCTCTAAATATTATGTTTACTGTATTTTAAAAACTGTTATGCTTAAATTACCTGTACTATCTTCCTTTTTTATTTCTTTATGAAGTTTATCAATGCTGATATATGGGATTAGAAGGTTGCCCTAATTAGTTATCAGATCTTTTATGTTTTTTAATACTGAAAAATCATAAATTTCAAACATAGTCTTATGCTCAAAAGACCTGACTTGGTAATTCAAATACATAAAATGAGATATTTTAGAATCAGGTTTGTAAATAATCATTATTTATAGAAATGAACCAGAAGACAATACTGTATAAATTATCACAAATTGAGATGAAAAGGACAGAGGTAAGGAAAAGTTTTTACCCTGTCAAGGAACTAATCTGAGCCAATTGTCAATTTTAAGATACCTAAAATTTAAAAATAATTATAATCAGTATTCGATATATTTATTCATATTGGTTTTGGGAATGTGAATTAAGAAAGTACTGAAAAATCTGGTACTGAAGACCATTCATACTCGGTCATGTTCCTTCTTGAGCTATGAACTGGGGTTAAGCATTTCATGAGAGCTTATTGTAAATGACTTCACAAAGTTGCATTGCTTCATTCAATTGTGGATGTCACTGAAAAGGCCCCTTAATTTTTTTGTCAGGCTGTCTATTTCACTTCCATTTATGGTGTCCAAAACTTGGGTTGGTTTCTCGTTACAAGTACCTTAATTTTTCTGTACTTAATGTCGTGCTCACTACTTTACTTTCTGTGAGGTGATGGATAAACACTGCTTGTAATTCTCCACCACTTTTATTTGTTATCTTGGTAGACTAGTGTTACACTACTCAATTCAGACTATTTAAGTTATGGATAACATCTCATTCATTAATTAAAGCAATAACTGTAACTTACTGTTCCGAAATTTCTCAGTGGTGTATGGGTTCTTACCTGAAGAGCATTTTTCTGCATGCCTTTGATTCCGCAGTAATTTAGACGGAGCTCCTTCAGATCTTGTAAGTTTGGAACCATTGCTTCTGTCAGCTGTGTAATATTAGCTCCATTAACTTCCAGCACCTGAAAAAATACTTGTACTAGTAACTTTGCAAAGAAATTGTTTGAGATACTCTAATGTCACAGTTTGTAACCAAGCCATGCCAGTTCTTTTGCTGTTTAATTTTCTTGCTGTACTGGCTATGTATAGGCTAAATCAATACCATTTTAGCCCCCTCAAGAAAAACTGATTTTCTGTGAGTAAACTTCAGGGGTAAAAATATATTAGAGAAATGGAAAGGTTTTCTTGGATTAATGCATGAACCATAAGAAGGTGTTTATACCACAGCTCATATGATCTATCAGGAAATAAAGTGACTGAGTTGGTGATGGCAGGAGTTGAGAGGGCAGTATTAAAATGAGTAGCTGCAGCATGGATGAAAAATGGAGTCAGAGAGAGAGAGAGCTAGCTTTTTTGGTAAATAAAAAGGTCCCATTATTATAGAGAACAAAGACTTGTGGTTGGTGTATAAGGTTTGGGATAAGGTAAGTGTTACTCTTTAGCTCAAGCATGGGGACTGACAATGAAACTGGAAAAGACTTTGAAAATGTGTGTAGTTTTTAAAACTTGGCACCACAGAACTTATATTTTCCAATGACTAGAAGTGCTTCTGAAGCCGTTCAGAATTTTCTTAGAAATTTGTGTTCAGCAAATCAGATTTTCATCACACAAGATATATGAACTCACTATAAATGTTGAAATATATTAAGACCCTGCACATGTAGGCAGGTATTAAAGGAAATGAAGATGCTGGTAAAGCAGCCAAAGTTGCAATCACTATGACTAGATTAAATATATGTTTCTGTCATTAACTCATTACTATCTGTTAAACCCATTATCTTTACAAAAAGGCAGATATTGTGGAGTAATGAATCTGACAATAACAAATTAAAATATTACCAATTGTTGTTTTTTGGTAATCTTGAT
Organism: Macrobrachium rosenbergii; assembly: GCF_040412425.1. Classification (NCBI taxonomy): domain Eukaryota; kingdom Metazoa; phylum Arthropoda; class Malacostraca; order Decapoda; family Palaemonidae; genus Macrobrachium; species Macrobrachium rosenbergii. The sequence continues at coordinate 12,693,484 of NC_089766.1, read as the reverse complement.
TCCAAAAAGAACACCACATTGAAGTAATAGTATCTTTGAATTGGTCACACTTGTCTTACCTATGAGTGTTTGGTGAATAACCCTCATGACCACCTTCTTATCACCCACCTACACAAATTGTCGTCTAGATTTTCTAATCGGTTAAGAAAGAAGTAATTGAAGGGAAGGGGTGGGTAAATAGATCCGTAACTAATACAATAATAGAAGAATTTAGTTGAGCTGTGGGGAAGATGAAAAATGGGAAAACTCAGGACTGTCAGGAATAACAAACAGTTTACCATAAGCAACGGGAGAACCAGTCATAGTTGATTTGACTAGAATAGACTATATGAAAATATGATAAATGAAAAGATGGTGCCATAGAAGTGAGAAGAGTATTATAACAATAATGAACATTATTAAGATTGCTAAACTTTTGGAAAATATTGTGGAAATTTGTTAAATCAACAACGTTAGTTCAACTTCATAACTGAATTCGATGTTAGAGTCAGCCTTCCTAATGAGGCACCACCGTGTCACGGGAAAAGGAAGAGTTTATTACATATATTAGCAGATCTGGAGAAGGAAGTTGACACCACTGAAGAAAGTATAGTTAAATAAGTTAGATGTGGCAGAAATGAAGATACTCGGATGGATGAATGCATTGAAAATAGATAGGGTAAAAAGTAAACACATCAAGGGATCAGCAAAAGTAACTGTGTCAAACAAAGCCCAGGAATCAAGATTGAGAAGGTATGGGCGTCTGATGAGGAAGGAAGATGATGAGCAACATGTTGCAAGACAGACCATAACATGGAAGTGTTAGGGACATGAAGTCCTATAAGAGAAGATAGAGACTTCATTCAAGAAGACATGAGAGACAAAAGATTAAATGAAAATAGGACACAAGATGGAAGCAGCTGAAAAGCAGTGAGCCCCAACACATTAATCTGAGAAGTAGGAGGGAAGACAGTTGACAAATTACTAACACAATTAGAGGGGCTTTACTGAGCAGGTGATAATATACGCTGTAATAAGATCTAGAATCGAGCATTGGCAAGTATAATCAAAAGGATACGAGGTAAATATTGGTGTCCATCAAGGGTTGTTAGTCCTTTATTTGTGTCATGATGATGGAGAACTTTACAATTGGCGTGGAAAAAGGAAGACTTGGGAGATGCTTAATGGAGATGACCTGGTGTTAACAGGAGAATCAGAAGAGGTTTGAGAGTAGTTTCAGAGAGAGAAAAGTGGATGGCAAAGGGAATAGTGAAAATCGTGAGCAAAGCCATTCTCATGGTGGCCAGAGAGGATGCTTAGGAAAAAGAAACAGGGTAGGAGAGTTTGTGCTGATGTTGTGGGAAAATGGTGGAGATAAATGTAAAAGATGTGTTACACTAGGTGCTCTGGATTGCAAAATACCAGTGGAATGAGGGATTTTCGATGCCTCAATTGCATCGACAACGTGAGGAGATTGAGGTGTTCATTGTTTGTTCTGGCATAATTGGTACTTTGGTCATTGAGGTTACCTTATATATATATATATATATATATATATATTATATATATATATTATATATATATATATATATATATATATATATATATATATATATATATATATATATATATATATACATATATATATATATACATATATATATATATACACACTGCACTAGAATTTACTTAAAAGTAACGCTCATGAAAATTCTGAGGCGGACCTCGGGAAGGAGTAAATAATGAGATACGATAAATCGCAGAGAGAAAATGAATGAATGGATGGATGGATGGGAAAGTTGTCAGATGGTTAGAAATGAATGAGAATGCTTAGCGGACGAAAGTGAAGAATAACAGTCTCTCTCTCTCTCTCTCTCTCTCTCTCAGTTCCTTGTTGGACGAGTCGGTAGAGTTCTCAGCTAGCACTTTGCTAGGCCCGAGTTCGAGTCTCCAGCCAGCCAATGAAGAATTAGAGGAATTTATTTCTGGTGATAGAAATTCATTTCTCGGTATAATGTGGTTCGGATTCCACAATAAACTGTAGGTCTCGTTGCTAGGTAACCAATGGGTTCTTAGCCACGTAAAATAAGTCTAATCCTTTGGGCCAGCCCTAGGAGAGCTGTTAATCAGCTCAGTGGTCTGGTTAAACTAAGGTATACTTAACTTTCTCTCTCTCTCTCTCTCTCTCTCTCTCTCTCTCTCTCTCTCTCTCTCTCTCTCTCTCTCCTCCAGCATTTATGTAGCAACTCCACATAACGTTGAATCATTATTTTTGTACATGTATTTTTGTTAATGAATTGTTATTCATTAGTTTTTTTTTGTATCATGTTTCTTTTTTTTTTAGGGAGGGGCATTCAGTTTCATGCCATATGTTAATTCCTGTTTATTAATGTTCATATATTTGTTTGTTGAGTTGTGTATCATCATTTTTTCATCGATTGTGTGTGTGATGCAATTTTCTTTAGGAAACCTTTCTCTTTCATGCACATTTTCCAGTAATAATAATAATAATAATAATAATAATAATAATAATAATATAATAATAATAATAATTGAGAAACAAATCCACAGTTATTTAACTGTACAAATATATTTCAATTTTTAAGAAGTGAAACTATGGAAAGAGCTTTCGAGAGTCGTACGATTTCCTTTTGAACTGTGGATTTTCTCTTCATTTTTGGCTCGTGCTACTATGAATATTTTAATGATAATTAATAATTATAGTAACGTGTTTTGACGCCATTCACGGCCTCAAGTGTTGCTGCCATTCATCGCAAATTGACATTTATTACTGGAATACAAAAGATGTTTTAAATGTCATGTACATTTGCTTTTTCTTGATTTTTTTATTTTTTATTTCCCACATTTTTTCCAGTCTTCCGATTATGATTATTTTTTTTAGTTGAATGATTTGTGAAATTATTTTTAGAGCATGATTATTTTGGAAAATAATAGCCGCGGAGAACGGACTGGAATTTACGCTAGGGCGCAAATGGCATGGGTGTTTGGCACCCCTCTCTATGTAGAGGAAGACATTTGGTAAAAAGAAAAATATATATATATATATATATATATATATATATATATATATATATATATATATATATATATATATATATATATATATATATATATATATATATATATATATATATATATATATATATATATATATATATATATTTATTATACAGTATACATATTTACATATAGTTATTTTTTTGTATTTGTTAGTTATTTGTAACGTTTACTGCTATTGTTATATATACCTCCAAACTGCTTAAGGGCTGTAGAGCCTTCGTCGGCAGTTGTTTGAGGTTAAGATGAAACAGGTGTATCCCCAACAAGCTGTTGGCCAAGGGCGCTAACACATTCTCGTCGAACTCCGAGATGGGCGTCTCTTCGATGACGAGTTTCAGCAGGAGAAGGCCGCTGAAAAGGTTTCCCTGGAGCCTCTTGATGTTGCAACGGTACAGCCGGAGCTCCTCTATCGGCAGGCGAATGTTGCTCAAACCAATGGCTATGGAAGCCAGGTTGGTGTTCTCGCATTTTACGAAGATTCCCTTGTCGCCTCCTCTGTCGCAGGTGCACGGGTAGAAGAACTTGGCGTTCGCTGGGCATTTAAACTTAACGTTTTCTTGCGCGGATGTTCCTCCCGCCAGGTACAAGAGCCCTGCCACTAACAGGAACAACATTTCCTTCCACGGGGTCGAGTCTGACCTTGGCATTTCGAATACTTTTAAGGTTACTCAGCACTCGATAGCATTCACCAGTACGATAACTAAGTCGTTTGAGGTTTCATTTTTAACAACACTTCGGTATAAAACTACGTAAAAGCTTTAGTTTGGAAGTTTTCTGTACGTGGTCTAAGGCACTACTGTACACACATCTCGTAAGACGTTCACCGCGCAACTGCGACCATCGTTAACACAAAGGTGAAAGTAACTGAGTTGCCGAGTAATATAATAAATGTTTATTCGTTATTATTTCATCATTAATTTTAAGTTTCAAAGTTAGTTTGGCAATAACATTTGTCAAATTTGCACTGTAAATCCGAGAACGCGACAAAGAAGTCTGTGATTTGTCGCCTATGAAGCTTTTTAATTAAGCCAAAAATTGAGCGAATCGTCAACTCGGCTTGTTAATCTCTGAAGCCAGATGCTATACGGGTGAAATTCACGAGGCTCCTAACCCAGATTTCGCTTCTATGTGGAGCAACCATTCCTTTGAGCAATAAGCTGACAATGGTGAACGGAGAAGGTAATCAAGTTATTTATTTGCCTGAATTAATTTGACATTAAAAACATAAGCGTTATGTGACATTTCAAAACGGCGTGAACTATGAAACTAGAATTTTTTTTAAAAATGGTCATTTTTGTACGAGAAACACTCGCTTTGACAGTGATGAAAGTGACTTCAATGCTGCCGAGAAAGTGATCTGGTGGATTTGATCTTGACAGAATAATGAAATATAAATATAAAATATATAAAATACAAATTGGTTCTATTTGACATGTTAATTTAGTTAAGGCTTTTTGAATAAGAAATTCACATGTGAGCGTAACTGCTTCATTAGCATTTGTTTAGTTAAATGACTTTCCGTTCTAATAACGACAAACCGTGAAGCAATATTGAAGAGATATCGCACCATATAGATTAGCGGGAATGGATTAGTTTTTCTGTAAAAAAAAAATTTTAAAATATTAAAGGCGTTGCATCCTATAAAAAGTTAAGCAGAAATACTAGGGGATATTTTAAGAATACGACTAGGAACGATAATTGTTAATAGGTTAAATAGAGTAGAGAAGCAGTTTGTAGGGGAATAAGTAAATCCGGATTCGGCCTAACGGGATACTCGGCTCAAGGACAATTGCTGGCAATGGTGGGTCAGGCGACCCCACCCATCGTCGGCTGCTCCCTGTTTCCTGCCTTCCTCTTCCTCATTTATCTCTCTCTCTCTCTCTTCTCTCTGAAGATTGTCATATTACACAAAAGACGCATTGTTTAAAATTACCATAAACGACAATACAAGTTGTACAATTGCATCATTTTTTTTTTCATATGCATATCCTTTCTGTTTCGTCAGCTCTCTCTCTCTCTCTCTCTCTCTCTCTCTCTCTCTCTCTCTCTCTCTCTCTCTCTCTCAGGTGCGGACGCATCTCCTGGTATGTCATAGCTTGGAGTTGTATCAAATTTATTCAATCATTAGAGCATATTGATAGTTGCTGTATTTTTATTGTTTCCTGATCTGGTTCAAATTCTACGTGAACCCAAAGGCTGTACAGTTTAAGAGCTTACTGTACCAACTACTACAGAACAGTAAAACAGCATTTCAACTTTTGCTTGCATATCTCTCAGTCATACCCCTAGCATCGGACAGGCCGCCACCTCTCGGGTGTGCTGTATGAAGCTCAGGAATTTCTGAATCGGCTCAGCTTTGAAATTCTCCCCCTGCCTCCGTTTTTCCTCTGTATTTTGATTATATTCACTTGTTTTGTAGGGCATAGCTTGTTCTCTCTAGCTCTGAATGAAATGACCATTCGTTACGTCAATTTATTGGAGAATATTTTCAATTTATTCCAGAATAAAATTATTTTTTTGGTCGGATCTTATATACATGTATATGCATCTGCTGTGTTAAATAAGGAAGCAAAATTACTTGTATATTGGTGCATTTTGTTGACGGTGTTATATTTATACAATTATGTCTTGACCTTAAGATACTGTTACATGGTGTCAGCTTTTCCCGTTCTGATATTTAAAACCTTAGTTTTTTTTTATTCTCTGAAGTCTGTGCATTAATGTCATTATCTGAACGCAGTCGCTGTAACAGCTTACTGTTACTTTCTTATTTTATGCACTTTGAATTTTTTTTTTTAATTTATCCTTAATGGGCTATAATTTTTTATTGTACTTGACCGTTTCACTTAATAATAACAATAATAATAATAATAATAATAATAATAATAATAATAATAATAATAATAATAATAATAATAATAATGAAGTGTGTATTCATATAATTACTTTTGTGACGTAGATAGCTTATGGGTAACAAATTCACCGTATAGTTAAATAGAATGAAGCTTTTGGATGGTACATAACATCTCCTGTGTACTTCCCATATGAGCCCTCACATTGCAGTGAAATTTGATGTATGTGTTCACAATAATAATAATAATAATAATTTTTATGTATTTTTCCTTTCTACTTCTATATAGTGCATGGTTTCCTCTTTTCCAGGTTCGTCCATTTAAATCTGCAAATATTTCGTTCTGCGATCTTTGCCTCATTCTAACGTACTCCTCGCTTATCTGGCCATGGCTGATGAAATGTGAAATATGACGTTACGTGTTGATATGAAAACAGTTGCTTGGGAAGATGTGTGCTGTAATGACACCGTTCGCCTTTTAACGCGGTGAGTACAATGATCATTGATTGATTACTCATGTACGCATTTTGGGTAAAAGTTTTCTTCATGAATACCGCGAAGTGGTTCAAGTTATCTTTTCTGTTTGTACATTTTCAAGTATTTCATACCATTTTGAACTTGATGGACTGGATATGTATATACATGCACACGGAGCAATATCTGTTCACGTGTGCGCATGCTTATTCATTTGCGCAGTTGTTTGTGAGTATTGTATGTTTTCTGATGGTCGATAGTTTAGTGTGATAGCTTTTCTAACTCTTTTGGTTTCCGAAGACGTCAGAGTCAGTTGTGGCTTTCCTAAACCTGAAGATTTCCCTGGCTTCTGCAGAGAACTTCAGGGTAACCTTAAGACAAACAGAGGTCTCTGGGTTCCACCCCTAGGCCTGGGAAGGGGCCCATTTTTTTAGAACAGTGGCCTTTTGGTTCCCCTGGGAGGTATCAGAAGAGGAGGACCTCGGCTGCCGTCGGAATTCCTGGAAGAGTGTGTCGAAGAATGGTTGTGATTTGGTTTAATACTGACAAGCTCCACACAAATCGCTTTCTCTTTCTTGAGATTCGTTGAAGCTCTGAATTTATTCAGACAATCGTTCCATCACTACCTGTAAACTGAAGCTAAAATTGGAGCCAGTTCCAAGTCGCTGGAGCCAAAAGAGAACCAAAATGGCTCCAGGGCTGATTGTTGGGTGGATCCAGTTCCTTAGTGGAATCACTTTTTTCATTATTAAAAGTAAATCGTGTTTAATATTAGAGACAAACCTCCTGGGATTCCGGAGGTAGCTTTGGGCCCTTTGTCTAGCAGGGGGTGGGGGACCCCTCTTCCCAGGGTAGCCCGGAGACCACTGGGAGCCCAAGGACCCGGGTTTAACTGAGAGGTCCTTTTCCGGAGCTTCCTAGAAGCCAAAGGGAGTCCCAGGGATTGGTATTTGATGATGTACATTTGCGTCATTGAAATAAGGTGGGGTTAATTGCAGTTTTAACTGGTATATATGTTTCGAGCTCTGTGCAGATCACCGCCATATAACTAAAATATAAATTGATAGGATGTTAATCTTGTGATTAACTAAAAGAATGTTAAATGAATATGGGACTGAAAAGAATAGTTTTATGAGTATTCTTACCATAAGAGGTTTGTATTCAGAGTGGTCGTTCTTGTGGTATGCAATGCGGTCGCGGGTGCACTCTTGCGAGCTCACGCGCACACGCAAACAGACATATATATATACATATATATATATATATATATATATATATATATATATATATATATATATATATAATATATATATATATATATATATATGACTATTTATCACATCACCGTGATTCATATACAATCAGAAAGCTACAAAAACGTCCCTTTAATATCAATTCGCTCTACTCGGAAATAATATATTTTCATATATGTTACCGAAGGGAAATTTTAGTGTGACTGGGTTAGTGCGTCCCTGTAGTCCTGAGTCCTCGTCCGTCGCTGGTTTGACCCCACGGGACGGTGGACTTATTATCAACTAAAAATTCCCTTCGGTAACATATATGAAAATATATTATTTCCGAGTAGAGCGAATTGATATTAAAGGATAGTTTTCTTTGTTTTATATATATATATATATATATATATATATATATATATATATATATATATATATATATATATATATATATATATCTTTATATCCATATATCTATCTGTCTATCTATCTATCTATCTATCTATCTATCTATATATATATATATATATATATATATATATATATATATATATATATATATATATATATATATATATATATATATATATATATATATATATAACTTGTTCGTCATTGATAATTTATTTCTTATTAGGTATTGATTCAAGAGTACGCGAATAGTTTAAATGCATAGTTGTGTTACGTTGATGCGTTGACGTACATTTACGTAGTTCAAAGCGTTTATAGCCATTCTGGAAGTACTAAGTACAAAAAAAAAAAAACCAAGGTTAACTAGGAAACTAGTTCTCCCGCCCCTAGACTTCTCACTAGGCAATTCAAGGTCGAATTCTTCATCTCCCTTTGTTAACATCTTACATGCGATTATGCAGGGAATAGAAGCCGTGTTTTTATGGGTATTACTCTATGATTTAAAAGAAGTGAAATGATAAAAAGAAGTAAGTCTTCAAGTGGTTGTTTTGATTTAATTTCTCTCTCTCTCTCTCTCTCTCTCTCTCTCTCTCTCTCTCTCTCTCTCTCTCTCTCTCTCTCTCTCTCTCTCTCTCTCTCTCCTTAGAAAAAATATACACAGACCCTTCTGTTAATGCCTTTGTAAAGAAATGTCAAAGGTCGATTATTGGCCTTTAACCCATTGACTCGCAAGACATGGAGAATGTGTCACTCTTATGTGCTTGAAAGGCCAAGTCTCTTCCCTCCACAAGTCCGTTGACTCAAAAATATTGTGGACTACAATCCTGGCCTTGAATGTTTTGGGGTTATTATTTAAGATCGTGTTTCATGACACTTCTTGCAAAATGATTTTGGTATAATTGATAGACACAAACCAACAAATGTGTTCATTTGTATGCGGTACATAAAAGCCATACTGTATATTTGTAAAGCAGAAGCAATGTTACGTAATTCTTACATGTTAGTGGGCTTTTAGTGTGATGGTGTCTGTTGTGGGTACTTCAGCTATCTGTTAATATGTCGGATGATTTCCCGGTTTACATGTGTCTCCATAGGGGGTTAGTGCCGTCAGTGCACCTCGCGTGGTGCACTGTAGGCATTACTTAAGATTCTTTGCAGCGTGCCTTCGGCCCCTAGCTGCAACCCCTTTCGTTCCTTTTACTGTACCTCCTTTCATATTCTCTTTCATACATCTTAATTTCCACCGTCTCCTGACAATTGATTCATAGTGCAACTGCGAGGTTTTCCTCCTGTTACACCTTCTAAAGCTTTTACTGTCAATTTCCGTTTCAGCGTTGAATGACCTCATAGGTCCCAGTGTTTGGCCTTTGGCCTACATTCTATATTCAATTCAATACAGTTCTGTACATTTGTGTGGATGATATTGTTGGAGGAATTCTTCATTGCAGTTTCGATAATTTCGGAATCATTTAATTATTAGTAATAGACTGCTTTTGTAACGGTTGATCGGTCCCAATTACAGGACGGCTTTGCAATGAATATTAATATAAGTATATTTCAAGGAAGCTTACAAAGATTATTTATAATACAGACTATTATTTGATAAGTTGTCAGAGAACCTTCTCTCTGGATGCCAGTTTCAGGTCTCTTCGCTTTTTGGGGTAAAATCATTTCCATTTCTGCAAATTTGCATTTAAAAGCCATCCACAGTTTTGCAAGGAGCTGAATGATTTTGCCAGTTGGCGTCGTAATTTTCGAGGGGAAATTCATGTTATGTGTTAGATATTTCGTGAATTTATGAGACAGATTCTTTTCTCTGTAGGGTCAATTCCGGCGTGGTGGGTGTATGAAATCTGTGCAAATAAATTGATATACTTCTGTGCAAATAAATTAATATACTTATAGTCTAGCTACGAAAGGCTGAGACTTCAAGGCGATTAGCACTTTTGCCATACTTTCTTAATGCCATTTTGGGAATGAGGGTGATAATTTGGTAGATTTGGCTTTTTTTTTTTTTTTTTTTTTTTTTTTTTTGAGTCGCGTTGTCATTTCCTCGTGTATGGATGACTAAGTGAAGTGACCGCCGGTCACTGTAAAAAGAGGATTATCTATCACCTCACCTCCATTGCTCAGTACAAAAGCATAACACAAAGATCAAAACATGATACTTTGACCTTGCTGTATATTTTTCATATAGCTCAATATAAAATTTAATTAAAGGTACACACACATACACACACACACACACCTTGTTATATATGTACATATAAATATATATGCACGCATCCATTGTATATATACAGTATATATATATATATATATATATATATATATATATATATATATATATATATATATATATATATATATATATATATATATATATATATATATATATATATATATATATATAAAGCTTTGTTCCAAAAGAGGGTAAGTAAAGTACAGCCAGTCAGTCTTAAAGAGACGAGGTTAGTGACACTGGTTAGACTATCTCGTTCATAAACCCATAATCATGTCAAGATGGGTAACCAAAATGAAGCAACTACACGTTTGTTTTCAAAAGAATGCTTCAATAATAACTGAAGAAAAGACTGGCTATTCCTTTCACTGAATAATTGAGTAACAAGATTTTATTATCTCATTATCGTTAAAACAGGGTCACCTCAAACTGGTCTCATCCTTCCAAGATTTTAATGCTGTTCTCGTTAGCTTTGCTTTAATTTCGTGTATTGTTAGAATTAAACCAAAGGAGGTATGTTTTTCCCCTCCTTTTGAATGGAACACTTAAAACGTAGCATTTATCCATATTCTGTATTTTTCTTTATAACAATGTCAGTCTGTGGGAAATAAAAACTACCTCTGATATTACTGCCTGTTTAGTGGTATGGGTATTCAGTTGTACTTAGTAAAGTAAAAGGCGAAACATAAATCTAAAATAAAGTAAAAGGCGAAAAATAAATCTAAATATAAGGGTTGTGGCCCTTTAAAATCTAATAGTGTCGTGTTACATTATCGTTAGCATTCAAGATCGTACATTCGCAACTCTCTCAACTCAAAACTTAATTCTTTATTATTTTCATTCCGATTTGGGCGGAGTCCGGAGAGGGTTTATAACAAGCCGTCTAATCTGCATATTAAGAAAAAGTCAGACTTCGTTCCTTTGTTTAGTAATTCCCTTGTATGTATTGTTTCTAGTCGTTGCGTTTTTGCATTGCTTTTGAATAGTGTTTATTTGCATAGAATTCATTGTTTGTTAGCTTTCCTCAAAATACGTGGTACCTTCATTCTTTTTTTTTTTTTTTTTTTTTTTTTCGTCTGCATTTTCCATGACATAAAACTGGTTCACAGATATATTGTTTTAGAGCTTTGTTCTGTATATCTGTCCACAGATGTCTATATACGAGCGATATAGACATATATAAACAGATACATGAATTATATGTATATATATATATATATATATATATATATATATATATATATATATATATATATATATATATATATATCTATCACACATTACCACAGGTGAAAAATAGTGGTTGTAGGTCTGACCGGTATCGACTTTATTTCCAAGCCATTGACGAAGGACTCTTAATCAGTCCTTCGTCAATGGCTTGGAAATAAAGTCGAAACCTCAGGGTCAGACCTACACCCCGTCGCTTATTTTACCTGTTAATGTTTTACCTGAATGGTACAAATGTGATAATAATCTTATAATCATATGTACAAATGTGATATATAATCTTATATATATATATATATATATATATATATATATATATATATATATATATTATGGTTGTGTGTATGTAAAAGGAGAAACATCTCTTTGCGTGTCAGTCTCAACGTCATCAAAGAAAAAACACTTTCCAAACAGTATTTGGAAAGTGTTTTTTTTTCCTGTTGATGACGTAAGTTATAGTAGACTGGTAGAAAATTACGCAGAGATGTTTTTCCTTTTTACACACACAATATGCATATATATACTGTATATGTATATATAATATATAATATTTCATATATCTGTCTATATATGTCTACATCGCTTGTATGTTTTTGGGACCCTTTTAAGGACCCCCACCGGGTTCATCAGATGTTACCCTTATATTTTTAATCAATAGTTGAACATTTTATTAGATACATAGGCCCTCTGTAATGGTATGTTTTTTAATTTCTCAAAGTGTACATATCTACGTTCATCAGTATTTTTAAGATAATTAATAACGTATCCCACCTAAACTTGTACTGTAGTTTAATCATATCATAATAAAGGTATTTACTTCATTTGTTTCACTTTGCATAAGCAATATACATTTAAATGTATACGTTGTAATTTCAGTGTTACCACTTTAGTTTTTAACAAAGAAATGGCAAGCCTTTACCATAATACATGGGGTTTTCGAATAAGTTTGAAAAAGAAGTAAAGAACATAAGGTAGTTCCCCTTAAACTTGTGCACATAGAAAATGGGCATGTAACTGAAAACGAAACTAAGTTTTCACGGATAAACTATGAAAAACTGATATGGCCCTGCGTAAACGATTTCATGTTGACAGTAGACTCAAGATTCATAATGTATTCTCTGAACCTAAAGTAACACACACAATATATATATATATATATATATATATATATATATATATATATATATATATATATATATATATATATATATATATATATATATATATAGTATATATATATATATTTATTAGATAGGTTCTATAAGTTTATTAGAAGGTTAATGCATGCCACCCAGCCAGCCAAATTCCCTTTACTTTCAAACGTCTCTCATAAATGTTGTACAGCAATCACTAGATCCACACCCCTCGTCCTTTTGTGAACCCTCACTGTATCTCCCCCAACAGCCTTTTATCATATGTCTTTTTTTTTCTAAAATTCGTCATTGCACCTTCCCGTGTATATTATAGAACATCATGCCTTTGTGTCACCTTCAGCTTTATACCGTGGAGCAGCTATTCCTCACCCTTAACTTTGGAAACTTCCCCTCATCCAGACATCCCTTACAAACCCTGGTCAGCCCCCAGTCACATTATCACTTCCGTACATCGTTGACTCGGTTGTATTACCAACAGCTCGTGTTGTGTTTCATTTTATTCTCCAGCCTCATAGTTGCAAGCCTTACATTCTCTACGGTCACTGCCACATGCCCTTTCAACCTTACACTAACCCTTTCCGCTCATCCGTCGTTCAGGTCTGCCCCTTTTCTATCATTCATGTTCGATTGGTCTTCAAAATTGTTACTGTATTCCCGTCAGAAAACATATGGCCTTATGCATCGTTTATATATATATATGTTCAGTATATATATACATATATGTATGCTTAAAAAATCACAGTAGATGCACGTGACTTCAGTGTATAAGCGAATCCCACAGGAAAAAGACAGGCAGAAGTTCACGTTTATTGACGCATCATTGGGGCACAAATGAGACACAAATATGAAGAAGGTTACAAAGTAAACAAATAGAACAAGAAATGCCAGATGGTCAGTTGTCAAAGGGTAATAAACAGAAAGTTAATCCAGGATAATCCGGGATCGAGCTGTCACAAACTGAACCTAAGACCAAACAAAATGACATACTAAAGTTTAGGCTTACAAAATCCAAAAACATGTATAACCTTGAATACCAGATGGTTTGTGCCCCGACGATGCGTCAATAAACGTGAAAGCGCTTGGTACTACTGAACTTCTGCCTGTCTTTTCCTGTGGGATTCTTATACATATGTGTATAAATATACAATATATTATATATATATATATATATATATATATATATATATATATATATATATATATATATATATATATTATATATATTATATATATATATATTATATATATATATATATATATATATATATATATATATATATATATATATTGTGTGTTTTGTGTTTAAATGTGTAGCAAACATTTTGTTTCTTATTTCATCCTCATTGTTGTCCCCTTATTTGCAGCTAACCTGTTCTTATTTTTGCTTCTGTTTCTGCGTTGATGTTGTTTCATGTGTTTTTTCATGCATAATGCTAAGAATGTGAAGACTCAGACCCGGAATATGTAGAGGGAATAAAGTACTTTATAGCTGAGCAATTATCTTCGTTTTGTAGAAGCTATTGATATTCCCCAGGTAGTTGTATGTCAAGTGTATGGTAATGCCCTGGGAAGTAATGCAATTTTAACTTAGGTTTTAAAATTTCAGTTATGGTTTTGACAACTAATTGCTAGTTCAGTTAATGGGTTCTTGACAACTAATTGCTATTTCAGTTAATGGTTCTTGACAACTAATTGCTAGTTCAGTTAATGGGTTCTTGACAACTAACTGTTCAGTTAGTTCATGGTTCTTGACAAAGTTCAGTTAATGGTTCTTGACAACTAATTGCTAGTTCAGTTAATGGTTCTTGACAACTAATTGCTAGTTCAGTTAATGGTTCTTGACAACTATTTGCTAGTTCAGTTAATGGTTCTTGACAGCTAATTGCTAGTTCAGTTAATGGTTCTTGACAACTAATTGCTAGTTCCGATAATCTTCATTTATTAGTACATGTAAACGATATTTGTCAGTCCCCTCAAAAAAAGAAAAAAAATTGTTGATTCCATTACTAGAAAATGTCGTGAGTCATTAAGGAAACCACGATTAACAATATGAACCCCACGAAAGACAATTATTATTTTACAAATATCAAATATTAAATCTTGAGAAACTTAGCTTATCCGGACTTTCGAGTCTGCGTAACGTGAATCATAATTTTTATATATTTCACTGTTCTCAAAGGACGTACATTTTTATTTATTTATTTGTTGATTTATCTTTTTTTCTTATAACTGATCTCCTATTTCTGTATCACCTTTTACCTTCTGCTACTTCTTTCAAATGAACACCATATTCTTTGGAAGCTTGAATTTCAAGTCAGTGGCCCCTTTGGTGGGCTTGTTTCATATGAATAGGGTTCACCTTCTGAATAATAATAATAATAATAATAATAATAATAATAATAATAATAATAATAATAATAATAATTTGATTTTTCAGTCAAATCATTAAGATAAGAATAACTGGAAACTATATTTTTCAGTGGTTTTGGGATTTGAGGATCAATTTGCGCCTCTCGCCATTGGTAATGCTAAAAAGTTCCATTCAGCGTCCTTTCGATCGCAGCTCCGTTGCTTTCTGCCTTTTACGTTTCATCTTTTCTCTTTGGTTTCGTATCACCTAGCTGTCCAACTTCTTTAACTTTTATTTTTTTCCAATTAACACCCTTGTTGCGGTTCATATTCGTGACTATTGATCTTGTTAAACTTCATAATAATAATAATAATAATAATAATAATAATAATAATAATAATAATAATAATAATAATAATTAAATGATAGTGACAGTAAAGTCAAGTACTCTACCATTATTATTGATATTATTATTGCTACTATTATTAACTATTTCTTTTATTATCTAGGCATTATAATAATAATAATAATAATAATAATAATAATAATAATAATAATAATTTAATGATATTGACAGTAAAGTCAGGTACTCTCGAATTATTATTGATATTATTGCTACTATTATTAGCTATTTCTTTTATCATCTAGGCATCACCAACACGTAAATTACATGTACAGAAAAAGAATTTGGTAATAATGAAGACGAAATCAGTCCAGAAATTTTCCCTCAAGCTCCACAGAATTTTAGGCAAATGAATGAAAAGGGAGAACAGGGAAAACAGGTGTTAATTGTCCAGATGAAAAGTTGAAATTGTTTGTTAATGAATTGTACGAAGTTCATTGTAAGGGACTTAATAAAATAAATAATAGGCGTTATGTATTATAAATTCATTAGAACTCTTGAATTAAAAAATGAAAGATGAAGTAGCAGGAAATTTTTAGGGTCCAAATTACTAAATAGATCATATAAGTGAGGATTTTTTTTTCAGTGCAAGAAGAAGCTTAGGACTTTCAGCGATAAACGGACGACTAGAGACACGGTAAAATATAAGTGCAAAAGAGATAATGTAGATGATAAATGAACAATGAAAGATGATAAATAACGAACAAGGAATAACAGGAATAAGAAATTGTTTTTCTTCCAGGAATCATACAAACTCAAACAAAGGAAAGACACGGAATTGATGCCGGGAACTGAGCGTGTCTGTCTTTGTGGTTTGTCAGTGAATCAGCAACCGGTTCTTGGTATACTCGAATAGCACTCTCTCTCTCTCTCTCTCTCTCTCTCTCTCTCTCTCTCTCTCTCTCTCTCTCTCTCTCTCTCTCTCTCTCTCTCTCTCTCTCTTTTGTCATGCGAGAAATTCAACAGCCACTGGGAAACTTGACTCGTGGAAACTCACGCCATATTTTTTTCCCGAGACGAGTTTGAGCAATGTTTTCTTTTGGTTTCGTTTATGGTGGATGTTTTTCAAGCCTTTTTCCCCTTTGGGATGAGGTTGCTAGCGCCACGCCCTTTTTCTTGACCCCAGTAGATGGTGATACCTATTTATAGCTGGGTGGACTCGGCCGAACATAATTTTGTATTTTATATTATATATGTATGTGTATATATTTATATTGTATTTATATATTAAATATGTATACACACACACATATATATATGTAATTTTTTTATATTTAGCCACTTTCCCAACCAGGGAGTGCCTCCCGAGATTGACAAGACAGCAGATATTGTCATATTCATACTTTAAGAGATGAAAACTTCACATTATCGGTTTCATGCGCCTACACAGCAGGCTTATTAG
Organism: Macrobrachium rosenbergii; assembly: GCF_040412425.1. Lineage (NCBI taxonomy): Eukaryota > Metazoa > Arthropoda > Malacostraca > Decapoda > Palaemonidae > Macrobrachium > Macrobrachium rosenbergii. The sequence goes on along the minus strand of NC_089766.1, from coordinate 12,676,675 downwards.
CGGTGAGTCAAACCCCTCCCCTTCTCCTACACATATTGTGACATCCACATCACGTCAATCAATTAATAGTTGGGACTGCCTGGTTATTGCAGCCCTAGGAAGTGTCACTGACTTGAGATTCTGATGAAATCAATCATGGTTTAGGAGCTTCTAGTACGGGAAGCTATATAAGTCAGATGAGTCCCTTCACTGTGGACTGTACTGTAGCAAATGCCAGTGGTGTGGGGCACATTTTAAATGTGCCTAAGACAGATGAGCGCCTACTGAAGGGTTGTGGGGCCCTTTATGGGGAAAAAATGCCCCTTAAATGGTAGGCGAAACTCTTCACATGGGGCCAGTGACAATAGCAGTACTGTACAGTAGTATTTTGTGCCACCTTCATGTTGTGAAAGCCACCAAATGGTCGAGCAGAGGGGTTACAGCCCATACCCTGTATATTTATACCAAAAAATCAGGAAAGGAAACAGGATATTAAATTTGGGGTCTTTAATCAAGGATAAAATGCTCTGCAGAACCTACTCACTATAGAAGCTTTTATATACTTGACTTTTATGATGTTGTTTGTCTTGCAAAAACTAGGATTCTATAGTTTTTTCACATTGGTACTGACCTTTGAGGCATTCATTAGGAAGGTGAATGTGGCATTGACTATTGCCTGCTTTTCCACTAAAGCCAACCATATCTTGTTCTTGTTACTGATGCTGATGCACGTGAACTGAAGAGAGACCATAGTGTTGCTCTGATGTGTCTTATTATAGTTTAACCAGACCACTGAGCTGATTAACAGCTCTCCTAGGGCTGGCCCGAAGGATTAGATTTATTTTTACGTGGATAAGAACCTATTGGTTATCTAGCAACGGGACCTACAGCTTATTGTGGAATCCGAACCACATTATAGCGAGAAATGAATTTCTATCACCAGAAACAAATTCCTCTTGTTCTTCACTGGCCGGTAGGAGATTCGAACTCTCGACCAACAGAGTGGTAGCTGAGAACGGAACCCGCTCACCCAGCGAGGAACTAGTGTTGCTCTGAAGCTCCATAATCGCTTAGTCTGTGGTACTCGTATTTTTATGTAATATATTTGCTCCTTGCTTTAGCACGTGGTTATTTCTCCTCGGCAAGTTTTTCATCTTTTTCATTGGGACATACTATTATGTCGGGGATTTTGCTTGCAAGAAAATGAACTTTATTTGCTTATCTCTAGTAATAATGCTATGAGCAACTGGTTGATTGCTTGTTTGAACAACATTACTCTGGCGTTAGCATTGTGTCCAAGTTGAGAGTGATATGAATATGCTGCCTGGAATAGTATATGAGATGTAAAACACATTGATTTAATTTTATGTATGTATGTATGTTACATATGTATATACTGTAAGCATGCACAAGCAGTCAAGATGAGAAAACAAGCAAAATCCTCAGTCTCCTTTGCAGCTGCAAACATCTTCGAGGGGCGGAGCTTGCGATAATTGTCAGCTGCACGCAACCGTACCTGTGGAAGCACGTGCAGTGGCGGGAAAAACACGCAGACGCTCGCGCGCGTGCGCATGCAGCCGGCGGGGTCAACAGTCAAAAGTCTTGTCTCCTATTCGGTGGAATGAATCAATGAAATGTTCTTTTGTTGGTCGTGTTTCAAAGCGGTTTGCGCAGTGTTCGAACGATTTGTGCAGTATGCGAAATGACCTTGTTTTTAAATTGAAGTTTGGATGGAAAATAACCGAAGCAAAAATAGTCAGTTGTTATTATTATTATTATTATTATTATTATTATTTATTATTATTATTATTATTATTATTATTATTATCGTCTCTGATAGGAAGATCACGCCTTTCGTTTGGTTTGTTTGTTTGTGCGTGTTTGTTAGTAGGATTGCGCAAAAAACGATGCGTGGATTTTCACCAAAATTTAACCAATTTTGGACCTAATAATTGGCAAAAAATTATTGGATTTTGTGAGAGATATAAGGGTAACTTTTGGAGAGAAGAGATCTTTGGCGGGGCGGATTGTTTTTCCTTGTCGGAGGTTTGCATTCACTGAACGGTTGTGTGCAGAGGCTCGTGTAATCTTTGCTTATGATGCATGAGTTTCCTGTTTGCTTCTTTCCCCCTATAGCTAGGCTCTGGAGCTTGCCTCTTATATCTGTTTACTCGAACACTAACAATATTTTCGTGTAAGGTCAGGCTTGGGCTACATGTGAGCAATATGGTTCCTATTCCATTTTTTTATATAAAAACTAGGTTCCTTTAAACACACACACACACACACACACACACACACACACACACACACACACACACACACACACACACACACACACATATATATATATATATATATATATATATATATATATATATATATATATATATATATATATATATATATATATATGTCTGTGTATGTATATATAGATAGATAGACAGAAAGGTATTAGTTCGTCTGTTTTTATCAGACCTGGAAAAAAAGAATAATCTGGAATTGCAATAATTTTGCTTGAATATATTTTTAAGAATTGGAAGGTATTTATAGATGAGACGAAATATATTTTTTCTGCGTCAATGCCATGTATAGAACGACTAGCGTTCTATTGAAGGTAAATCACAAATATTTTGCTTAAGTAAATATCGGTAACTCGGCACTCCCAAATACTTTTAAAACTGCTGTTTTGAATAACATTTCATTAATTTATTGAAAATTAGCTTAAATATCAGTTGCATGCGTGAAGATAATCCGAACGTTTGTTGTTTAAATCATGGCTGGAACGCGTGCACAGATGAAAATAGATAAAAACTTTTTTTAAATTTTAGCTTTTTATTTGAGCGTTTATTCGCAGATTAATGACCCTGAATGATACTTGAATTGACTTTATCACAGAAGCGTTGAGTGTACATTGAAAGGCTAAACTTTTCATTTTCCAAAAGTGGAGTAGCTGAACGTTGCGTATAGGTTATTCAAACTTCTTCGTTAACGCGCTTTCTCCCATTTTTTATGGGGTAAGCACGATGCCGTCTTTTGAAGGACTTTGATTTGGCGTTGGGGTAGACCGTAGCCTCGATCGGCTGCCCTGCCTGACATCGCTTAGACTCCGGTATGTGTACATGTATCGTACCAATTCCCCAGCTCCCTTTCTCCCAGCAACGATGATAGTTGAGCTGTTAGGTCGAC
>NC_089766.1:12648507-12668507 GCF_040412425.1 Macrobrachium rosenbergii | reverse complement strand
TGAGATTGTATTTTCAGTTAGTAATTATACCAGATGAAAATTAGCGATGATTTCAGATATATAATTAACAAGTGAAAAATGCGCCGAAGTTTCCAAGGCGCAATCGAGTTTTCTGTACAGCAGCTACAGCGTAAAATCAAGGCCACCGAAAATAGATATCTCTTTCGGTGGTCTCGGTATATTGCTCATACTGCCGTATGAGCGGCGGCCCATGAAACTTTAACCCCGTCCCGGTTTTGGCCTGTCGTTGCCAGAAGCACGATTATCGCTAACTTTAACCTTAAATAAAATAAAAACTACAGAGGCTAGAGGGCTGCAATTTGGTATGTTTGATGATGGGAGAGTGGATGATCAGCATATCAGTTTGCAGCCCTCTAGCCTCAGTAGTTTTTTAAGGTATTAGGGAGGACAGAAAAAGTGCGGACGGACTGACAAAACCTGCACAATAGTTTTCTTTTACAGAAAACTAAAAATGAACACCAGTCGTTGGATTAATATATGAAACAGCGATGCCAGCCTGATATATTTCAAGTTCCATCGTAACACGAGAGCTTATCAGCAATGAAAATCTGACACTGTCAGGTTTTTATTCGGTAAAACCAGCTCAACGAACTTAGCCTTCTCATAGCCAGTAGGGGAGCCTAATGTCAAAATACCATTTGAAATTGTCAAGTAAATAAAGGCACGACTTGGCTTTGAGTAGTTGCTGCCAAATAGATTGAGGTGATAATGTCAAAAAAACTCCATGGGGAAAAACATTTACATAAAATAAAGTACACCCGATTTAGCCTTCGGCATCGCTGAAATGGACTGTATTGTTAGAGCTTAATATCATTGCGCAATCTCACGTAATCTCAGTGTAGCAGCAGTAATACCTCTCTTTTGGTATGTTTTTGTTTAAGGCTTTAATTTTTTTTATATTTATATCTATTTATTTTTTATGTGATTGGTTGAATGCCATGACTTCATCACTAGCGTTAAGGAGCGTATAAATCACTGCGCAAAAGTTACGTCGTGATTTGTAATTTTATATTTATATATATATATATATATATATATATATATATATATATATATATATATATATATATATATATATATATATATGTATATATATATATATATATATATATATATATATATATATATATATATATATATATATATATATATATATATATATATATATAGAGAGAGAGAGAGAGAGAGAGAGATTTGTGAGTCTATGAAATATACGCAAATATACAAAAATACACACAATTGTAAAACTAAACAAGTATGAGTTTTATGAACACGCAACAGTACTTTTATACATGTGCATAAATCCACATATCTCACAGAGAGAGAGAGAGAGAGAGAGAGAGAGAGAGAGAGAGAGAGAGAAGACTTCACATGTATACTTATAAGGATTTCAAGAAAGGCTTTGTAAGCCCAAATCACAATTATATATCATGTACAATCCTGCCTCCTTCCATCCATCTTCCGCCTTCGCTCAGACGTCAAAAATTGAGGGGTGACGTTGCATGCCAAGGCTTTTGATTTTTTTTTTATATGCAGATGCAATTGCAGTATGCAGTAGTCACGAAATTGCGCTTGATTTTTCTGTCGGAGGTTTAGGATGCAGTTCACCGGCTGTTTCTAGTTTCAAGGCTGTCTACTTGTTTTCGTGGGAGGAATGGCGTTTGTTGGTGTGCGGACGTACTCTCTCTCTCTCTCTCTCTCTCTCTCTCTCTCTCTCTCTCTCTCTCTCTCTCTCTGTCTGTCTCCTAAGATGTTCCAGAGCTTTGTATCAAGTGCAGTTTATATCCATGGTAGAACTTCCGGGCATTCACTGATATTCAGAACATTTTTTATTGTTTTTATATTACAAATTAGTTCCTTGCACCAAAATTTCTTAGTAGGGGAACTCTGTAGATACATTTATCAAATTGTGAGGAAAAACGCCTTAGATTAAATTAGGTCCTTGCACCAAAATTTCCTAGTGAGGGAACTCTGTAGATACATTTATCAAATTGTGAGGAAAAACGCCTTAGATTAAATTAAGTCCTTGCACCAAAATTTCCTAGTAAGGGAACTCTGTAGATGCATTTATCAAATTGTGAGGAAAAACGCCTTAGATTAAATTAAGTTACATTGAAAACATCACTCTTCGTAGTGCACTGTTCGGCGAGTCCATCTTTTCCTCTGCTACCAAGCTGCGGAAATCACGTCCTGCATGCAGTTCCTTCAGTAAGGTTCCTTTGCGATCCTGTTGACCTTGAAATTCTGCCTCAAAGAGAGAAATAAAGTGATACAATTGCGAAGACGTATTTGTCACCTTCCGTCAACTAGTGCTTCCTCTAACCTTTGGCCTTCGTGGGACTCTCTCTCTCTCTCTCTCTCTCTCTCTCTCTCTCTCTCTCTCTCTCTCTCTCTCTCTCTCTCTCTCTCTCTCTCTCTCAAGTTTGTGTGGTTAGTCTTGAGACGAAAGCGAGCGTTGGTAAGGCTTACATTTAGAAAAACGCATACCTTATATAATTATAGCGTGTGTGGTCAAGTTCTTGAACGCTTTTTCTCCTAAATTGGGTTCGGATCCTGCCGTGAGGGACGAGAGCGAGAGGAACCGAATTCGAACCTTAATGGATGTATTGTTTAAATCTATATTGCCATTTTCACCTGAGTTGTATAAGTGAACAAAAGACGATCTTGCCCAAGCGTCTTTCACGTTATATATATATATATATATATATATATATATATATATATATATATATATATATATATATATATATATATATATTATATATATATATATATATATATATATATATATATATATATATATATATATATATATATATATATATATATATATATAACATAATATATAGTAAGTGGTAAATTTACTGTTATTTTCCGTGAAATAAAATGAAAGTTATTTTTCCTTGTAGGTGTAATTATATGAAAAACTTGTTAAAGATTGTAATGCTTTCCATGTCTGGATGTGAGAAGGATGAGAATTTCTCTCTCTCTATCTCTCTCAAAGGCACTTGACAAGCAGACTGGCTAAGTAAGCCCTCAGGCGGTGCATTATTGATTGCCAAATTCTGCTGCCAAGGTCACGGTAATCCTTTTGAAATGCATCAGTTCGCACGCATTCTAGTCTCTCTCTCTCTCTCTCTCTCTCTCTCTCTCTCTCTCTCTCTCTCTCTCTCTCTCTCTCTCTCTCTCTCTCTCTCTCTCTCCGAAGGCTTCCAGTAAAAATTAGGATTATAGTCTCTTTATGAATATCCTGTTTGCATAGTTATTTATACAAACCAAAGGGCACGGATCTAGTTTGAGAGAGAGAGAGAGAGAGAGAGAGAGAGAGAGAGAGAGAGAGAGAGAGAGAGAGAGAGAGAGGAGGGGGCGGGTGTTGGTTGACGTCGGTGTTGTTAAAATTATTCGCACTCGGCTTTTTACCATCATAAGTTCTTGCTGTTCTTAGAGAGAGAGAGGGAGAGAGAGAGAGAGAATACATACCCGAAGACACATAAACATACTTTTGCTTCCATGCCGGGGTGGCTGTCATGAACTTCAATTATCATATTATTACGGCATTAAAACTGTTGAGACTCGAAGGTCTTTTCCATTGTCACGTTATGTCGTCATTACGTCAATAATTACAAACTGCAAGCAAATTACAAGTCAAACAGTAAAAGCAACTGCAAGAAGCCTTCAGGAATTCCGGAACAGTTATCGGAAATGTTTTCTGTAAATAAGAGCAAAGAATAAGAGAAAAAGAATAAGGGTATTTAAGGTCATTTTCACCGGGTATTGTCTGGGTATTTCCTCGCCCAGGTAGGAAGAGGAAGCTGGTCGCATAACTTGGGAGGTTGGTGGGTGGAGGGGGAGGGATTGGAAACGCAGACGATCCCTCAGGGTCTAATATGAGAGAGAGAGAGAGAAAGAGAGAGAAATCTGTGGCTCTTTCACCCCTTCCTCATTTCCCGCCCCTGTTTCCTTCTTTCTCCTCAATACCTTAGTCTTGACCACTTCCCCCTGTCTCATATTCCCCCCCTCCCCTTCCCTTCCATCACATCCCCCACCCATCCATTATCCAAACCCCTCCCATTCTCTGTTATTTTCCTCCCTCCCCTTATCTCCCCCTTCCATTTCCTCCCTGTTTTCCTCCCACTCTCCCTAACCTCCCACCCCGCCCTCTCCTGGCTTCCCATTAGCATGGCCTATTTTCCCCCAGAAACAGGTTTCAGCCCAATTGGTCATGAGCGCAGTGCATGCATGCTTGCATTACTGCATTCATACTTCCCTGTTCTTATTAAAAGGGAGGAATGTTGCTTTTATGTTACCTTTAAATTACGAACTCGGGTGCAGTTCGTGTGTGTAATCGCTGTCGTGTAATTTTGAAAATAACACTGATTACGTTTGACTTCAAATTGAGTGTCAGATTTACTTTGCTGTTCATCCCTGTAATATTGTTAATGGGAGGATGAAGTTGAAGCGGCTGTGAGACTCATTTCTAGGTTAATTAACTGTATAAGTGTTCACTGAATAGACTTCCTTAAGATGAGTCCCTGAAAAAGCGTTTATTCAGTATCAATTTAAGCTGTTTGATTGTTGATTGTTGATCTTGACATGAATTACTCATCAAAAGAGATCACAAGACGAATGTAGACATAGGATGTTTAACCTAACATTTATTTGCAGTAATCTGGTTTATCTATCTTATGATAATAATCTTGTAATGGTTAGACATTCATGTTAGATATGTATAAAGTATAAATTTTCACTTTTACAGCTTGATATTCCGAATGTAGTTTGAGATTCTTGGCCACGTTTGATATCTTCTAAGTCGTGGTCCCGAGCACCGCACCGCCAAAGTTGGTTCGTGGTATCAGTAACACTTTTCCATCCTATTTTTTGGGAGAGGTATTTTACCCTACGCTGGGTAGGTACTCCTTCTTCCCTAGTGGTGGGTAGCCTTCAAGCCTTGAAAGATCAGTTCCCAGTTTTGTTTCCATAGTTTGAGTGGTTTCCCTAGAATGACTTGGCTAACCTAAAGTAAAGTGAAATCTATGAAAAAGTTTTATTTTCCCGACGAAAGAAGTTTCCCAAAAATAATTCGCTTACTTTTGTATACTATTTCCCCAACTAAAGATAATTTCCGTAGAATAGTTTGTGCCCTTAACGTAGCATAATTTCTCTAACAAAAATAATTTCCCTAAAATTTCTTGTCCCTAACGCAGTATAATTTCCCCAAACGAAAAGATCATTTCCCTAAAATAGTTCGTTTCCCTAACCTAATATAATTTCCCTAACGAGAGATAATTTCCATAAAATAGTTCGTGTCCGTATTGTAATAGCCTATAATTAACCCAGCGAAAAGTGATTTCCTTAGAATAATTCGTTTCCCGAACGTAATACAATTTCCCTAACGTTAGATAATTCCCCTAAATTGGTTCGTGTCCCTAACGTAATACAGTCTCCCTAACGAAAGAAGTTTCCCTAAAGTCGTTCGTTTCTAACGTAATACAATTTCCCGTAAGGAAGAAATTTCCCGAAAATAGTTCAGGTCTTTAATATAATTTCCCTAACGAAAGAAATTTCCCGAAAATAGTTCATGCCTCTTAATACAATTTCCCCCACTTTTCTCGATCTCCCCCACTTTTCTCGATCTCCCCCACACGCTGCTTCACGCAGCACGAGATCAAGCAGGAGATAATGATAATGAATTAGGAGAAATCGCTCTCAGCCGCAGCTTGTATTTTCCTCATCGCCGTTGGAGAGACATAGGAATTATCTAGACAATTTTCAGCCAAATCCATCTCGGACTTCTTGTCGTTGAGTGATGGGATTTTTGACATAATCTGCTGGACTGTTTCTTAGGCTGCACGCATTGGGTTTGCAGATTATATGTATATATATATATATATATATATATATATATATATATATATATATATATATATATATATATATATATATATATATATATATATATATATATATATATATATATATATATATATATATATATATATATATATATATATATATATATAATACACACACACACACACACACACACACACACATATATATATATATATATATATATATATATATATATATATATATATATATATATATACATATATATATACACATTTGTTTGTTGACTGGATACCTGTGTATTTATTAGTTCCTTAAATGAACCAATATCGGTCCTATGAGTTTACCCATCTGCAACCTACCTGACTACCTGTGCAGGAAATACCTGAGAGCCCCGAAAAGGGACCTTAATTATCTGTGACACCTGTTTTTGCATGAATCTTTAGGGAACAACCGCACTTGGGCCTTATTTGGCAAACTTTAGTTCGACACAAACGACCAATATTTTTTGACATATTGTCAAATGCTGGGCTGATGTGCATAAGCCTTTTTGCTCGTCAGGATAAACTTACTTTACCTTGGATTCTTATTTATTTATTTATTTATTTATTTATTTATTTATTTATTTATTTATTTATTTATTTATTTGCTCTTATGATGAATTTCTAGGTTAGGGTGACAAGCTGACTCAGTAAATGTATTTATGGTGTTTGCATGAATGTGCACTGTACAGTATAATTTATGAGTATAATGTGCAGAAACAAACATACAGTTACACACATATATTTATTATATATATATATATATATATATATATATATATATATATATATATATATATATATATATATATATATATATATATATATATATATATATATATATATATATATATATATATATATATATATATATAACCTGTATGTTAAATTAAGCATAGCTTACATTAATATTTTGTTTCATAAACAACAATTCAGTCAATCAGGTGCCAAGCTTATCAATGTGCATTCAAATTTTTATATATTATTACATACAGTCCCAAAGAAGTATTTTTAAAATCAACTCACTCGCACCAGAAAACACAAATGTTCGTTCTTGGATGACTGTGCTCTAGTGTGTGTACTGAAGCAAGATTTTTCTTTTTTATATATCCTAGCGTAAGATGAAGGTCGTATTATAAATGTCGGTGTCTTCATGCCAAAGTCTTGGGATGATTAGGATTTCTCTCTCTCTCTCTCTCTCTCTCTCTCTCTCTCTCTCTCTCTCTCTCTGAGATAACGTGGGTTTATGCACATGTATAAAAGTACTGTTGCGTGTTGATACAACTCATACGTGTTTATGTTTACCATTTTATGTATTTTTTGCTTATATTTCATACACAGATTCACAAATTTTAGTTTATGGTGTATACTTTTCGATTTTTGTCTTTTATTAAATTCAAAACTAAATATCGGCTGGAAAAAATTACCAGACACACTGTTGACCTAACTGGTGGTGATTTCTTTCCGTGTACTACCAGGCTGCGGGATTCTCTCCGTGCTTCCTATTTCTTAATCATCCATCCTTTTGTTTATTTCGGACGGGCTAAGTAGGGCTAGTGGATTGCCGTTCCATCGGCCTCTGAAGTTCATCATTATGTAAGAGATTTTTAATCTTTATGACAAAATTTCCTTCGTTACGATGCAGGTGTTGAATACGCTTTTCACGAATCTTCAATCAATATTTTTCAAGTGAACCTCGGCTTTTGTGACGCCAGATAAATTTTCAAGAGAAGAAATCTTCAGACGCTCTTGAGACGTCTTAAGCTGAATACCTACTCCACTCTTATGGAATAGACCAACCTTGACCTCTTCTTCTCTCTCTCTCTCTCTCTCTCTCTCTCTCTCTCTCTCTCTCTCTCTCTCTCTCTCTCTCTCTCTCTCTCTGCTCCCCTGATGAAGAGCTTTTTAGATCTTCCTTTGATGCCCCTCTTGCTCGATCCGTTCTCCTCTTCTTACCCCAATTTATTATTTTTTTATATAATTCAGCATTTTTAGTATTATTATTAATTTGTTTCTATCTTTATACCACTTATTAAATATTTTTCCTTTTATTTTGAAGATGTTTTGAATAAAATTGAATAAATATATTTTAAAGAAAGCAAAAAATTATAAATAGACAATTAGCTGTGAAATAAACAGTTTGATAAGTAACAAATAGCTATCATGAATAGCCATGGGAACGGATTTAATTCCTGTTGTAGGTCAGCATTCTACCTCAAGCAGGTCTTTCCTGCTATGAACAGTCAGCCCTGTCAATCACCTTAATATAATTAATATTATTGACAATCCGTAATAAATTAATATTAAGATAAATTATATATATAAATAATGTTAAAATATATATATAATATATATATATATATATATATATATATATATATATATATATATATATATATATATATATATATATATATATATATATATATATATATATATATATATATATATATATATATATATATATATATATATATATATATATAATATATATATTCGTATACTTAAGATTCATTATTACCTATAGTTCGGACACCACGCCGACAAAAAGAGAGAGAGAGAGAGAGAGTTATTTCTCGGCCGTATAACAATATTGAAGGTTGTGAAAAAATGGATCGTTATTGTTTATATATATTTTCTCATGTCATATTTTCCCAAAACTGTAAACATGTCTGGGTTTTAGTAAATTTTGATGTTATTAGAAGACGTGTTTTTCAGTACAACTGTTCTTAGTATTATTATCTTGTAAAGTTTTCATAATATATTTTTTGAAGAGATAGCTTTCACATTCGCGATCTGATTTTCTTCCGTCCACTTGACCCGATTTTTCCACCTGAGGCCTTTCGCCCCCGTAAGCGCAGTCAGCAAATTTGAAATGGATTTTCTGGCTGTTGTTATGTTTCGTCCTTATCATATCGGCCTATTTATTACCGGAATTTTAATTTCAAGAATTTTATGACGAATGTCTTGAAATAATTAAGGATTCGCACGAGGACCTGCTTTAGCGCGCCAACTGCAGCGGTCGCTAGCTAACAAAACGTCAATACATAACGTTTTCCCGCTTAAACAAGAAAACATGAGTCTAGCTTCCGCTACGGTACATCTTCGTCTGCACACTGACCATCTTTGCATCGAGGTTTCCATCTTTTCTCTGGTGAGATGCAAACGGACATTTGGGGGAAGGCAGGTAGAGTTTCCTATTGACGGTGGGGTGGGAAATACTGCCATATTAGGTACCAAAGTTGCACAGCAAGAGGGCAAAGACGAGAGAAGGCAGGAGAGAGGCTCAGTTCGTTAGCTGCAACCGTCCCGGCCGTTGTGTGTGTGCATGCCGTGTGGTGTCTAGACCCACTGAGACGCTCTCCCAGCACACACAAAAACACGCATTCTTTTTATTGTTTATAAATTTTTTATCACTATCATTTACTAACACGCTGCCCTCGCATTTAACTTACCACTTATCGTAGATTAATTTCAATGTTCTGATTAACTTATTTTATTTTCATTTGCGGGAACTTTTGTCGCGTAACACTGTGATTCTTTTGGATTGGAATTATTAATGCTTGTGACTCCATTCCGCTGGAAAGGAATAATTATTGCTCTACTAACATCTACTGCCAAACCCCTCTCGAAAATTCAACGTCATAATGCCTGGGAAAAATAAGGTAAGTATAAGCTAACACTATATTGGAGTGTATATTGAAATATATTAATACTCTCTCTCTCTCTCTCTCTCTCTCTCTCTCTCTCTCTCTCTCTCTCTCTCTCTCTCTCTCTCTCTCTCTCTCTCTCTCTCATACACACCTCAGGTGAAAAGTTAAGGGGAAAAGTAATAAAGGTGATTGTAAGAACATAACATTAACATACCATGTAACTTGTAAAATATGGTTGCGTTTGAGAAAGTACGACAGATAACAGAAGGATTGATAGTAAATGAGCAGTGTGAGCTTAGCGAAGCCAGAGGGTGTGTGAATTAGGTTTTTAAACATTTTTTAAGAGTGAAGTGAGAAACCTGTATGCAGAAGTGTCCATAGACCTAGTGAAAACCTATGGTTGAATTACCAGTTTTGAGGATGTACGGTTGAGAATATAACTTGAGTGTTGGGAAGGTTTAATGTCAGTATTTTCAAGGCTGACAGATGAGAGATTTCAGTGAAAGGACAGGGGATGCAGGTGCAAGGTTCAGTGGAGTGTGGCGTGACTGGTGTCTGCAGGTGATACAGTAGTAGTTGGTAATAGTTAGAAGAAATTGCAGAGACTGGTGGAAGAGTACCTGTTAAGTGAATGTTAGCCGGAGTAAGGTTATGTGGGTGCATATAAGTCAGGAAAATTTCAGATGCAGCTGCAATACTGTCAGAATGCCATATATCGTTACCTAGTATTTCTAACAGACTGCTGTTCACATATTTATTATCACCCGTTTATGTATTGTGATTTATTTTTGATTTATATTATATATATATATATATATATATATATATATATATATATATATATATATATATATAATATATATATATATATATATATATATATATATATATATATATATATATATAATATTATCGTTATTTGTCATCTTCCCTGAGGCACTTTAGATTTTGGAGGCCTGGTTTGCAATTTATTGGCCCTACTTTGCAATTTATTGGCCCTTTGGTTCTTACCATTAGTTAATGATAATTCTAAGAAGATCAGAAGGAGGCGGAGGATACGTAAAGGGATAATTTAGAAGAGTATTCTTTATGGAAGTGAAGTATAAAAATTAGATACAAAAGGGAGAAAGAAGCTGGAACCTGACGACTTGAATCCTTGTTGTACGAGTATATGTGTAGTAAGAATGGTTGAAAGGATGCAATAAGACGATGCTATGAAAAGGTTAAGGAAGATAGAGTACAAAGTTGGGTCTGTGTTTTGAGGTGGTTTGTTCACGTGGAGAGAATGGGAGATGTTGAGGTGTTGATGGGGCCTTTTGTGTATGGATATGAATCGAAAAGATATGTGGAAGTTTCCTGGAGAGAGAGAGAGAGAGATAGGCATGGCGTTAACTGCTGTTCACTTTTAACAAACGTAAAACACTGAAAATTTCTTAATCAAGACATTGATGGGTTATGATAATGAGGCTCGTCAAATTTGCTGTGTCTTTTGTTGTCCAAAGAAGATAATTATAATTAGATGTGTTTCTGTATTTGGTGATTTCTTTAATACAATGGCATGAGTTGCATTGCGAGCTGGCGTCACAATAACAGAGGTCATCGGCGTTCATTGACGATGACACTTCAGTTGAACTGACAATATAACAGAGAGATGGAGAGGTAATAATAAAAATAATAATAGACAAGTTATAGACTAATAGATTTTAATTACGGGTTATTATTATTATTATTATTATTATTATTATTATTATTATTATTATTGAACAACCAAAAACCACGAGCTTGTCTAAGAAAGTAGTATATCAGTATGTGAATAAAATCTGAGGTTAAAAAAAAAAGTAAAAACTAAAGCCGGAATAAAATTCGGGATAAAAAAAAAAAACAAGTAAAAGCTAAAGCCGATCTTGATAACTCAGATCAGTAACAAATATAACAGATGAGTTATCCCCACCCAACTGAGAGACTTCAAGTACACCTTGAGGTCACAATGTTGCCAACGACGAAGCCTGGTTAGCCGATGACCTTGTCTCTCTGTCTCTGTCTGTCCTTCGTCAGGCAAGATGTGTTATTTCTTCCAAACGCCGGCTCCTTTGCGATGCGTCTCTTCAGTTCTCGAAAGCACGGCGGTCTAACGTACTGAAGTATCAATCTTTTAAAATTTTGCATTTTGGTTCTTTGTCGGTGTTAAGTCATGGTCTTTTTGGCGTATTTTTTTGTTCTTCTGTTATGGGAAAGCGTGCGTGTTATTGTACAGTACATGGACTATATATATATATATATATATATATATATATATATATATATATATATATATATATATATATATATATATATATATATATATATATATAATATATGTATATATATATATATATATATATGTATATGTATATATTTATACATATTTTTGTTAATTTATATAATATATGTATATATATATATATATATACATATAATATTATATATAATATTATATTATTGTATATATATATATTGACTATATATTATATATATATATAATATATATATAATATTATATATATAATATATATATATATATATATATATATATATATATATATATATATATATATTTATTTATCTTTACTATGTATCATATTTATTGAAACATGGTATGCATGAATGTGTACATTCGTATTTAGAGCAACGTATGCAAAATGACTCTAGGAAAGATAAAGAATAAAGCGGCTCCTGTATCAGATGTCCTTGGCAATGGAACTTCCATCAAAAGACAACAAAATTTTGGAATTACATAGGAGGGAATGAACTTCCAGAGTTCAGGTTTCTGGAGCAAAAGTTACCAAAAACGATTTACCCTCAAGTTCCCCATCCTCATGCTGACATGAAGGGAGAGGATGGCGCAAGCTAAGTAACCTAAAACACTTCCTTTTGTGAGGTAAGAAAAACAGCATTTAATTCTGGGCCATTTTACATTGAGCAATGCTTCATATCCTGTCTTCCACACAGTTCAGTCATCTAGCCGTTTGGTTCTGTACTGTCTCACCCAAGCTTGAAGCTTATCTTTTTGAGAGCTTCCCAGCTTCAGCTTTCACGAGCAACTTCCCTTTAGCAGTTTTTGTGTTCTTCAAGTCCCTGCACTTTGCTCCTGTAATCTTACAGTCATCCTGTTTTCAAGGTAGTTGTCTGCTGATCTCTACTTTTGAGTTCATGAACTGTATAGTTTCCTGTTCGGAGAGCTGTCGAGTTTTCTCCTTCCAGAACAGTCTTTTCGTGTCAGTTATTGTATTGTTCAGGATTTATGGCGATACATTTGAATGCGTTAAGGACCATTGTCTTTTTTTTTTTAAGTAACGTCTCGATTCCTCGTCGAGTCAATTTGAACATTTCAAGGAAAAAGCCGTACAACAGTTTATGGAATCGTAGCATTAAGATAATTGACAGTTATTTAAATTATTATTTCGCTCATTTGCCAGAAGAGTGACACATCTCAAAAAATGTGTTTTTTGAGTTATTGATACTAGCAGATAGCCCGTTCTTTGTTTAATACCGTGGTAAAAACGTCTTATTTGTATTTGTAATACGAACCGCTAGAGGGCATGACATGTCACTATTACACTATAGAGAGTTTTAAACTTT
Organism: Macrobrachium rosenbergii; assembly: GCF_040412425.1. Classification (NCBI taxonomy): domain Eukaryota; kingdom Metazoa; phylum Arthropoda; class Malacostraca; order Decapoda; family Palaemonidae; genus Macrobrachium; species Macrobrachium rosenbergii. Next base: position 12,655,324 of record NC_089766.1, on the reverse strand, counting down.
AAAATGCCTCTCCTGAAAAATAGCAATTTTTGAGTTATGTCACTCTTCTGGCAAAGGAGCGATTTATTACGAGTCATTATTATTATTATTATTATTATTATTATTATTATTATTATTATTATTATTATTATTATTATTATTCAGAAGATAGCCCTTTGTTGGCCGAACCGGTTGAGCTTCAGACTGTCATTCGATAGTTATTGATTATTAGAGGAATTTAGATTTCTCGCTATAAGTAAAATGTTAATCAGCTCAGTGGTCTGTTTATATGGAACAGGCCCACCACAGGGGCCACTGACTTGAAATTCAAGCTTCCAAAGAATATGGTGCTCCTTGGGAAGTAAGAGAAGGTAAAGGGAAACACAGAAAGAAGATGTCTCACTTATTAAAAGAAAAAATAAATTAATAAATAGATAAAAATGTTAAATACCTGAATAGCATTAGGTTAGTAATGCATTGCATCTTCGTGCATTTATTCCTCGATGGGTGTCTTGTTTAATTTGGTAGTATACAAGTCTGTGCAGTATACCAATGCAGTAACACTTCAGCTTAGGCTTCAGTACTTAGCTATATTATGAGGATGGATTTTTGCTAGTCTGTCATTTTAGATGTAGTACATTTTCAGATAAATCTCTTAGAATGGAAGTCAGGAGTAGAGTGCACTGTAGTTTAGGCTAGAATTTTGTGGAATTACTGTTGGCTCTTAGGTTAATTTGTGAAATATTCAAGTAAAGACTGCAGTAGTCTCTCTTGTTACACATCAGAAAGCCATACTTCCAAAGTATCAGGCAAGTTAAGGTGCTGCAGGTATTTATTTGTGTATGTAGGTCAATCGTTCTGACAGTGCTACCAACTGTGCATTAATAACACACTTGTTTGTGAGTGTTAAGAGGGGTAATTGCACATCCACAAATATACATGTGCGTAGATATCGCACGTTCAGGTATTCTATCCCGCATCACATGTGTACTATCTGATGACCAATATGAACACAACAACAAAAGCTTAGAGTGCTTAAAATTCTTAGGAATAAGAAAGTCAGCGAAACTGTTATCTGCCTCAAGATTGTGGCAGTTGTTACTTTAGTTTTAGCTGTTTCCTTTGTAAAGGTATTACAGCCCACTGTCCGAATTAAGAACAGCTGAAGATTCGGACCATTCTTGTTCTAACGGCAGAGGAGCGCCTTTTTAAGGACATTGGAATCCTTCTGAGAGGAATTGTCAACTTGAAAGACACTGGACCCTGGCTCCTGGGACGTTTGAAACTTTCTTATTGAATTCTAAATGTGGGTCATCTGAAACTGGAAAAATAATTTGTAGTCTGTTGCAAGGTGCCATAGGCAACTGGAACTTGCTTCCGTCCTGCTTCTTCCTGAAGTCTGACCGCTGGAAGAGTATGTATACTTTTATTCAAGTACATTAAGCTATTGCCTATGTATAAAGAGCGAGATCAAGACATTCATGTCCTTCTTGATGCCAGATCTCTCTAGTTATGGGGAAAAAGTTCCTGTATGTCTGGCCACTCTAGGATTTCCTCGGATTACCGAGACTGGAACCCTTCTACCTGTCCGTATCAGATATACGGATTAAAACTAATTTCTATTTTTACTTTAAGTCAGTTGTAAAACTTCCAGGAGCAACACACATGTACATATAAACATACACATGTTCATATATATATATATATATATATATAGTATATATATATATATATATATATATATATATATATATATATATATATATATATATATATTTGTATGTATGTATGTATAGATTATATACAAATATATATATTATATATATAATATATATATATATATATATATATATATATATATATATATATATATATATATATATATTATAAAATCCACGTCAGAAGGTGAGTGAAAACCGGGACTTTGAACATGTACTTTCGTAGTTTTTTCCACACACACACACACACACACATATATATATATATATATATATATATATATATATATATATATATATATATATATATATATATATTGTATATATGTATGTATGTAATTGATATTTGAAATATTTTCTTCAGTTTAATATTCAGCGTCACATTAATATATCGACAGTCATTCTGTACAACTTATATAACACACTGCTCGTGCTACCGAATTGTGTACTTCTCATATCTCGGGCAATTATTTTTGGCTCTCTTTTTTTTTTTTATACGCTCGCATGACGGACTACATACCGTTTCCTTTTTTAGTAATGGTCTGTCCAATGAAGATTTTTTAGCAATATCCGCTGTAGTTTTTTTCGGGTATCGAGTTCGTGTATAGATTTAAGTAATTTCAAGTTTTATTCTCAAGGATGTCGTCTTTTTATTCTTATTTAGAATTGTAGTTGTTGGTTGTAGGTGTTGTTATACCCGCTACTTAGCATTTTTCCATTGTTGTACAAAGCATTTTCAGATTCAAATCTCTCTCTCTCTCTCTCTCTCTCTCTCTCTCTCTCTCTCTCTCTCTCTCTCTCTCTCTCTCTCTCTCTCTCTCTCTCTCTTTAAAATTGCATTTCCTTGTCTCTTCATGTTTATATTTTTTAGTGAAATATAGCAACAACATACAAATGTTGTTGGGATATCGCCACGCAAGACTCTGCTTTTTGTAACACCAGATAACGAACGTTTATTTATTTACGTCCTAAAAAAAAAAAAAAAAATTATTGCGGTTTGAAGGATGAATTTACGCATATCCTTGAACGCTAATGAAGTCCCGTGATGTCTGTAACCACGCCCAGAAACGACTTTAACTTTTGTCCTGGAAATTCGCATTAAATGCGTTTTTCCAGAGAGGTGGCTTCTGAGGAATGCCGGGTGGTAGTGACTACCACATTCATATTTTAGCTGCTGAATCGTGGATGAGCTCTTTTTGTTGGTCCGCTGGTATAGTGGTTAGTATAGTGGTATGCCACTCATATGTCGCTGGTTTGCGTCTCCCCCGGGGCGATGAAAAATCACTGGCTCTGTATCATGATCAATTATTGCTGCAGTGTCGGGTCTGCGGTGGGAAGTTTAAACTAACATTCTTTGGAAGCTTGAATTTCAAGTCAGTGGCCCCTGTGTGCTTGCTCCATGTGAATAGGTTTCATCTACTGAAATAATAATAATAATAATAATAATAATAATAATAATAATAATAATAATAATAATAATAATAATATACCCCCTTTTCTCTTAAGAATGGGTGAATTCAGAAATTGTTATTGTTAAATGTCTTAATCAGATGGCCAGTGAGCTTATGCTCCAACTGTGTCCTCTTCGATCATACAATTAATTCCTGACTGAATTAAACTGTTTTAACTTAACTGAACAATAGATAACGCTGTTAATTATATTTATTGGTATATTTTGGGGCAGTTTATGATAATTAGCACTTTTGGCTGTTAATCAGACAACAAGATTTTTACATGTCCCTCTGTATAAAAAATATAGAAAATTCATGGTGAAAGTTTTATTTTAATATTTTATTTATTTATTTGTTATTTAGTGAAAGGCTTCTGATTATTGGCTATTGAGTTATCCGCCATGAGAGCCGAAAGGTTTCCCAGTTTGTAATTCCCCCACAAAAAGGAATGATAAGTCTTCAGCGCACTGTTACTTCCTTTTATGTGACTCCCGTTTTCATCGTAAGCCAAGGCGTAAGACACGCCCCCTGAGGGCATAGTTGCCAGATGCTCCCAGCTCCCGTATTTCGCGCTCTTGATGACGTGGGTTTGTTTTTAAAAGTCTTGGAGGTTTGGTTTTTAAATCTGTTGGGAATTTTAGCGTATCATGCCACGTGATTTCTTCATTGATGTTCATGATGTTGAGATGTAGGGTTTATATTTCATCTTATTGAGTATGAAAGTCAGGTTTATTATTACTATATTAGGGTAAAGTTTCACTCAGGAATTAGGTTTAAACATTCGTATTGTCTTGCACAGCTCATGTTGATTTATTGTAATTTCCGTCTATATGGCCCTCCTAAGCTTTTATAAAAACATTTTAATAATAACCTTTAAAGAGCGCCGCATTTTTTAATGTGTCCTTTGATGCGTGCTTTCAGTATCCATTTGCATTAGGTTTTAATATTCTACCATTCCCTTTGTTCTTATATCATTTAGAGGTCCAACTCCTTTAACTTATTCCAGACTTTCACCTTTCATAATAATAATAATAATAATACCCTATACATGTGTGAACCTTCAGCTGGAAGATAATTATGAATTATATACCATCATTTTATTTTACCGCTTTTGCGGAAAGTCATAGGTGAGAAATGGCATCAAAGCAATGTTATCCACCCTTAGGTTAGGTTAGGTTATGGATTGCGGATTTGGGGTGAAAATTCTTTAGGTACTTACAACACACACACACACACTCAAAATAAAAACATTTAGATTTTCAAATATATATTTCAAATGTATTTTTTGCATTTTGCTTAAATTCGTTTTGCTTTTTCAGCTGTGCGTTTTGTATGAGTGCATGCTGAAATTATACAATTATTATTATTATTATTATTATTATTATTATTATTATTATTATTATTATTATGAAATGAAGGCAAGTACACAAACAGGAAAAAATCATGTATAATTACACAATCGTTAAGAAAGAAGTTAAGTACAACGAGGGCAAAGATAATGGGTCTTCGGATTAAGAACAGGATTGGCAAGAGAAGGGTATTCTATTACTTGAGTTATTGGTACCAATGAATTCACCGAACATGTGTTTGTAAAACAATGCCTAACCCGAGGTCGTGACCCCGTTTGACCTTTGGTGGTGTGAGGCCAGGGAGGCGGTTAAGGGGGAGGTTAGGTGATTTCTCTTTTCATCTCTCTCTCTCTCTCTCTCTCTCTCTCACCGAGATAAAACAGTTCACATTCGCTCGTGCTGGGCTAAGCATTTGCATTTCTTTGCTTTAGGCAGTGGCATTACAATTAGGCTAAGCGCTTTGCCAAGAAATTGCATTTCATGTGTACAACTTAGATAAGCATCTGCAGTTTGTTTAGCTAGATAGTTAGCATTTCATTTGTTAAGATGTTATTTTGTTGATGTTTTATTTTGTTGAATGTTGTCCTTCAATGCAGTAAGAAATTACATTTTATTTTCATATGCAATAGCAAATCAAATGCCAAAGGAATTATAGTATATTAGGCTTAGTTTCTTGCAATCTAATAGCTAAGGAATCATGTTATATCGGACTAAGAAGTGTTAATTTTATTTGGAAAAGCAATTTTATATAATTGTCTTCCCACTTTTAAATTGAATAAAATTGACCATTATTAGCAAAAATTTACAGCTAATGACATTATTGCACAGGTTAATCGTAATTACCATCACATCCCAGTATATAACGAAACCTTGGTTATTAATGACACCGAACGTAAAGACATAGGAATAGCAGACCTCGTGAGGAAGTAATGATATCGGCAGGCAACTTTTTATTTCATTTTTAAGCAGTTCGTGAGAGTTGCCTATAAAGGAAATAAATTTGCAGTTAAGCGAGAAAGAGCTCAGTTTTTCTTCCTTTCTTTTCTTCATTAAGTGCTAATTTCCTCTGGTATTCCATGAGGGTGTCGTCCTTAGCACCGTCATCGATTTGACAGGGGACAAACGAAAGACAGACAGACAGACAGCCAAAGACAGACATGGACAGACAGGATGTCGTGGTTCGGATATTCCAAGGGCATAGTGTTTTTTTTTTTGTGGATTTTTTTTATTTTATTGGTGAAGAATGATATTGTCTTTTCCTCGTATTTTTTGTGCACTATTTATCTGTGTGTTCTTCCTTTTAAGCTTGTCTTTCTGTCTGTGAGATTCGTGTATATCCTGTAACATTCTTCATTTTTCCCAACTCGAATTCTTCATTTTTATCTTCTTTTCTGAGAACTGTAAAGTCTTATTTAAAACACCCATTCATTTAGCTTCTCCTTTCCAAGTCGTATTCGTCTCCAAATCCTACACATTGGAGTTAGAGGAAGTAATTCATCATATTGTTGCCAGGGGGCAGACGTGTTCTTGAAATCTCGATCAGTGTGAGAATTGTTCGTTTTGATAAAAAAAAGTTCGGTCATGTGAGAACGAAGTATTGAGAAAGTTGATACTCTCGGGTCCTCACAAGAATGATATTTACTATGGTATTTACTGCTGCCACCAGAACGTAAGTTTAAATGGCATGGGATTTAAAGGCTGTAAATGGTCCAAGTTTCACTTTTTTTCTTTATTTTTCCAAGACAGCAGGTATACCTTCTGTTCAGGTGAGGTTTAGGAAACTGAACATTTCCCCAGAAGACAGTGCTGCCCTAGAATGGAAGATTGCAGTATTTGCAAAAATACAAAACTGAGAAAAATGGCAGATACTTCCGTTTTCCCTTGCCTTACTACTGATTTTGCTAGATATTGCAAATGGAACCCCCCTAAATACTCGTGGAGAGCGTTGAAGAATCATCCTGCAACTGCAGTAACTTTGTGTATTGTGTTTCACGAGCCCAATAGGTGGCATATCTCAATTTCGAAAATTTTGCAGATACTGCAGTTTTCCATTGTAGGGCAGAATGTGTATATGTTGTGCAGGAAAAATAAAATACAATTGCAATTAGGAATTTCAAAGCAGTGTCTTGATGTCATTTTAAATGTAGGACAATAAGATTTTAAGTTGTTGTGGGCGTTTAAATTACAACTCATAAGAGGCTTGTAAAATTGTTAAGCCTTTAAAAATGTGTAAAAAACATTATAGAATTCATTATTATTATTATGCCATCATATAATACACTGAAGTATCATAAGACTGACATTCCCATCTCCTGAACAG
>NC_089766.1:12468507-12646007 GCF_040412425.1 Macrobrachium rosenbergii | reverse complement strand
CTTAGGTGCGACCCACTACAACCAGCTAAGTACCATATACATAATTCGCTGTTTAGTTCAACAGAACATCAGTTGGGTTTAACAGCACATGTTAATTTGCTTTCAGTTGTTTGTAATTGTCTCCTTTTTCCTTATGCTTGAATTAATTATTTTCATTTTACCTCTTCCTTCTTGTTGTATACATTTTTTCTCTCTAAAAAACGGTTTCTTTTAACCTTTATCGTCAGTTTACTCTCTGAATTCCACAAAGTTAAAAGAGGCATGTTTAACAAAAACAGCGTCCATTCTGTCGTGAAAGCCGGGACCCACTAAGGTACTGGTGGAAGCATAAAATTGAAACTCGTTGCTATCAAGTTCATATATCGCTATCTAGAACAACAGAACCCTAATTGTATCCATGATGAAATTGCTCTCTCTCTCTCTCTCTCTCTCTCTCTCTCTCTCTCTCTCTCTCTCTCTCTCTCTCTCTCTCTCTCTCTCAAACAACGACGAAGTTGCATACAACCTCGAATTTCCGACTCCACGTCGTATAATTAGTCCCATTTTCCCGTAATGCGTTTAAGACCGGCAAATGTATTACTTGTCAGACGTAATGCAAATTTACGGCACCTGATACGGGGTGGCAAGATGATAACGACGAGGTGGAGATCTGATAACGTATAAATAATTGCTTTGTAACATCGCAATTTTTTATATATATATTTTTTGTATGCTGTGTATTCCTTGTTTATAATAAATCTGTAGTCGTTGAGTGGTTCAGTATGTGAAAAATATTTCTATTATGTCTTTATGATTTTTTTTTACCGGATTCAGATCCGGTTTGGGGGAAAATTTTCAGTGAGTTTGTCTTATATGATGAAAGATAATGTCTAGGAAAATAGAGTGGAACACGGAAGCGTAAAGAGAATTCCAACGATTTTTCTAATGTGGAGTCTGATGGGAAGGACAGCCCTATGCCTTTATCTTGCCCAGACCTGATTGAAACAAGAAAAATAAATAAAAAATAAGATTTGTAGCAAACCTTAGAAATCGATGATCGCCTCAGAGGGATGCAATTATAAGTCTGGGAAAACGTAAGAAAGAAGAGAATATAAAGCTTGTAAGTAAAGGATAAAACACGCCCCAGAGTTAGATTACTGGGCAAGTTAAATTAAAATCTCTCATGCCTCTGTGTACCCAAGCGGAAAAATATCTATTCACTAGATGTTAAGGCGGAGTGATACCGCCATTCCCTTGAACCTGAGATCATTTGTAATTCGCTTTCATAATCTTGAAGATATATTAGATACGACTTTGCTTGCTGGAGTGAAGGAGGACACGGAGTGCCTCCTCTTAGTTTTATTTTTATTTTAGGCTTTATTTTTTTATTTATTTTATGCATCCAGTATTCAGGGATTTCAGTTATTATGTATTTATTGATAGGTATTTTCAGCATTTGTAAATCGATGAACGCTTTTGCTTATTTAATAGGTAATAGTCGTTTGTTTATTTTACATGAACTGAATTTTGAAGTGTTAGAGGGTTTTGTTTATAACCAGTAGTGTGGCCCTTTATTTGGTTTTGTGTTAACAAACTGCTAATTTTTATCTACAAATCATCATGCTTATTATTTACTTTATTTAGTGTACTTTGTAAATTTTTTTTCTAAGAAAATTTAATATTTTCTGCCAAACCAGTTTTAGCGGTTTAATACTCTTCTGGTTCAAAAAGGAGCAAGAATGAATTAAATAGATTTGCATGGCCAACGTAGGGAAAGTTCCTTGAGTTACTGTAAATAAGTAGGAAGGAAAAGAGTTCAGTTCTCTCTTCACTTAAGCAGGAACAGGCATACACATTTCAAGAGGAAATCGTAGGTAATTTCCTTGAATGAGGAAGACAAGATCTGTGAATCAGAACAGAAATACCTTGAGAGAACGTTTAACATTTCTCCAATTTATTCGAAGCAATTGCATGAATCCGAACAGATTTCAAGAGAAAATATTCAATATTTCTGTTCTTTAAGCCCGCAGAGGAACGTGACTCCCGAGCGTATTTTCACTTTTTCGTTCCAAGGGAAAACTGGTGGTATGGTTCGTTCATACGGAGGGCGACAGTGGCAATTATCTTTGAGAGGGTAACACCCCAAAAGATATTTTCCTGTGTGAGATATGCAGAGAATCTCTCTCTCTCTCTCTCTCTCTCTCTCTCTCTCTCTCTCTCTCTCTCTCTCTCTCTCTCTGTGAAGAGAGTTTTTGGAATATATGATACTCCTTGGTATCATCATTGTTTTTTTTTCTCTCTCTCTTTCTGAAAAGAGTTTTTGGAATATATGATACCCCTTGGTATCATCATTGTTCTCTCTCTCTCTCTCTCTCTCTCTCTCTCTCTCTCTCTCTCTCTCTCTCTCTCTCTCTCTTTGAAGAGTGTATGGAATATATTTCACCTTGGTTTTCGAGACAAGGCTTCTTAATCTTAGCCACAAGAAGAGAGAGAGAGAGAGAGAGAGAGAGAGAGAGAGAGAGAGAGAGAGAGAGAGAGAACCATAATGATACCAAGAGGCCTGAACATAAGCGACGTGAAATTGCACTTAATAACAGTCTGGTATCGAAAGATATTGCAAGTTTTCCTTTGAAGGTTGAAGGTTAAGCCGGTGATTTTGATATGTGCGAAAATGGTAAAGACAAAGAGAGAACGAGAAGAGAAGAAGAAGAAGAAGGAAGTAAAAAAGTGATAACGATAAGACATTAGAGAAGAAACTCCCCGAAAGGTTTTACGCATCTGGTAGTGTTTCAGTTAATATCGCTTCGTTGTCATTGATTTTGGGTCGATTTTATGTGATATCTTCATGACATTGGTTGAAAATTTAGAGGAATATTCACGTAAATCTGAAAAGCAATTAGAAGAAAGAGACAGATGTTTAGTGACAACATTATAGTTTCGTCTCACGTACGATCATGTGCACGTGGTTATGACGCTGGATGTAAGTGTGCTTGCTTATGCTTTCAGACGTGAGCAGAGAGGGATTTTAAATTATGGTGACTTTCTCTTTATTTATGATGGTTTATCTTGAATTGTTTTATTACCTAAGTTATTAGAGTGAGAGATACTGCGTCTGTGTGTGTTTTTTTAAGTAAATTTTATGCCGTAAAGTAAATTAACTCCGAATAATAAAAAAAATTTAAAAATCTAAACAAAAGTGTTGCTTTTAAGGAATCATTAAGTTCACAGCATCCTTTATCTGATTGTCGTGCAAGATAAGGGGTGCATGTAAAGTGTAGTTTATGAATGCATTATGCTTGGTACCGTGGAGTCCGGGCCTTTAACATCTTTCTAAAAACGATGATTGCATTTTTGGGTCGTATCTTGGGCAGGGGAGGGGGAGTGTAGAGGTAGTCACTGCGTAGCCACTATATATATTCTCTGTGTGTACTGGGACAAAGTAAATTTATTTATAGGCACGGGAAATCACACTGCGCGTACTACCCATTGCTTCTTGCGTTAGAACGTTTATCTTGTGCAAGTTACAAACATTTTTCATTGAATGTAAATTCTTGAGGCAGAGTTTGCTTTGTACAAGAGTATGTATGATTTAAGGGAAAGTTAAGTTTTTTTTTTTTTTTGGGAGGGCTGCAAAAGCAGAAAACTTTGGTATTCAGTACAGTGAAACCGTATGCCCAACCTGCATAGCCTCGCGTTTCTAAGCGTGTGAAATTTTGTTTTTTTAACCTGAAAACATTTCCAAACATTATTTTCGTCGACGTACTAAACATTTTTTTTATATTAAAAGGTAAAGCTTTTCTTGATAAAGCCCTTTTCTGAACGTGATTATAGTTTTTCTTAATATGGAAAAGTATGTATTTAATTAATAAGAAAAATCTTCCTTAAATTCGAGATTTTTTTGTCCACGCATGCTATTTTTTTTTTATTATTTTCTCAACCTGTAAATCTTTAACTCTTTGCAGTAAACATTTTTTGTCATAGGTTCAACTCTTTTCTTTTTTGTTTATATTATTTTTACCTGCATGGCGCCAGATAACCCGCTTAAATTAATCAAGCAATATGATCCCCCAAAATCTTATCTGCGATCCTGCAAAACCCTTTAAATTTGCGATCCTGCAAAACCCTTTAAATTTGTCGAATGATCTACGACACGATCCTGTCGAAACGAGCACTGGTCCTGGCCACTGTTGTGATCTTTCCGAGCAGCTTGCTGAATGTAATCACAGCTCGAAACAGGACCTTTACGATGGAGAACTCGTTTTAGTATTTTTTATTTTTATTTTTTTTATTTTCCCATCGTCGGCATAAACAGATGATGATGCACTGACGAAAATAGACGATACGTAGATACAGTTTAAAAAAAGAGAGAGGGACACCATCCACTGCGTGACCAAGTGTCCATGAGAAAGAGGAAGAAGAAGAGGAAGACGAAAAAAATGTGCCCCTGAATTCATCCTCGAGGGCAAACTGCGGTTGGCTTATCACCGTCAAAGAAAACATTGCCTGAGACGAATGTAAACAAGATTAGAACAGGCTGTATGATTGAACACGTATATGATTAATAGCAAAATAGATCTAAAAAAAAATCCCACGTTTAATGATGTTTATTATTAAGCACGTCAGTCAACTAAAGAAAAGTCTTGAAAACTTTGCCATATTAACATGTGTACATAGGCTAAAATGAATGAATAAATACAGTACATGGCTGAAAAAATGGCACATACCAGTAAATCGAAGACTCATTGTCGGGTATGTCTGGCATAATTGCCCTGGGTATCTTGGAACTGGGTATTACATTCGCTAATGATTAGGTTGGCCCGCCTTGCTTTGGCTGTCGCCTTGGCATCATTTGGAATTGCCTCGTAAATCTCGGTGACATACGATGTCTAGTGTGACATTGAGCTTTGTATTCAAGGTCACTGAAGTTCATCTTAATCATTATAATTAAGTACCAGAAAACACTCTTATCCTAACATTGAAACCTTGTTGAAAAGAAATATCCATATTTTCCTTGACTGGGTTTTTTTTCCAAGTCCGCTAAATTATTTTTTCTTGACGTGACACTTTTTTTGTCTTTAAATGCAATAGCTTTTTTTCTCATTGGCCTGCAGTATCTTTTTTTTTTTTTTGTTGTTAAACTGCAAAACCAACTGCTTATTAATCTGCAATACGATCCCCCTTTTTTTGTGACATTTTAGTGCCACATACTTAACATGTAATCACCGATCGAAACAGCCTTTACGTTGGAGAACTTTTTTTATTTTTTATTTATTTATTTTTTTTTTGCCATCGCTGGCATAAACAGATAATGATGCTAGGACGAAAATAAACACCAGACTCAGTAAAAAAAAAAAAAATACACTGTCCATTGCGTGACCAGGAGTCTACGAGAAATATAATAATAATGATAGTAAGTCTGCCACAGTACGTAAATGCTGCGGTCAGGATTTTTTTCCCCTTCAAAGAAACCCTTGCCTGAGATCAATTTCGAATTGATTTTTTAACATATAAATAAACTTAGAACATACTACGTCGCATAGTAAATTTCCTACTTTTATTGATTATTCTATTGATCAATTTAAAAACGGGATTTAGACGGACTTGTCATATTCATGGGGCACGATCCAGTAAAATCTAGGACGCACCGGTGGGTATTTTGGCCTTCATCGCTTGAGTATCTTGGAACTGATGATTACATTGGCTAATATTTAGGTTGGCTCACCTTGCTGTGGCCGTCTTCTTGACAACATTTGGAATTACCTTCAAATCTCAGTATAATACTATTCTCTCTCTCTCTCTCTCTATATATATATATATATATATATATATATATATATATATATATATATATATATATATATAATTCCAACATACCCAGACACATATACCAAGTATTTCAAAACTACACTAGCGTATTTCTAAACTAACATCATAGGTCATCGACCTCGAAAAACCAACGCAAGCGCTTTTGTTTATTAAAACTGGTATGACAATATAATCTTTTTGACTTAAATATTGCCCCCTGGATTGGTACTTTGGTGGGCATTAGCGCTAATGGAATTTCTCGGGTGTATTTTTCAAGCGTGTTATCAGCTTCATACTGGTTATTGTATTTTTGTTCAAGTTTAAAAATAGTTTTTGTTTTATTATCAATGAAAATAAAAAACCGTGGTAATATCTTTTAATAACAGTCATTGTAAACTTATAATTTTGTCCACGGCGTCTTAAGGGAGTTTCGGATAAAAATTTGGGAAACTGGGAACGTTTGAGAGAGAGAGAGAGAGAGAGAGAGAGAGAGAGAGAGAGAGAGAGAGAGAGAGAGAGAGAGAGACTGTAAAGTGTATGATTTTCGTTTCTTAGGTAAAGGGTCACAAAGTTATTCTTTAAATGAGCTTTTATTTTTTTTACATTGTATGTTTTAAAAATTTATTCTGTTCATATAGTTTGCTATTTATTTATGCATGTAGGCATCAGCAGGCCCCCTCTTACACACATAAACACACATACACACACACACACACACACACATATATGCATGTTTTATTTTTCTAGTTCTGTAGTTTGTTATTCTCTCTCTCTCTCTCTCTCTCTCTCTCTCTCTCTCTCTCTCTCTCTCTCTCTCTCTCTCTCTCTCTCCCCCCGCAATAGAGACCGGATGTTGCTATGCAATTAGAGAATGGCAGTAAAACAACTCCATTTGTTCAGGAATTACGATTCTATTGTGGTTCTCAAAGGAACGACGAGGAGAGGAAGCGCACTGAATATTATTTAAGAAGAACAGAATAAAATAATTGTCTCTGGGAGTTGGGAGTTAATCGCTCTACATTTTGTTTGTCAGTGATGCCCTCATTATTTATATTCATATTGAACGAACCAAAATGTTACTTACAATGTACTTATAATATGAAGCGGTTAATAGTAAATCGCTAAGAAATCAACACTCGCACGATATTATATATATAATATATATACATATATATATACATAAGGTATGTATATACATTTACCTATATATGTGTGTGTGTGTGTGCGCCCAGTATGTACTCATTAATAAAGAAATGTCCATGAAATCAATTTGTAAATTCACTTAAAATTATATTTTACTCAAATGAAAATATGGAATAGGAGGAAAGGCTTTGGGTGTGGTAAGCGAAAAAATCGTTGTGGAAAGGAATAGCTTTTTCCCAAGACAAGACCAAGGGAATATGTTTAGACATGGACCTGGATGCCCGCGAAGCTTACAAAAGTAGTGGAGAAAGAGAATGTCTTGGCAAAGGGAAACGGTAATTTACGATTTATATAATTTACGATGAATTTAGCGGACCCGTAGAGAGAACATGGGTATCACAAAATAAAGAAAGTGGCAAGTTGTAGGATAAGTGGGGAGGCTGTAAGGATGGAATAATTCTGGAATACGACATTGGAAAGCGTTGTAGATATGAGCATGCGAGCAATCAGTATATTTTTTACGCGTGCTATTTTTTTATGGTTACAATGAAAGGATGTGTTGTCGTGCTCAGTTTATCCATGTAATTATTACTTTTGTTAGGAGTATGTACACTTATCTTTATACCACATGATGCTTGTTGTATTTTATAGTCAAGATTATACGGGAATTAATACTCAGATAAGGAGTAAATTTCTTTACCTCCCATAGCCATCTTTGACTGAAGCCACGTTTTAAATCTTGTTGGTTTTAAAAACCAACCATTCTCAAAAACCTGTCAACCTCTTATTGTCATTAGGGAAGTATATTTATCTTGGAGAGATGAAATTCAGTTAAATACGACTCCCCTATGCCGTAAGTGATGACGGTGTTTGCGTTAACGCTCATAGACTGTAAACGCTTTCGTGAATTTTATGAGGCCATTAAAATGTCTGGTTCCGGAATATATTATCGCCTCCTTTGCATTTTAATTATTTGTTGATAAAGCCTTTGTTAATATTTCTTCTTTTTTCTTATTCGTATTGTTTTTAAGTCAGTCATGCATAACCCGCCCACCTAAATAGGGATTCTTGAGAAACGTAGGTAGGAAAAAGTCTGAAATCCTGGTGGCCAACCTGAAAAACAGGCTTGCCACCCACACAGTCCGCCCGCTTATTCTTACCTTAAAATCTTTCTTTCTTCACCTGCACCACCCCCTCCCCCTCCCCCTCTTACCTTCCCCTTCCTCTTCCTCCTCTTACCTTCCCCCTCCTCCTCCCCCCATAATTATCCTAGGCCTCATCTGAAGTCTAATTAGCGCACTTAACAGATAATCTTTTAGTTTTAATTTCTTCGCCATGCGAATATTTCTCGCCTCACTTATTTTTGTGAGTTGTGTGCTGCCTTACGAGTCTGCAATTTTCTCGTGACTCCTTTATGAATGTGTTTACGGAACGCTAGGTTCTTGTCTGTTTATGACATGCGATTGTATCTGTTTTTGCGAGATGGTAGGTATAAATAAGGTCCTTTAACTCGCGTAATGTTTTTGAAAGAAACTGAATTGTTGGTATACCTGTATATGTGAATATATTTCGAGTTCGTATTTGTAGGTCTGTATGCTCGGGTATTTGATAGGTTCTTATCTTTTTCATACGCGTATGCAACAAGTTTTGTTACTTTTGAACAAGAATTAAAAGATTTTTAACTTTCATACTTTATACATTGTGCATTTTAATCTCTCTCTCTCTCTCTCTCTCTCTCTCTCTCTCTCTCTCTCTCTCTCTCTCTCTCTCTCTCTCTCTGGCAGACAGCTCCCGTCACATAACAAACGAAGCGGGGCCCCTCTCACTACACTGGCGACAAATACACGAAAATATATCCTTGTTCTTGGCTTACTTGTACATGCATGTTAAACGGAGGGGCCCATTATATCCTTCAAAACAAGTTTTCAGTTTCTTTACGAAGGTACTGTGTTTCTTCCACCACCCCCCCTCCCCACCAGCCTGTCAACCTTTTCCTCGGGAAAAAAAAAACCCAAAGGGAAGCAGAACGAGTAGTTTCGTAATGATACTGAATGTGTTGATGAGGTCATCTACTGTAGTGTGTTTACTTTCGAGTTCGGGGAATTCTTTTCTCTTTGAACTGAAGTCGTTTTATCAGCAGCTTTCTCTGTAAGTTAGGAGGACTTAATCAGATTTATGTATTATACATATGAAAACATTTTATCATAGACACAGTGCACAGTAATTTGATTTATTCTTCGGTTACTGGCGTCTTAATTGTCCACGAAAATTGTACTAGTCTAAATTAGAAGTCAGTGAGTTGTTTGTGTGTGTGTGTGTTTTTATTCACATTGAATTTAATGTCAGTCTTAATCTTGATCTGACACTGCAGTGATGAGTTTCATATCTGACTGACTTGATTTTATTTCGGGTTTAGTTGTGCTTTTTATTAAGGTGACATCATCTTTAATGTGAGTGGTCTAGATTTTATGTTCTTCAAAGCTAAAGGGACATTATTACTTTGACATTTACAAATGGCGTTGTTTTCCTATCTCTCCTCCCGCCCCAATTCCCCATCCCTTGCAAAGTGGTTGCGCTTGTTTAAAATTTATAGGGGGTTAAACCTTGATTTTGAGATTTGCCATGTGCACACTGTAATTAGTTGATACCTGCACATCAAAAAATTACTTACGGGCTGCTCTATGAGCAAGATCCCCTGCTGGCATAAAACCAGCTTAATCAAAAAACAACAACAATTAGGTGATTTTGATAGTATTTTGAAATAGCTTGAATCTTCGTGATTCTAGTTGCTGGTATAGAATACTTTCGATTACTTGCTACTTACAGGTGGCAGGTAACGTTTGCCAGTGTTAAGGGAGGACATTTGTAGCCCTTTCACGTATTGTGCTGCTCTCTTATTATTAAAGCTCCTTTGCATATTGTTGGAGAATCTTGATTGCAGAAATTCCAAGGCCATTTCATAATGTTTCTTCCCCCTGCCTTTAGGAAGTTACATAATTTATCGAATGTAGAAACGATTGATTTTATCGAATGTAGAAACGATTGCTATAGCATAATCATTAGAACTGACAGACCCCAAGTGGCCCTTCGCAGTTTTAGTTTTCTTTAAGAGATACTTTTTCTGTCCGCCCTCGGATCTTAAAGACTACCGAGGCTAGAGGGCTGCGCATTGGTATGTTGATAATCCACCCTCCAATCATCATACACCAGATTGCAGCCCTCTAGCTTCAGTAGTTTTTATTTTCTTTAAGGTTAAAGTTAGCCATGATCGTACGTCTGGCAGCGCTATAGGTACCAACAACACAGGCCACCACCGGGTCGTGGCTGAGAATTTCATACAGCATTATCCACTGTACAGAAAACTCGATTGCGCCGAAGAAACCTCGGCGCATTTTTTACTTGTTGTTATTATTGTGATTTTCAAAGTTAAGTGTGTGATACCGACCCTACTGACTTGAAGGAAGGCATTTATGGTTTCTTCGTGATCATCTAATCAGGCTGACCAGCGAGACGGGTGACATGGCAGTCTAAATGCAAGATATGACACAATCATGCAAGGCATACGAGAGAAAAAAATGAGGAGAAAATTATATGATTATAAACAGTGACCTTATAGTCGTATTTAAATAAAAGAAAAACTAAATTTTGCACTGTTGTAAATAAATTGTCATCTGAGTAACTTGCACAACTATTAACGGCTCTGAGAGAGAGAGAGAGAGAGAGAGAGAGAGAGAGAGAGAGAGAGAGAGAGAGAGAGAGAGAGAGAAATGTGGGTTCCAACCACGAAGGAAAGGCCAAGCCTGACTTTTAAAAGAAAGTTGTTGCTAAATTTGGGGAAAATAAGGAAAAGAATAGAATTCCAGAGCCTTCTAACCTCCATTGGCTTGAAAGGTGTTGGGTGGCCACCTTAGAGATTCAGGTAAAATACCTGTTGTTTAATCCGGTGTAATCTGACTCGGAGTTCACGTTAATCAATAAGTCTTGTTCGCCAAAGTTACTGAAAATGTTATTCGTATTACCTCATTTGAGCCAGTCGAATGTCGGCTTTTTGCTGCTCTAGTTATTACTATAATTACTCGGTTGTCAACAATAAATTCACCTGAAAAATGGTTGAAAACATTAAGATTAGGTATAGGAGATTTTGAAGTAAATGTTTCACAAATGTCAGATTAATTCTGTTAATTGTAGCTTTGTCTTTCTGACATGATCACGACTTTTACCTTCAAAGTCATTTAACAGTAAGTTCCCAATGTAACTTCCTTTGAATGTATTAACAGTATTAGAGGAAATTCACCGTATACTTTCGTTATCTGAATAACTTGATTATAAATGGGTACTTATAAAGACTGATTTCTTTATCACGCTTTTAATTTCCAAAATAGAGCCCGAGAAATTTGAATATATTGGCGGATTCAAACGATAATGATGTACACCGAAGCGCAGTTTCGTTGCCTGTGGTCATTTGAGAAACCACACGAAGATACGAGTATCTGTCTTTGAAGGGTTCGCCGCTTCCTGGGTTACTTGACCGGAGTTCAGAAGCATATGATGTGGCTCGACACTTTTTTTTGTCTTCTTGTCGTTCGAGTGTCAACATGTTTATGTTGTCATTCCATTGTGTATGTAGTCAGGGAAATATTATTATTATTATTATTATTATTATTATTATTATTATTATTATTATTATTATTATTATTATTATTAGTAGTAGTAATAGTAAAATTTTCTTTGAGACACGCCTGAATTATTATTATTATTATTATTATTATTATTATTAATAAAATGCTGTTCTATATAATGAGTGGAAATAATGCCAAGGCATAGGCAGGAGAAAAATGAACATATAATCAGTAACTTAAAGTAAGATAAATCAGAATAAATTATATTAAATTTTAAAGATTAATTATTGAAGTTACGCAAACCCAGATAACCTTTGCCTTTCCTTCTGTAACCTTTAGAAGCGAATCAGATGTTAAGTTTTAATTACTGGGGAAAGTTTCTTGAACGAACCGAAGGAAAACAAGTTGTATTTAGGAGTTAATCCAGTATTTATTTTGAGGTAAACATACCGCAATCATCTACTTTTTTTTTATTAAATATAATGAATTAAGGTCCTTGCCAGCCTTTAGCGATTATCGAATGATTGTTACATAAGAAAAAATTGCATTAAAAAGAGTAATGTTTGAACTTAAACTTTTCTAAGCAATATTGAAATGTCAGTGGTATGTACGACTATCCTAAAACGTTCATACAGTTTTCATAGAATCCAGATGGCAGCATCACAAGAAAAGACCTCTGATATATATATATATATATATATATATATATATATATATATATATATATATATATATATATATATATATATATATACTGTATATACATATATATATGTGTGTGTGTGTGTATACACACACTGCACGATCACGTTTCGTTTTTAAGATTCTTATTAAGATTTTCTCTCTTGGTATACCCCAAGCATGGTGCCCCCAAGTGTATCGTGTACCGCTGTCACGTGTGTATCACCGAAAGATGATGCCTTATCATTTGACTGTCCCCGAGATGAAACCTCAAGGAGGTACTCGACCATCTCTCTGTCAGAACATTATTATTTTATTATTATTTTTACTGTTATTATTATTATTATTATTATTATTTTTTTTTTTTTTTATCTATCACAGCCATTCTGTTCGACTGGATGGTTTTTATAGTGTGGGGTTCCGGGTTGCATCCTGCCTCCTTAGGAGTCCAACACTTTTCTCACTATGTGCGCTATTTCTAGTAGCACACTTTTCTGCATGAGTCCTGGAGCTACTTCGGCTTCTAGTTTTTCCAGGTTCCTTTTCAGGGATCTTGGGATCATGCCTAGTGTTCCTATGATTATGGGTACAATTTCCACTGGCATATCCCATATCCTTATTTCTATTTTCAGGTCTTGACACTTACTAGTTTTTTCTCTAGTTTTTTCTCTTTCTTTCTCATCTACTCTGGTGTCCCATGGTATTTCTTGGTTTTGTCAATCAGCGTCAAGTCTGGTCTATTGGCACATATCGCCTCATCTGTTCTGATACCATAGTCCCAGAGGATCCTTGCCTGATCGTTTTCTATCACTCCCTCAGGTTGATGTTCGTACCACTTATCACTGCAAGCTAGCTGGTGATTCTTGAACAGGCTCCAGTGGAGGGTTTTTGCTACTGAATCATGCCTCTTTTTGTACTGGTTCTGTGCAAGCGCCGGACATTCGCTTGCTATGTGGTTTATGGTCTCGTTTATCAGTCCTTCTTCCCATGCACTCCTTAGCCACTCGTCTTCACTGGTTTTCAGATATTGCCCCAGTGCTCTGCTCTCGATGTTGACGCAGTCCTCTATGCTTAGTAGACGTCTCCCTCCTTCCTTTCGTGTTATGCATTGTCTGTCTGTGTTTGCTCGTGGGTGTAGTGCTTTGTGTACTGTCTTGTGCTTCCTAGTTTTCTGGTCTATGCTGCGGAGTTCAGCCTTCCTCCTCTCTACTACTCCTGCGCTGTATCTGATTACTGGTACTTTCCATGTGTTTATGGCTTTCGTCATGATTCCGGCTTTGAGTTTAGACTATGTGTTTGGTGCTATTCCCGTCTGGTAGCTTTATCCCTTCAGTCCTTGTCACTTTGCCTTTTTGTATATTGACCAAGGCGCATTTTTCTATTCGAAACTCGATTCTGATGTTCTTAGATACAATCCTTACAGTCTAGATTAGGGTATCTATTTCCTTGATGCTCTTACCATACAGCTCGATGTCGTCCATGAACATCAGATGGTTAATTCTGTTGCCTCCTTTCGTGAGCTGGTACCCAGCATCCATCTTCTGCAGTACTTTGTTATGGGAATCTTGGGCACTACGAAGAGTAGTGGGGACAGTGAGTCGCCTTGAAAGATCCCTCTCCTGATATTAACCTCTGCTAGTCTTATCCCAGAGCTTGTAAGTACTGTATTATTATTATTATTATTATTATTATTATTGTGTAAACCTTCCCTTTTAAGCCAAAAAAGGCCATTAACTAACATGTTCGCCACTTATTATTATTATACAAAGGAAAGTTGCAGAGTAGCGTAATTTTGAATAGTATAGGACACTATTATCATGACGCCGTCATATGCTTTTCGTGTGATACTATGCTTTTGTTCTCTTTCGAGTTCTTTGCACGCAGTGTTGATGGAGAAACGAGTTTTAGTCGATAATCAGTACAAGATACGTTTTTCTTCTTCCCATTCTTCATAAGGAAGGACACTTTCCAGTGTTATTCCAGATTGATTTAATGTCGGTTAACACTGGTAATCTTGTCTAATTCTGTTTCATTAAAATGGGATTAACTTGTGACCTTTGTCCATTGTTAGAGTCTTTCATGCCATTTCTCCTAGGACAAATTATATTTTAATTTTCATATATCACATTTATCAAACGTGATAACATACAGTATCTAATTTGAGTGTGTTTTGGGAGTGAATTTAATCTGATAGTTCGATTGATCGTCATTCATAAGTTATCTGTCAGATCGATTGGTGATCTCACTTAGTCAAACGGAGCTTGACTTGTATTTCAGCTTCATTAAATATAAAGCAAGTCATTAGGGATTCATTTTGAACTTTGTAAAAAATGATATGTCATTATAAAGCGAGTCATTAGGGATTCAATTTGAACTTTGTCAAAAATGGTATGTCAAACCATTAACCTTTCTGTTAAGAGCAACTGAACTTGCATTTAACTGTATCAGAGTGAAACTTGACAAATCACTTATCTAGATGTATGTCAAGGGTATTTGAACTTGCACTGTAATTTGTACATATAAAACGTGTCAGCTCTGACAAGTAAAATAAAAACTCATTTTAACTTTTTTGGAAGATTTGCAGTTATTTAAAACCTGTCAGCTCTGGCAATTAAGATAAAAACTCACTTTTAACTTTTTGTAAAATTTATAATTTTTTTTCAAAAATACTACATTTATTTTTATGAAAGCCATTAATGTTTAGTAGTTCTCCGCATATACTTTTATTCGTAATTGTGGATATCTCGGCTGATGTCAGTTTTCATGAATTTAATTTATTAACTTTACATATAACGACTATGTCTCGACAAGTTAACGAGAGACTTAATTTTTAAATTTTAAATGAATTCTTCATAATCTGTGTATCTGAATGAATTTATTTATATTGTATCAACTCTCCTAATAATATGAATTTTATCCTTATGAGAATCATAATATGAATTGTATAGCAGTGATCAGAATAAGCTATGAAATTAGCTGTGAATTCATATAATTTCTGAACTAATTTTTTTTAAATATTTGTATATGATTTCATGTCACATTTTGAGATTTATTTTAAATTTAAAGAACCGTCTTTTAGACGTGTTATTATCACGCTGGAGTGAATTTACAGTGTCAAGTTAGAGAGATTCCTTTGGCATGCACACCCGCATTCTGGTCTGGCTCCGACATCCGAAACGGGCAGAGGAAACGGTAATGCACCTGATGCCCAGGTCAAGGTGTAACCACGAGAGAACAAAGGACGAACCCGCAAACAGCGCATTATCGTTAGTTAGCTTAGTTCGTCTCTAGACGGTGCAGTGTGTTTGGTGTGGGGTGGGGTGGGGGGAAACGTGCGGTAAGGGATTGTGTGGGGGTAGCGTAGGAGGCTTGGGGGTTAAAGAGTGAGGTTTTCCTGCTTGTTATCATGAGTTGCAAGGTGACATTATACTCTGCGGTGAACGAATTGAGTGATTACTAAACTCTGTTTTTGGTTTGTAAACAATGATTTGAGTTTTGGGGTAGACAAAATCAGAATAGAATTTGTAGATTTAATAGAATTTTGTATAAACACGCATGTGTCTGTATGAATGTATGAATATATATATATATATATATATATATATATATATATATATATATATATATATATATATATATATATATATATATATATATATATATATATATATATATATATATATATATATATATATAATATATATAGTGTTATGACTTCGTTTAAGTGCTGTAACACAACCTGCCCAATTCTTGGAATAAGTAAAAAAGAATTAAGATTATTTACAGTAACAGTGGCAAAAGCAATTTTTTTCTTACTTTCATTACTTATTAATGACCTTTTTGGCTCGGTTTTCTTGGAAACAAATATTAAACTGAAAGGTTAGGTACCATCCTCTTGCTATCCCAGAATTCGTTGCATTTCTCTGTAATAGAATAGGAGCGTGGTACATGATTAGCTAATCACTAGGTTTATTTTTGTTGGAGTTCGACCTCATCCCCTAATGTCAGATATAGGTTGACTTAACTTTCATCATAATATTGAATTTTATGAGTTTTTGGTAATTTTAATATTTGGGTAAGTGGGGATGCTCGACATTCCCAGACCATCTCTCTGTTACGTTTTGGGTACTAAATGGAGTACCATTCATTCTATTTGTGGCTAACATCAGCTCAGGGCTATGTTTAGCAATTACTGTGTGTGGGGTAGGGGTCATCTAACTAGGTTCTTAGACTATATGTTCCATATCCTATGTAATAGGATCTTCCATTTTGTTAAATTTAGTTCCCAAGCTTGAGGGTACATTCAAGTGAATTTACCCTTTTGATATTTGTTTGTATTATTTTATTCTTACCTGTTATTAATTACATGTTTTCAGTTACATCTGTTTTTGCTTATGTATTTTTCTTAAAGTTGTTTATTTTTAATTACTTACAATCACTCATTTATCCTTTTTTTTTCCAAATGAGAGCATTTTGGGTTATTGGAGCTAACAAGGCTAGTTCATGGTCTTCATGCTAAAAGAATGTAGGCACATTATGAATAATAATAGTAATATAATATATATATATATATATATATATATATATATATATATATATATATATATATATATATATATATATATATATATAATATATAAATATATATATATTATATCTTCTTCTTTTAACGTGCTTTTTCCCAGTTTTGTATGGGTAAAGCACGATGCCTTCTTTGAAGGACTTTTTGATTTGGCTTTGGGGTAGACCGTAGTCTCGATCGGCTGCCCTGCCTGACATCGCTTAGACCCCGGTAGCGTATGTTACATGTATCATACCAGACCCAACGCCCTTTCTCCCAGCAGCGAAGTTGTTCTTGCTGGGTAGGTTGAGAGTTCGAGACGTGTGAGATGTTTGTTATGTTTTTAGATGTTGTAGTGGCTTTGGTTTGTGTGTGTATTTAGTCTGTAACTCCCATTTGCTTTTTAAGCAAACCTATCCGTTGATTACATACATAATCCCGGGGTGTCTACACGGATAGCAAAGTGTCCGCCTCTCTGATCAGTCGGCTGCGGATTTGAACCCGCGCCACAGACCTCTACGAAGTCCGAAGCTGCTGCTGTAATCGACTGTGCCATTGAGGCTCTATATATATATATTATATATACAGTATATATAATAATCATCATCTATATACTTGTGCACTGGACATTATGTTATTACACTTGGGTCAGTTATCTTCTGTGATGTCTTTTGTTATGCCATTTTTCTAAATATTTAGTGCATCATTAACACTCTGGCTATCCTACTAGCACTTAATTTAGAGATTAAGTTTTATGTGCACCTTGTTCATTTGTTCTAGCTGTGAGAGAGAGTTTATAAATGAGAAAGAGTAAATATGAAAATAAATTATTACACATTCATGTAAAGTCCTAAGATAATTACTGCGTAAATTTCCCTTTATTTCTAGGGATCCCTCGTGGTAACGTTTCACATAGTGACTGTCTTTTAAAGTTTTTTTTTTTGCCTAAATTGAATTACATAAAGCTAAATCTTCACAAACTAACACTACAGTACATAAAACATTCTAGTATTGTCATGACTTCCCTTGTTAGATTAAGACTTGAGCTGTTGTCCAACATGTCATGTTTAAAGCATGACCTGAATATTCTTTTGGGTAAAATTTCAGTCAGGGAATTGTTGCTGACACTTACTTTTAAAATAATTTTAGGCAAATATTCTGACTGGAAATATCCTGAGCTTTCTTTGCCCAAGAATGATCTTTATTTAAACTACTTTTTTGTTCCCAAAGCAACATGTTACTTGTAATTTGCAATACTGTACTTGTAACCTGAGCACATGGGGAGGGGAAAGTTGAACTTTCTGAAACTTGTTCTGTTGCAATAAACCATCCTTGCATCCTGTTTTAACTGTCTGGAGAGTAATACCTGGATGTTGTTGTACTGTAATAACTGTATACTCTTAATTATTCTTTGACACTGTTTTGATTTTCCTTTTACTGCCAAGATTTGTTATTTTCTGCCCCATGTTTCACCCTGATTGTCATACATAACATGCTATTTTAAGAGCCGCGCTTATATCATGTTGCTACCATTTAATGCAATGTATAAACTCAGCAGTCTCTTCCCCCCTAAACCCCACAAAAAAACAAAACTTTCATTTAGGAACACTCCTCGTGCACATACCAAATGGGCTGAAGTTCAAGGTTAAGTAAATTCCCAGAATACTGTACACACATTCCAGTTGTCAGGAGTTTTGTCCTGGCTAGGTATGGTTGGGCAGGGTGAGGTTGGCTGGTAGTAAATATGTACTTAGACCTTAACAGGCTATTTAACTTCTAACTTTCTTTCAGGGTGGTGGTGGGCGACAAGTTGTATCAATACAAGTAGGGCAAGCTGGAGTGCAGATTGGGCAGGCCTGTTGGGAATTGTATTGCCTGGAACATGGTATTTTACCTGATGGAGAGCTCTTTCAAGACAGGTACTGGTATTGTGATTGTATACTGTGTAACAATTTATATTACTGCCTGGTAAATTAGAGAACTTTAGTTTACTCAGGTTGCTTCTTGAGCCACACTGTGACCCATTCTTACTTAACTTGGGCAGGACCATTAGTTCTATTAGGTATCACTACTAATATGACAAAGTTATTTACTGTACATTGAAAAAAAACTACAGGGCAGCATTGCAAGACGTATATGAAGAGTTGTATAGTTCCAAAATGACTGTCTTATTAACAGTTATTCATGCTTAGTTGTTGACAGATTATCTTTCTAGCATTCTGACAGATTTATCAAGGTCCAGCTGTCCTGGATTTTGATGCAGGTGATACACTGTGCCATCCAGCTTTAGGACTCACTATTTAAAATGGAAACTGAACAGTCTTAGTAAATTAGACTAATTCATTCATTCTCTCTAATATTGGAAAATGAAAACATATCTGAAATGGTAAAATCTTCCTTTGAGATGTCAAAATTGACTCAGTCGTTAAGATTGCTGAAATGTACTGAATTCAGATTGGAAAAGATTGAGCTACACTTAAATGAAATACACAAATAAAAGACCTTACTGTAGAGTCCCCAGTCCTAATTACTTAGCACTTTGCAGTGAATTATTTACAGTATTATGAATGATGGTCAGTTTGCTAGAAACTGTAAATTTCCACAAAAGCAATTTTCTTAAATGTTTGTTTGAATGTACAGTATACAGAAAAATCATATTACGTACTGTATATGTAAATAATTTGTATAAGTTTTGGGAAGGAAATTACAGTAATGCATATGTAAACTTTTTGGGGAGAAGAGGGGAGGGGGCAGTTAAGCCAGAGGACTAGTTCCCAAATACATTAACTCCATTTATAAATTTTGCAAGGTGTAAAAGGGAAAAGTGAGTTGTGCAGTACTGTACTGTGCAATTTTATGCAAAAATCTAAAAGCTGTTAAAAGTTTTAGAACAGTATAATTTTAGTGTAAAAGGATAGTTTCTCTGTTATTGTATTTTAGAGTTCCTGAACTTTAAATGAGTTTGTATAGAAAAATATTAGGTCTGAAATTAAAACTTTGATGTTATTACAGGCAACTATCAGATTAGATAGTATATTTTACAGTGAAATAAGCTAATCAAGTAAACCATTCTCTCAGTTGTTTGAATAGAAATCCATCAATGTACTTTTTCAGCATTCAGTTTTTCAGAATATGTTACATCACCTATTGTTCCTTTGATGTGTAATGCTAATAACATGAAAGAAAACTACAGTGAGTTGCATAAATTTTCAGTTATATGAATTTGGGAATGGATGTAGTACTGTGTGATTTTTCCTGTATACAGAGTACTGTATACTGTACTATAACTGTCCTGGAAGATATGAAGGAAATTTAGTCTCTAGGTGTCTCGTTAATTTTTCATTTTAGCAGTGGAATATTTTGCCAAACTGAAGTTTACATTTATTATGTAATGGTCAAACTTTGTCATTATCACTTAATTAATGCTTCAAGACAGTTTACTTATAAAGTATTTTACATCAAAAAAAAAAAAAAAAAAAAAAGATGCATGATAACTCCAGTTCTACAAGAATTTTCAAAAGTGCCATAATATACTTCATTTTTACTTACAGTGAAAACAATGGTTCATCTCTCGATCCTTTTTTCTCTGAAACTCCAGAAGGAAAGTTTGTTCCTCGGACAGTCTTTGTGGATTTAGAACCCACAGTTGTTGGTGAGTATTTTTGTGTGAAGTTGCTGATAGCAGATTCTTCCATACTACAGATAAGACAATGTCTGAACTTGTTACAGACTTCTGATGTCAAATCTTGGACCTGCTTTAGTCTATTTCAATTCTTAAATTTACTGTTTAATAAATAAAAGACACATGACAGGGAAACCATAAAATATTTCTTGAAATTTACCAGTTAACATTTCCGTACAACAATAAACCTCTAAAATTAATAAAGTAGTGATTGACATAAACTGAGACCTTCCCCTATTAAGAGAAGCTCCTTGTCAGTACCTTAGTTCCAAGCTTGGGTTTTTAGCATTAACAAGGTGTGGTGAGTGGTACCTTTTTTCTTTTCTTCCATCTTCATTCATTTGAGTTTGTAATGATTTTTTCTTTATTATTCATTTCTAAGTTTCCTACAGTGCATATCTACTGAGTTCCCGAAGAACAGACTGATATGGTGAAGTAAAGAAGAAAATTATACAGGTTGAGGAGCATCTTTATTGAAACAAGACCACAGTTTCACTATTGGGAGAGATATCCTGAGAACAAGCATGGCCCCAGTGGTAGATCAGGATGTTCCATAGACAAGAATTAGGCAAACACACAGGATCTCTTTATTCCAACCTGGTGCAAAAACAAGAACCCATGCCACAAGTACCAAGGACAGGGATAGGTGTAGAAAAAATGACAGGGAGAGGCACGACACATTACAGTATTAGTCTTTTTCCGCAGCTGCCATTAAGGTACTAAGAGACACTGTAAGTGCAACAGTGAAGGAAAAAAATGGGACCTGTTAAAGCTCTTTGAAGGGATCAGACATAAAGTATTATGTAAATAAAGGCAGTGCCACGAAGGAAAGTGAAACGATGAAGTGGTGCTAGGCTTTTCGACTTACTGTCCTTTAGTAAAGGACAGTAAGTCGAAAGGCCTAGCTCCACTCCGTCCTTTCACTTTCCTTCGTGGCATTGCCTTTATTCATTTATTCATCACGTTCCATATTTTCATGATTCAGTTATACATAAAGTATTATGTGATAAGGGTTAAGGTGAAAGTCACAGACCTACACCATCATATGCATAATAGGCCAAGGGGTAGTGGAGAAAGGGGGTCAACCTTTGACTCTGAGCTAAACCTCTCAAGTTGGCAGACACTTCTATACGAGACATTTGAACTGTGTGTTAAACAAGACTTCCTTGGTGGGGAGAGGTCTCATAATATAAATCAGTTTCACTTCTTATCAGTTGGTAATCAGCACTCTGTTAACTATACCTATCTGGCACGACATATTCTATATAATTCATGTTTTAAGAACGTCATCTCAGGGCATCAAGACAGATACCTTGGGAATAGGTAATTACACATAAGGTAATAGAGGAAGTACCAAGGAAAGAAGTAAAAAAATTTGCTTGTTTTATAATTCACCATGCATAATTAGTACAGAGGATAGAAAGCAGTCAAGGCAATAATAACAAATGCATTCTGGGCTTTCACAAAGTACTCGGCCTTCCTTGCCGAGTGCATTCATCATATGCCATCTGCTTTTACATGCAAGTAAACAAGGAAAGATTCCTCTTTCACTTTCATAAAAGATGAAAGGTATGGTGAATGTATATGGTTGGGAAGTTTGATCACTTGACAAAATCTTAACCCATTACCTGGTTGTAAATTCAGGTCTGCAAGTATTATTTTCTTGACTTCTTTCTGTCAATGTGTAAGTGTCATTCTCCTTTTCTTTTGTAACACTTTTTGTACTACTTTTCATTGTATTTCCTTTACAGCAGTGTACTCAACACTTTTGTCTGCTGTAACTAATAATTTTGCTTGTTTCTTTATTCTTTTCTATTCTGACAGTAATTGAATTTTTATAATTGAACATAAATATTGTGGTCTTTGAATATCCAGTATCTTTACTATTTCACATTTCAATTTGACAAATATCCCAATTTCAACAGATGAAATTCAGCATGGCCCTTATCGGGAACTATTCCATCCCGATGACCTAATAACCTACAAAGAAGATGCTGCCAACAATTTTGCTCGTGGTCGATACACTGTTGGGCAGGAAGTTATTAAAAATGTTATTGACAGAATCAGAAAACAAGCAGAAGCCTGTTCAGGACTACAGGTGAGGTTACAGGCTTCAAAACAATTTTATATTTTGCATACTGGTAGACAGATTAAAAACACATTGTATTCATAAGATAAGGATTTTCCAGTCTCAATAAAGTATTACACAAACAAGAAGTGTTACCTTACAATATTAAGAAAATGTTAAGACTACTATCACATACCTTTAACAGGCCCTTACATACATTTGTGAACAGGTGCATGGAACCAACTTGCTAGCTGCAGTTTCATACTACAGTATACTCGTGTAACAAGCCTCAGCCAGACAAACAGGCAGGGTACTCTTTTTATAAAATAAGACATTCATATTTATGGGCACCAGTAGTTTTAAAATTTCACCATACTACAAACCAGGATATATTAGTAGCTTTTCAATTTAATTCACGATTGCAGATCACGTAGTTCATCGTAACAAAAAATTCAGTAAATTTCTATAACTACCAAGATATTATCCTCAAAATGGTTAAGCCCAATAGCTCTAGGGGCTTGCTTCTTGGGGGTCATGGCCACAAAGTTTTGAACAAAGAAGTTAATAGAGGACCAGTTCTTTGTATGAGTAACAGCTTCCAATGGTGTATAACTCACTGTCTCACTTGGAAGAGGCTAGGGATAGGAGGCATACAGTCTTTACCAATAGGCCTTGGAGGAAGGTTCTGAGACCTCCCTACAACCCCCCAGTAACCTCCTCAAAACTAGTGCCAGGTCTGACTACTGATATTAAGGATGGCCTAACTTAGATGTCAAGAGTACATCTGATTTATCCCTGCTCAAGCCCACATCAATGTCTTCATTCAGTATTCAAGAACTGACCTATATCCTTCATTGGCTGACAAAGAATTTCTCTTTGGATCTGGGGAAGATGGAAAAATCTGCAGATTTGTTCTGTTCCCAACACCAAGCTGTGAAACTTGCTTATTTACCCTGGAAAAGTAACACTGTCAATTTTATGCAGGGGGTAGCGACAGCAGCAGCTGCTGTCTCTGAAAAACCTCTCTCTCTCTCTGACGGTATGTTGGATAATCTCCATTCCTGAAGCTGAACCTGTGCAGGTAAGTATGCTTCAGTAACTTCTGGAGAAGTCCACCATCAGAACCAGTTGGTCTGGAAACATATGTTGTGGCCACCAGGGGGCCACATGGATCACAAGTGGGTGTTGCCCAAGTTCCATAGTGTTAACAAGATATGGCAGATCAGGCTGAAGGTGAGAAACACGAGACTTCAGGGCCATTCTGTGATGGAGCATTGACACACTGACTCAAAACTTCTGCAGTAAAAAAGTACACTGGCAGAAAAAATTATTGTTAAGAGTTAGTGATGGTGAACTTTGTAATGAGATTTCCAGGCTAGGAGCCACAGATCTATCAAGTACCATCTTGGTTTTTCAGGTAGACTAGAGCATTTTTGTTGTTAGTCATCACATTGACTTTTTGTATGACCTCCAAACAATTGTGACATCCTTTGAAGGACAGAATTTGACTACTGATTTATTTTTGCTACATAAAGTCAGCCTGAAGGTCCAAAGTGTGAGCTCTCCACATCATTTGAGGCATATGTGAACAAAAGGACATAGTTTCCCACAACCAGCAAGATCCCATTTCATGTTCCTTCTCCCCACTTATTCTGTGATCCTGCAAGCCTTAGTTGGTGATGGCAAAAGGCCAATGGAAATACTAGGCCCTCTTTTAGGGCTTATTAGGAAGAACCAGCCATCTAGGCAGTGCAGAAGATGGATGCCCACCCTGTGAGCTTAGTCTGTTAAAGGGGTCAAAACTACCAGCAGCAAGGAAAGGATGCCTCTCTGAAAGGGGGGTTAAGTAAACATGCCATTGTACTTCTAGGACTCTACTTTAGTGTACTACCAGACTTCCCATTTTGCAAACAACCCCTTCCCAAGCAAAATGGATGTAATTACAACAATCATTCGCTGAAATTGGTAGATAAGGACAGGTGATCTTGGCACCTTGACTTCTGGAAATTTTTTCAACCTCTGAAGAAATGGTCCTTCTTTTCTTGAGCTGCTGAAGTTGACCCTGTTCTGTTCTGTCTTCTCGACCCCTTGAGTAAAGCAAGACATCTTTGGTATCCATTTACATCATGGAAGCTTATGCCTTTCACCATTCTACATGTTTCGAAGGTGATCAGTGAGATGGATCATTCCACTTCTATGGTTCTGTGGTACCAATGACAGTATGATGTCTATGTTGCCTCTGTGAAGACTAAACTTTTAACCTACTGCCAACAACTCATTCATTAACTTTGAGTTGGCCGAGAAAAGGTGCCCAAATTGTTATTCCTCCGACTAGTGACATGATCAAATGAACATACCCCACAACTTCCTGCTGGACATCGGTACGTTTCAGGGCAGATTTTTCGAGGCCAGGAACATCAGTCTGTCCATTGCATTCAGGAAGAACCTGTCAGTCAAGTATTAGGATGGATTGTAATTGTGCAGATCACATTCATCTGATTCACATTCATCTCTCATCTCCTTTTACCTTGGGACGTTGCCCATAGGTCCTTGGACCCTTTGGTGGATGCTCAAGTAGTCATGTAGTTCACCCAGCTCTTGAGGGTAAGGTTGCATCTCGCCTAAGGTATGCAGCTGCAAGAAGATGTGTGTGGGACTGGCCTCTTACCTTTCTCCTGTCTTCCTTCCTCTTCCAGTGGGCAGAGGAACAGTGACCAAGGTGTCAGTGCTGGACGGGCATGCATGCAGGTGCTCTAGATGACTTGAGTATCCTATCTATAATCTGGCTCTATTTAGATTAGTAGATGCAAATCCTTCCCTCTCTCTGGCAAGGGGAGAGGGACTGACTATGAGCAAACCAAGAAGAGAATACCCAGGTGAGCTGACCTACCATTCAGTTCAGAGATTTACTCAGAATCCTCCCTCCAAAAGTAAGTCTCCCATATATAAAGACTGAGGGTTTGTATTTGTGTAGGACAAATGACAAATTTTTTTTAGGTAATTTGTATTTTTCCAAATATACAAACCTGAGGTCTTTACATGAAGGACCCACCTCTTACCACCCCTCATTCTCTTACCTGGGCCAAAAGGTAAACTGCTTAGAACTGAATGTGAACCGACTTGGTGGGCGGTGCTTCTGCCCCTACCATCGGTAGTTACTACCATAACCACCTTGCAGAAGTTTTAACAGCCAGATTTCCAGCTCGCTGAAAGTTAATCTCATGTTGAAAGACCTCAGGTTTTATGTTAGAAAAAATACAAACTACTTTAAATAAATTGTCATTTTGCCAATGCCGAAGGGTGAGAGGGGTCCCTTTTCAAAGATGGCTGCTGTCAGTCTTGTTGGTCAGCCTTTCCCCAGTTCTTATACCAGGTCCTCTGAGAAGAGGAAGAGGTCTAGTGGGTTTGAAGTCCTAAGCTCTCGAGGGTCACTGAAAGATGAGTCCCTTTTCTTCATCACCATGTTGGCTTAGAGGTAGAAGGCCATCCCTAATGAATGGACCTTCCTCCCAGGGTTTGCACAGTCCTCTAAGATGAATCCTTGTCTGCCAGGAGGAAACTTGTACTGCTGAGAACCCACTTCCTGCCAAAGAAGAAATGAGTTGGGCTATCTACAGAAATGCTTGAATGTGTTCCACTCATGAAGAAGGTTGCTGGGACACTGGGCAGTCACTGCTGTCCTATTGAGGATTTCCTAGACTGAGTGTTGCACTCCTGTATTCTTTAGAATCTCCCAAACTTCTGGTCCAGCAAAAGATGGGAGAGTCCATAGGACAATCATAAAAAGTGAATTTGCCAAGGGCGGTGTAATTCTGGATAAAGAATTTTGTCCAGTCCTGCATAGGAGACAGATAGAAGTTGGTTCCTACCAGTACATAAATATTCACCAGTAAGGATAAACTAAGTCACACTAAGAATAAAAAGTAAAAAGCAACAAAAAAACTTTGGTTCCACAATGGCAGGAGCATGCAAAGGCATTCTGGGAGAACGATGCCGAGATGTTTACACTATTGAGTCACAATAGAATGAGTCAAGATCCAATGAGTGGTATGAAATTGGCCAGACGGTATGAGTTATTTTCAGGATAATGGTGTGACTGGTATGAATTCTGCTTGGAATAAGACAGGTTTGATTCATGGGCTATAATGAACAAATGTACACATGTAATGTGAACCAAAACAAATCTTCAGTAGGGTAGTTTTTAGAAAAATAAGTATGTCATTAAGTGAATAATTTACACAATTCTCAGTAATGCAAAGTGAACATTAAATTTAAGATACTTTTACCTGGGTAAAAACATACAGTTAACTGATGAAAATGGGTGCAGTGTTTATCATCATCTTAGTTTCACTTGTTCATGAGTAAGATATTGAATTTCAAAGCTACTCATGAAATATTTTTGTGTGAAAAATTTATCTTCTAGGATATGTGAAAAGTAGATTAGAAAAAGGGTAAATATGTACTGTACTAGCTATTACAAAACATTGTTAAAAACAGGATGACAGTATTGTTAACAAAACATTTATGCTGACTTTTGTCACATATTTAATTACTGAAAACCGAAAGATAATTGTTAGTAGTAGCCATTATTAGCCAGATTTGAATTTAATCAAAATATTGCTTACTTCAAGCAGTTCTTAATTTTTTAATGCTACTTTAGTTAATCAATATCTGACAGCTGCTAATTATAAATTACAGTATGTTGAATTAATGGACATTTTGTTTATTTTTCCAACAGGGATTTATGTTTTTTCATTCATTTGGGGGAGGCACAGGCTCAGGCTTTATGTCTCTGTTGTTGGAAAAGCTGTCTGAGCTGTACTCCAATACAAGCATATTAAGATTTGCAGTTTTTCCTTCACCTCGGATGTCTACATCAGTGGTAGAGCCCTACAACACTGTACTACATGCTTCCACCACAATGGAATATGATCACTGTGTTTTTGTATTTGACAATGAGGCAACTTATAACTTGTGCATAAACAAACTCCGAGTTGGACGTCCTAATTATAACAACCTAAACCAACATGTTGCTCAAGTAGTTTCTGCTTCAACTGTATCACTCCGGTTTGATGGAGACCTTAATGTTGATATGAGGGATTACAAAACTAACTTAGTGCCATTACCTCGCCTTCATTTTCCCATTGTTACATATGCCCCTGTGATATCTGCAGACAATGCTTATCATGAACAACAATCAATTGCTGACATAACCAATGCCTGTTTTGATCCATCTACTCAAATGGCAACTTGTGACCCAGGAAATGGTAGATACATGTCCTGCTGTTTATTATATCGAGGTGATATTGTAGCTAATGATGTTCAGAGGGCTATATCCACCATAAGATTGAAGAAAACTGTGCAGTTTGTTGATTGGTGTCCGACAGGATTCAAGCTTGGTATCAATGGAGGTTATCCATCTGTAGTACCAGGTGGAGACTTAGCAAAAACAAACAGGGCTGTGTGTATGCTGGCAAACACAACGGCTTTGAGAGAATCGTGGGCCAAGATTAACCATAAGTTTGACCTTATGTACACTAAACGTGCCTTTGTCCATTGGTATGCTGGGGAAGGTTTGGAAGATGGTGAACTGTCAGAAGCAAGAGACAATCTCGCTCAACTTGAGAGAGACTACCTTGAAGTTGATGGGTTTGAGGATGATAAAATTGATGATGAATACTGATTTTATGAATTTATATTTCCCTAATTTACCGAATAATGTAAAGTTATCTATTGTGATCTCTTGTAAAATAATTATAAAGAATTAAAAATATTTCTAATAACTGTTTCAGTTACCTTTGAGGTGTGAGAAAAATAATAAAATTCCTAAGCATAATATTTATAACACAAACCATGTTTTTACAATACCATAACTGTGATAAGCTGTTAGTCAGAAAGAAGAATGGCATAAATTGAAATCAGTACTTTGCATACAACAAAATGCTCAGAACCCATAAGTATTTGGGATTCTTAAAGCTACTGTCATTATAGAAATCTCTATGCATGGTCAAAGGACAGAAACTCAATTTAAAACTAGGGTTTGTATATTAAAATACTTTTCGCAAAGTTCTTCCAACTTACTCTTAACTGATAAAGAGTAATAAGAATAACCTCCATTGTGTAGACCGTCATCTGGCATGCTTGCAATCCAATACATTACAGCCTTTGCCATTCTTCCAAAACTTAACACAGCTGCATTTCAGTGTAATACCTGTGATTCTGAGGAACTCGCAAAAGCTGACAGCTAGGATTTACAGCTTGTGATATGATTAAAAACATAGTAATGAGTCATTTTGGTTCCCTTCTGCTTATATCATGAAAAACATAAAGCCTAGAAATGAGGCGGCCCCTATGAAGAAAATGGATCACTACCTATAGATGTTAGCTGTACAAGTATGGGTCAAGAGGGAGTACCTATTTCAAAATATGATCTGGTGCTATGAAGGCCTCTTGACAACTTGAGTGATACTATATGACTCCTCCCATAGGTCATCTGAGATACTGCTGAACAGCATTAACTCCTTCCGTAGGTCATCTGAGATACTGCTGAACAGTATCAAATGTCTGACTCAGGAAGAATCTGGAGATAGGTCATGATGCACCCACCTTAATAACCGTACAGAGAATGCTGTCCAAACCCCAATATGCAATCCTTAAGGTACATTAATTATTCAATCTACCAGACACCATTTTTTCAGTTGCTGGTTTCTTGACTCTTTACAACCTATCCAGTGTCTTCTGAGGATAAAAAATAATGTCAGTTTAACAAGACATGAGTTACATCTCCAAATTTTAATGTTGTCCAATGAGAAGTGAAAACAAGAAGGAACCACCATTTAAGTTGGACAGCTAAAGCAAGGGAGTACCAAAGAAGTAAATTCAGTAACAATATAATTGGGGACCAACCAACACTAAAATGAATCTTTACAACTGAGTCAAGTTTGCTAAACTAGGCACAATTTATGTTATATCCTCTACAAATAATGCCTCACATAATTAAAGTAACTGTTACAATAGCCAGCATGTGAAAGAAAACACTTGCTCCAAGCCATTACGGCAGCTTTAGATCACCAACACTACAAGTATTGATAATTTACTGGGTGCTATCTACTGGTAAAGTAAATCACATGTAATAAAGAAGTTTGCATTCATATTGGAACAATATTACCATCAATCAATCAGTGTGGGTCATGTCTAAACATTATTATAACCAATGAATAGAGCTAAAAATTTCTACCTACCTATTTTTTACAATAAAAGTTTATCCTTACACTATACATACTCATCAGGTCATAAAAAAATGTTAAAACAAAAATATATTTATAATAAATTCCTATAACTATTGTTTATCATAAATAGCTCTGCTTCAAAATACTGTACAGTATTTACAATGCAGTGTACTGTAAATTTAATATTAAACAATTTAGTCTTTTAAAGTATAAAAAATCTAGATCCATAATCATTTGAATCTGAAGATAAATCTTGAAATTATATTAACTATTTTGCCAGAATAAAGACTATGCAAAGGTCATAAATTATTATTCAAAATATGCACAGGTAAGCCATACACACAGACTGCTGCTTTTGTAAGATACCAGTTGCAAACTGAACGTGCCTGAGCCACAAGGAGTGCAAGGTCAGCTGGTGGATTCTCCAGTGGGGAGCCTGCTTTCCCACTCTTTCCCTGCACAGCATTTAGCATTTCTTGTGTCAGGTTATCTGTATCCTTATCAGTCACCTCCCAAAGCATACCGATAACACAAGGGCTGAAAAAAAAAAATTATCTAGAATAACTGTTATGTTCTATACATGGCATACCAATTGCGCCAGATGCAACTACTTAAAAATTTTGAACTCCAGTACCAGCTAAAAAAAAAAGTCAAACATCATATTCACAAATGCCTTAATTTATGCAACTACTGGGAAACCAAAGATGTTGATTAGTGAAGTGAACCAACTGACAAAGATCATCTTTTACCTGTCGGTTTTGTTAGTTTTGTGTACCTGCTAAATAGTTTAACCATACACAGTTACTGAAGGTAAAGGTAGAAAATAATGAGCAAAACACCAAGGGTTGCAGAGAGTGAACCATCAAGAATAAAACTGAGGTACAGCCTCTCCAACTGTCATACAGCCTTGCCTCGAAGATGTCCGAGTACAATGGAAATTTGACTGAGACTTGCCTCTTGCAGCTTCAGAAAATTGCTCCAATGAGAGCAACTGTGGAGAGCTTGAAGACAGAAATAGGTCGTCTCTAAATCCTGAACAAGTTTTTTACTTTGGTTGAGGGGTGATTCCTTCATTTGGAGTTAGGCTTCACAGCAACTGTCATTTAATTGAAAGGCTTCTAGCACTTGCACTGTACAGTACTCATAAAGGACACCTATCAAACCTTGAAATGTTAGCTAAAAGTGAATTTTACATACCAAACCTACAAGCCACAAGCAAACAAATACCTGCCTATTTAAATACACTAACAGTAGTACATGTCTTCATTTTGCAAAAGCCTACTACATTATAAATCAAAGAAAAGACATAAAAGAAAAATTGATGTCTAATGAGCAGCTCTTTCCACACAGACAATTCAGAGTTGTCATAAGAAGTCTACTACTTGGCTGTTGAGCTAGGAGGCTTACAGAATAAGTGTGCTACCAAACTGGGACAAACACACACACTCAATTCAGCAATTTTTACTGACCTCCAGAGTTTCTAGAACTTTTTAAAATGTCTTCATCCAGCAACAATTATTGCAGAAGGTACCACATCAGTTCTAGGTCAAGTCACTACAGTTCCAGTTTAGATATAGCGATAAAAACATACATTTATTGATATGGAGGAAGATACTTTTGGACAAGTCAGACAAAAATAAAATATTCTCAAGCACAAAATATACACCACTTCCATGAAACTGAACTACTAAAATACAGGGGAAAAGGATATTATCACAGTAGCAAAACAGTATTACCCACAAATTTTATCAGCATTATTTCCAATGATGTCTCAACAGCATTTCTTTAGTGCAAATATTGATGGATTAAAGTCCAGTGTGGACAAAGAAAGGAAAGGTGTGGGGTGTCAGCTGAATCTCCCAAGGAAAAATCAACCTTATTCTAGACTGTGAATCAGAAATCAGGGAAAGCAGTTCAATTGACACAAAGAGTTACAAATCTAAATTTAAATTTCTAAGTTCAATTGACACAGAGTTACATATCTAAATTTAAATTTCTAAACTCAAAGTATGGAAAATGGTGATCTAAAAGACACTACAAGGTTGCTTCAGAATTGACTCTCCATCAGCTAATCGGATCAGTGGCTGAACTACACGTAAATTGGCTTTGATAAATAGCAATAAAACGGTACACAAATGTTTGCAAATCTTCACGAGACATATGTGCAATTTCATTTCAACACAAATGAAAAATTACAATACTTTCATACTGTTTGTATTATAATTTGCAAAAAGTTCAAATGCAGTCTAAGGTTTCAGCTTTACATGTCTGTATTCTAGAAAAAGTAAGAATCTACTGTATAAACTAAATGACCTCTAAACACATACCAGTAAGCAACGAGATAACTCAGCACAACTCCCCATGGCTCAGGTATTCTACCACGGGAAGCTAGTCGCACAGAGGAGCACCCATAGAGAAATACAACAGCTCTACACTCAACTCCTTCAACTATTTCTCCTGGCATATACTGGCTTCCCGATCCATGACCTACATAGCTGAAAATAAATAAATTTATATTACACTAAAACAAAAATTCCAAACAGCTGAGAAGTAAGAGAGTATGTTCAGCACTACAATATACAGTATTTACTTGGGTTTATATATGACCTAACCTGTTTTAAAGTTTACATCATTTAATATGTAAAAAAGCACAATGAGTTCTGGAAACACCTAAGGAAATCTATCATACACTAAAAAATTTTCCTACTGTATAGTCTTATTATCATTCAACATATTAAAATAAGTTAGAGATTAAACTCTAGAAGATGTGCTTCAGAAGAGTTTTTATCTATTCAAAATGGCATACTTCGGCAAATATTTGCAACTTTTTCACAACAGGACTGAAGGAAAATGAAAGATAACAAAATAAATCATAATAAATGTAACATGAAAAAAGTTCATACTGAAGTGCAAAATACAAGATTCTTAAACAAATATTAACTGATGCATGAATTCTTTCATTTTGAAAAATGTCCACTGATTTTTGTACCAAAAGCCCTGTTTATTCATTAACCCGCACAGCATACATCTTGAAGATAGGAAAATCACATACCCAATGGGAAGTCTACCTGGTTATACAATTCCTTAAATTTTGTAAATAAAAAATAATAGATGTAGGAAATGGGCCAACTACATTAATTCAAATGTAAGTTTTATTTTACTAGTCTCTCCATGCTAAGGAATAAATCATTCTTTTATCAAACAAGAAATACAATTCTACTTTTAAAAACCCTAAGCCATAAACTTAATACTGAAAACAAGGACTTACACAAAAAGGTCTTGATTAGTAAGGGCATCCTTGAACTGTTCATGAGTAGGTGCCTTAGCAGTAATGCCAGGCCATCCAGACTCAGCAAAACAGTTTTTTAGACGTGCCCGAGTTCTAGGAAGGTTGCTTTCAGGATCCAAAACATAAAAACCTTTACTTGGATTGACTCCTTGGACAAGAATGCTTGAGGTACAGGAAGCATGATGCTAAAATTGAGATTTAAAAAATTACAGTCAAGATAAAACATAAAAATAAATAATCATACAGATAAAAATTAATAACCAAACTGAATGAAACAAAAAGGCCACTGCTTGTTAGGGGGAAAAGGCTTATGTTGGAAGAAAAATTGATACAGGTGGAAATATGCAGGGAATCATTTACGTACTAAGATAAAAGATGCAATTGAGAGAAACAAACAAAATGCAAGCCTTTCACCCTCCTAAAATTGACTTTATAGCTTTATAAACAGCATGAAATGAAAAACAAGAATCAACAAACATGAAGACAGCATGTCACATACTGGGGCCTACATGACCATACTTATTAAATTCTAAAAAATCATAATACATTAAAAACCATATTCATCGCTGATGATTTTATACCTTATAATAATTATTAAAAAATGAAATTCAAAAATTCTAATAAAAACCATATTCACTGCTGATGATTTTATACCTTATAAAAATCATAAAAAAATTAAATTCAAAAATTCTAATAAACACAAATTGGCATACAAGCAAATCTTCTTCAGGTCCCCATGTAGCAACTAGGATCACTTATTCTGTGCATGCCACCTTACTGTCAGTTCAGTTCTTTCCCAGCATTAGGACTGTATTCATACTGTATTGTCACTCACTGCCATTTCATTTTCACTTTATCTTCAGTGCACTGTTCACCCCCTTACAGACTTAAGTAAAGGTAAAACAAGAGAGCTCAGCAGTGTATGCTTCTGCCAAGACCACAACAGTGAATAAACAAGCTTGTACCAATGAATACATGTTACTGAATTTATAATTTTTATAATTACATCTATGTATTTTTAAAAAATCTAGTGGTTCAACTCCAGGTTTCATTGCTTGCCTAGTAATACAAAAATTAGTGACTGAATAGAACAGGATGCCAAAACACACTTAAAGAGCATATCCCTCCACCAACACCAACCACCATAAATACATTTTCTGAATCACGCTAGTATTTTAACAAAACATCTGGGGAATGAATCTTGATTAAATCAATGGAAAATTCACTGAGCGACTCCCTCCAGATCATACCCGCAAAATATAATTATAAGAAGGGTATCGCCTAAAGAATGTTTTTAAACTTTCATAAAAATCTAACCATTAGTCTTTGAATAATGCTGCTGAGAGTCAGACAACCCAAGCCAAAAAGACAAGCTGCTAAGTGGAGGCAGACAATTTATAACTAAGTAGACTCCTCTCACTCTGCGTCAGCTTACTTTCTGAAGCAATGTATACTGTACTGTACACTGAAATAGCTACTAAAAATATTTCTCCATCTCTA
Source organism: Macrobrachium rosenbergii (assembly GCF_040412425.1). Classification (NCBI taxonomy): domain Eukaryota; kingdom Metazoa; phylum Arthropoda; class Malacostraca; order Decapoda; family Palaemonidae; genus Macrobrachium; species Macrobrachium rosenbergii. The sequence goes on along the minus strand of NC_089766.1, from coordinate 12,611,451 downwards.
CGAGTCAGTCACACAGTCACAAACATCTATGCAATGATTATCATACCACATTCATTTAACATCCTGTGTACCTTTATTTGGTACAGTATTCAAATAGTTCAAGCAATTAAGTGCATCTTTACATGCTAAGAACTTGCACTTCAAGAGACTTTCAATATTTTGGTAAAAACACAAGGTAAACAAAGGTCCAAATTTACCAAAAACTAGGAACAGAAGTCATAATAATGCACTCCATGTCAAAAATTATAAACAAAAGATGTAAATATACCATAATTGTTACCGCAACACTAATGAACATAATTGTTTAACTAATCTCAAGACTATTGTCGTCACACAAGCAATATAGAGACTGAAACATTTTAAAGCTTCTCTCGAATCCTCTAATTCTTTTGTTCTCTTATTACATACCTCATACAAAAAAGCAAGCATGCGTAAGCTTGGCATTCTGGTAACTGCCCGATCTCTTAACACCCAAACCATCTCCCAAGGTAAGGCTGCAATACTCTGAAAAATAAAATGTTCAAAATTATTTTTTCATTGGAAAAAACAGTGCATACAGAGGTATAAACAAACAGTTCCAATTGACAGAAACATAAGCACACTGAGATTATTTGACTGACTGCTATAATGATCTAAGTAAAGGGAAGTGCATTACAAAACTATCTTACAGAACATGCAAATATTATCTTAATAAAATAAAAATACTCTTGGGTTTTTCTACCACCAGATAATCTTTATTCGTGTTTTAGAACGGCCAATGTTTTTCTAAAGTACCTAATGGGATAATTTTCTTAAATGACAGGTTTACTTCCATTTCCTGTGGCTTTTGAAGAAAATGAAAAAAAGAGTAAACATACTTTATTAATGTACTGTAAATTTACATTATTTGTACTGTAATTGTAAAATATCTTTATAATTGCAGTGTCATTACAATATGCAATTCAGTTCGAGAGAGAGAGAGAGAGAGAGAGAGAGAGAGAGAGAGAGAGAGAGAGAGAGAGAGAGAGAGAGAGAGAGAGCCATCATTAACTTTAGCCTGGAGTGGAGTGACGGAACATACCAAAACCACTTCAAGATTAGTTGTTCAAAGGTGCTGTCTGAATAATTTTATAGTTTGCTAAAGTTATATTGTTCTATTTTATTTTTTCTCTTGTACAGTATTTCCATTAAACCTTGAAATGTATATAAAGCTTATATCAAGAATTAATTCAGGATTGTAAGACTGTGATGAGTAAAACAACCATTAAGGCATGTTCTTGATGAGAGAGAGAGAGAGAGAGAGAGAGAGAGAGAGAGAGAGAGAGAGAGAATTTTCATCATACCCAATTTTCTGAGGTAAGACAGCAATACAGAACTAACATCAAAACAAAAAGATACTTTCAATGTTTTCTAGAGTATTCCCTTTCACGAAATTTTAAGAAATGTACTACATAATATGTAGAACATGTTAATGACTGCAGTTTGAAATTCATATAAAGAGCATTAAAATATACATCAGTATGTATAGTCTCCTCTATTGAACTCCAAAGAATAGGTCCATCACTTACATCTCCTAGTCATGAGATCAACAATGGCTTTTTTGACTCAGTTTATATGTTGGCTACTTGACTTATATTAAAATCAAGATATCTCACAAGAAATATTTCCCAAGCCAATGAGTGCATAGATAAACATTTAGGTAAAGGTGGGTGCAAGCAGCTTACATCCTCTAATGGATCACAGCTTGAAAAGTTAAGCTTACAAACTTGAAGATTCTCACAATATCTTAAAGGGACTTGTGTCCAAGACCTGTCAATCATTATATGTGAAATTACAAGAGTAGCATGGTTAGCAGATGTCATACATTCCTTATACAAGGAAACCATTAATTAACAGGAACTTACTCTCACACTATCAAGAGATAAAAAACATCAAAAGATTTTACATGACTGACAGTTCATGGTCACTTACAATCAGACATTTACAACCTAACATAACATTTTGTATTCTCAGAAAGCCTGATCAAATTCATACTGAAAGAGCTTCAAACAAATGTTATGGTGTTAAGACTGCATGCTATAACTTAAACATTATCAATATTCTTAAAATGAAGCACCAAAGAGTATAGATATTTTAAATTGAATACAATTTAAATTTTAAAAACATGGACAGTGAATTAAAAGAAAGCTAGGAGGATTCTCACTTTTCCAATTACAAGTATGACAGGATTTCTGTCAGCATTGTGTATCTTCTCTAAATTTGCAGATTCACTCTGGACAGCTTTATATAGGTTTTTCACACATTCACTGCGCACACTTTCTCCCAACAAAGCAGCAATTCCAGCTCTTACACTGAATATTATACCAGCTTCTAAGTTGCCAGCCTTTTTGTCAGGATCTGGACAACCAATTAAACTCTGAAATAAACAATATTTATTAGAATTCAAAAGCTCATAGCTACTTCCATTGTCATCTAGTACCTCCAATACACCATTTATAAAAAATCACAAATTTTCTTTTTATTTGCTCAACTCAAACATCATTGACTGTCACACCTGAAAAAGCTGAATTTGGTTCGAGGACATGGACATTTTGCAGGTTGACAGGATACGAGATGTAACCTCTTCTAAAAGCTTTTGCTCTCTGGGATGGAGGCCACCAATCAGCAAGCAACTCCAATGCTGCAACCAAGCAACAGCCATACTGCGGACAACACACTGTAATGAGATAGAATACATTTCTTCTCTATTATCATGAAAGTTTAATGGAAGCCATGAATAAAAATACAAGGCTGACCCAGAGGATTTAAAATGGATCATCAAAAGCTGTACACTATACTTCCCCAATGCAGTAATAAATCTTTGGCATTTTTATCCAATAATTTAACATCCTTACATGCTGAACATAAAATTTTTAAAACCAATTTTGTCTCACAGATACCAACATATTACTTAACTAATACCTCTGTTAATTGTCTTTGCAAGTGTTCCATATCATTATTTGTTTATTTGTTCAGGAGCAGGACTACACTGTGCCAATTCAAGGGGCTGGCAGGAGGGCATGCAGAAAGTAACTGTTTAGTAATATGGATTATTTAAAACACTGTTGATGTTCCAGATTCAAAATTTAAACATTTGCTCCAGCTTTGACAATATGTTTTGGCAAATGGCTGGTTCAACATGCAAAGAGGCAGTCAGAAGGTAAGCAAGACACATCCCATGTCTTACCAGCTAAATTTCTATTTTTGACCATTTTCAGACCAAATAGATAATATGCCATAGGACACATAGTAAAAATATACTAGCATCTAAAGTTGGGCAAATGGTTTAAAAAATACTTTAATAAAAATAAACCTTTAACTGTAATGAAAGCAAAGGATTCAAGTTCTAATACTTAAGATATTCTCTTTATTTAAATTAGTTTGTGGTGCAATTTGGATGCTGGGTTATATCTGGTACTGCATTTAGTTGCCATACACAGAGAGGTAATATATAACCGATGCTTTCAAGCCTAGGTTGTGTTGTCACATTGAAATGTCCTTCTACAGTCTTGCCATAAGTTCCTCTACCCAAGGATACAATTAAGCACGTTACTTTTGCTTAAATTTTTCTTAGGCCTATGTATATTGTTATTTTACCTTATTATCCCACTTACATAAATTATTTCCTAAATACCACTGTTTGGTGTTAGTTTGTTGTGCAAATTCTAGTCCTTTGAACTTATTCCTTAATAATTTATTACTATTATTACATAGTATGTTTTTCGTACACGCAAAAACTTTATAATCACACTGGTAATATATCTCATAATGAGGTTGTAGGGTGCACACTGGACACCCACTAGCCAATCAAGCCCAATGATGTATCTCTGCATTCAGTACCTTAAAACAATGTGTATCTTTGTAGATCAATGGGTGATAATTCTGCAATAACATAACATTATCAGAATAAAAAGATGTTATATGTTCTCTTCCTTTCTATCATATATTTAAAATATAATTGTAGTACAAAAAGTGTGGTCTGCATACCCTTACTACACACCATATACAGTACTATACCTTCATTCTGTTGTCAAGCTCTTCCCGCTTTTTCCAATATTTCTCATGCTGACCACGATAATCTTTATTGATGATTTTGTTTTCCTCTTTAATAATTTCAACTTCTTGAACAATGCCACGTACTCCATCTTTTTGTGGTGTTGAGACAGTCTTGAAAAGTAAAAATACATGATGACTGTTATATCTGTGAAACACTGTAAATTTAAATGAAACTATCTCTACTTTAATCAAACAAATCACTCATTATCAACATGGTAAAATTTACACATTATTTGGCAAAGAACTCTGAAAATATACCTGAAAAGTGATTGTAGGACTTGGCCCACAAGAACATCGAGCAATGTACAACCCTGGAGTTGAGGGATTACAACCAATCCGTGGAAGATTTGCTTCACCCATGGTACTGCTTGTTATCTGTACTACAGTCCAATCTACAATTAAAAGTAAAACAAAATTAACCCTTAAACGCCGAGCCTCTATTTACAAAAGTGTCTGTCGTATGCCAGCGGCGTTCGGGAGTTAGCACCGAAGCGGAAAAAAAGTTTTTTTTCAAAAAAATCACAGCACGCTTAGTTTTTAAGATTAAGATTTCATTTTTGGCTCCTTTTTTTGTCATTGCCTGAAGTTTAGTATGCAACCATCAGAAATGAAAAAAATATCATTATCATATATAAATAATGAAATATATGACAGCACAAAAAAAATTTCATATATAATTGTATACAAATCGTGCTGTGAGCAAAACGGTTAAAGCTAACGAGTTATTTTTTTATTTGTATTGTACACTAAATTGCGATGATTTTGGTATATAACAAATTGTAAAACGATCAAAGCAACACAGAGAAAATATTATCACAAAATGATGCATGAATTCGTAATGCGTGGACGTAAAAAAATTTTTTTCAAAAATTCACCATAAATCGAAATATTGTGCTAGAGACTTCCTGTTTGTTGCAAAATGAAGGTAATTGATTGAATATTACTAGACTGTAAGTGTTTTAGCTTACAATTGCAGTTTTCGACCATTTCGGTCGAGTTAAAGTTGACCGAAGGTAGAATTTTTTCTATTTATCGTGATTTATATAAAAATATTTCAAAACTGATAAAAGCTACAACCATGAGTTATTTTTTGTTGTATTCTACATGAAATTGTGCACATTTTCATATATAAAACTTTATGTAATGACCAATATAAAACGGTGCAAACATTACAACAAAGTGACGAAAGAATTTCTGAGATGTTCGGCCGAGTTACAGCGTGGACGTAAGGAAAAAGTTTTTTCCAAAAATTCACCATAAATCAAAATATTGTGCTAGAAACTTCCAATTTGTTGCAAAATGAAGGTAAATGATTGAATACTACTAGAATGTAAGCGTTTTAGCTTACAATTGCGTTTTTCAACCATTTCGGTCGAGTTAAAGTTGACCGAAGGTTGAAATTTTGGCACGTATCATGATTTATATGAAAATATTTCAAAACTGATAAAAGCTACAACCATGAGTTAGAGTTATTTTTTGTTGTATTCTACATGAAATTGTGCACATTTTCATATATAAAACTTTATGTAACGACCAATATAAAACGGTGCAAACATTACGACAAAGTGATGAAAGAATTTCTGAGATGTTCGGCCGAGTTACCGCGCGGACGTAAGGAAAAAGTTTTTTTCAAAAATTCACCATAAATCGAAATATTGTGCTAGAGACTTCCATTTTGTTGCAAAATGAAGGTAAATGATTGAATATTACTAGAATGTAAGCGTTTTAGCTTACAATTGCGTTTTTCAACCATTTCGGTCGAGTTAAAGTTGACCGAAGGTTGAAATTTTGGCACTTATCGTGATTTATATGAAAATATTTCAAAACTGATAAAAGCTACAACCATGAGTTATTTTTTGTTGTATTCTATATGAAATTGCGCACATTTTCATATATAAAACTTTATGTAACGGCTAACATAAAACAGTGCAAACATTACGACAAAATGACGAAAGAATTTCTGAAATTTTCGGCAGAGTTACTGCACGGACGCAAGGAAAAAGTTTTTTCAAAAATTCACCATAAATAAATCGAAATATTGTGCTAGAGACTTCCAATTTGTTGCAAAATGAAGGTAAGTGATTGAATATTACTAGAATGTAAGAGTTTTAGCTTACAATTGCACTTTTCAACCATTTCGGTCAAATCAAAGTTGACCAAAGGTTGAAATTTTTTGTAGTCGACGTACGGTACGTCCACTCGTCACCCGACAGACAATTTTAGTCGACTTACGATACGTCCAGTCCGCGTTTAAGGGTTAATAGTTCAGAGATAAATATGAATAGTAACAGAAATATGACTGTGGGTGTAATCCATGATAATATTCTCAAATTTTGAAAAAATTAATATAAAAAATTAATATTTAACAATTAGGCTATAGCATGAATACAAGAGTGTAAAGGTTAGAACAAATAATCCATTCAAACTGCAAACATTAAATTTCATATGAGTAATCTTTAGAAAATAGCCATCAGATAAGGCCAAGTGAAAAATACTGCTTATTTAGCTATCAATGATTAAACTAGATTAGTAATAAAATCTGGATTAATACGGATTAACAAAAATCAAGACTAGCCTATAATATGCTACGTATGTTTACCCCATATTTTTTGTTCAAGAATACGAATGATAAGCATACACACTCTTTCACATTCAAAATAATGGCTATAAACACAGTAGTAAATACAAAATTTTAGATATATAAATCATTTAATACTACTGGAGCAATAAAAAATCATACCTTTATGACTTTAATTGAAATGCTTGTTTCCCTAGCCAAAAGTAAACTCCCTTATAAGGTCTGTACAGTACCATTTTTAGAGTTCTCAATCATTTTGAGAAATCAGCAACTACTGGATTTGTTTCTTTTTCATCTCTGTGCAATTTGATTATTGCAAAAACTGTGCAATGATTATTTTTTACAGCAAAAAGAAGAAATGAGATGCAAGCATATTTAAAAACAGCCAACAGGAACAAGATCCTACAGTCAGTCTGAAGGCCAATGATGATGAGATCCTGAGGTTTTATAAGTGCCAATTTTATTTCTGTATACTTAAATATTTTAGATACAAATAATGGGGATCATCAAGGAGAGCCCCTACACACTGTTCCACATGAAGAGACACCACTAAAATGATCAAGGTGTTGGCACATATACTCATTAACAATGGTTTTACAAACAAAATCTTTGCACAACAAATCATAATTCCTCTGCCATGAATATGTGGCACACCAACATTGAAGACAACAAATATGGCACCATCAGACTTTACTACTGAAGCTATGGGTATCAGAAATACCTAAAAGACAAACCATAAAGATAATGATAGAACATTTTACTCCCACCATAGAAAAATAAGGTCAAGTTCATCATTAATTAAATATGAACAGCCAGAGATCTTTTATTCCTCACACTGCTGGACTGTGGAACAGCCTCCTTGAGAATGCTGTGCAATTGGAACCTCAAACATTCAATCAAAGATGCAATGCATTGCTACCCTAAAACAAGTCTCCCTGTATTTTAATAATTTCCATACATTTCTATTTGTTATCTGACTTGTTACTTTATTTTTCCTTTTTAACCCTTAAGGGATGGGCTAATTATATATCGTACAACCCTCCCGACCGGGCAAACTTTAAGGTTGGCCAATCTAAGAAAAAACACATCAATGGAAAGCAGAAGATATGTAAACGCACATGGTGTAAGAAAAGAAATGCTAACAAATTTTCCCTACCTTCCACTGGAAGTTGAGCGTGACTGTTTACAGCCCTGTGTGGGGTCTCTTTTACAAAACACTTGTAAATTTTACCAAGTTATACATGTTTTTTATAATATTTTATTTTATTTTGTAGAATTATAATTACAGCTCATACAACATCATAACAGATAAGAACTAAAATCAGTAACAAATTCTGAGTATATTTGTTGTAGAATATTTACATAAATTTACTGAGATCAGGAGATGCAGTAACTATTTTGGAGGTATACATGTCTTTTCTAATATTTTTTTGCAAAATTTTACAATTATAATTGACATCATATCATAAAAGATAAGAAGTCATGGGAAAGAGAGGAGCAAGACATCCCCCATCAAGTCAAGAATAATACTGATCTCCCTGAGACACCCACTGAATGAGCTGAGCTGAATTCTAAAGATGGCACTATTCATTTATGGGCCACTGAAGTGATGAAAATTCTTTCCCACTTGATACAGTCATATCGTATGGCGCATAATTTCAATACTCCTCAGAGAGGATTTGTCCACCACCCAAAACCTGTTTTAGATCCTCTCATGAGGGGATCCGACGATCTGTCCACTAAGGGTTAATGACTGATCTCTTCTTCCTGTATTTCCTAATACCTTCTATTACTTCTTTCCAATAAACACCATATTCTTTGGAAACTTGAATTTCACCCTTGTGGGGTTGTTCCATATGAATAGGGTTCATCTTCTAAACAATAATAATGATAATATTTTATTGAATCTGATTGCTGCTACAATGCCATTCAGTTTAAAATACTTTTTCTATCCTTCTGATACTGTCTTTTTCTTCTTTTGGAAGGCTCAAGATAAGTTGTCCTAATTCCTCTGCTGCTTCCGCTGCCATTTCTAGTTTTCCTCCTGACGTTTCATTCCTCCTAGGAACATCTTCTGAGGTCCAATTCCAGTGAAAGTGTGTGTGTTGGAATGACTCGTTTTGTATGCGATGCCTGTTTTATGCTGGGTGCCAGGATTGTTGACACTGTGTAGGGGCCAATGAAAAACAGGGTTGGTTTGGTGGGAGTCAATGAAAAATAGAGTTGGTTTAGTGTTCAGAGCTATACTTTGATTGGCTGATTATGATTCTGCTGGGAGCCAATGAAAAATATGGTTGGTTTTAGTGTTCAGAATGCTGGCCTCTGATTGGCTGATTTGCCTGAGAAGCCAGGGAAGCTCTGTTCAGGCAGCATTGGTGCTGGGCTGCTGTCTCCTGATGGTGATTGTTCTCTTCTTAAGGTCCTTCCTCCATGGAGTCTTTCTCCTGTAGGGGTGCTCTTTCTCCTGTGGGGGGGTTCTCTTCCTGCAGGTGCTTCTACTTGTTTCTCTTCCTGCATTGTCTCTTACTTCGGGGCATCTTTCTTCTGTTAGGGGTACCTGTGGGCCTGTGGGGGCTTGTCCTCGTGCAGGTGCACCTTCAGGAGTTACAATCAAGATGTAGTACTTATTTGAATGGGGGGCAGAAATGGCTCCTGGGTTGTATTTGGGGAAGGACGATATTTGAGTGTCTGTAAGGCTTCCAGCATCCGAGGGTACCTGGTATCACTGGCACAGTCTATGATTCTAGTTGCAGATATCACTTGCTGTCGAGTAGGACGTTGCTGGTAGTGGATTGCAAAATGATTGAAAAATGCTTTCCTGGCCATGGCATGGCAGTCTCTTTGACAACTTCATGGTAGTCATACCAATGTAAGATTCATGGCATCTGTGAATGGGGCACAGGATCTGGTAGAGTACATTACTCTGCCGGAGGGGGTCAGTGATAAGAGGAGCTGGGTTGTTTTTCATTATGAGGGATAACATGTTCTTCGTTTTGTAGTAAATTATAAGTTTCTTTTCGGTGTTACTGTCAGTAAGTTTCACACTTTCATTAATTATTCTCCTCAGGGCTCTTTCACCAGCTACGTGATCACTAATCATGTAGTTTCTGTAATAAAGCTTGATGGTGGCCTTCTCTGGGATGTCTTCTTTGGTAGTGTATCAGTTTTCTATGGCTTTCTTCACTCTGTGTTCAATAATAATAACAATCTACAGAATAACCAGTGTAACATATGAATTTAGATGGATGGTGGATGATGATTTCTAAACTCTGCAAAGGAACTCTGCCATTTACAGGAAAGAGCCATGTTTAATTTATAATCAGGAAATTCAAAAGGATCCATAACAAATATGATATTTTAATGATAAAATAAAGTTTGTTCATATATATCCCGTTAGGTAAGTATGAACAAATTTTATTTTATCATTAAAATATCATTTTGTCTATGAGACTCTTACCTGTCAGATATATATATATAGCTTGAATACCACCTTGAGGGGGTAGAGACAGCCAAGAATTAGGAAAAACCAATATTAAAATTATTTTGGTTCCTTATCTGATAGCCGTAGCTGACTGGAGTGGTTACTGTCACTCTAGTTCGTTTCTGCTTTACTAGAGACCCCAGCCAGTGACCTATATAGCTGGCGACTTCTAGATGATCTGTCAACGGGGGCGTGACCACAATGTGACTAGATCATAGACCATACAAAGAGGACAAAAGAGCATTACTAACCACCTAACCAACACCACAGCGTTAGGTTTGCAAAGGGACAAAGACTGCTCCAGCAGTCGACTCCAACAACCATAAAAACACAATTAAAAAGGGATAGGATCAGAGTTACCCCCTTTTCGTCCTCGCGTTGCTGAAGCAGCAATGTATGGTCCCAGCGAAAAAGCAATTTTCGTATGCTACCTAAACATCTTGCCAAGAGTGTGAGGCAACACCGAATTTGATTTCACTAAAATGTGGTACCGAGAACGCCACTGAGTGTTTATATTTTTCTGAACGCCATGAGGTAGCAACTGCCCTCACCTCGTGAGCGTTAACTCTCAACAACTTGAAGTTGGAGTCGCCACAACTAGAGTAAAAGGCCCTTAATGACGTTTCTAATGAAGAATGCCAGTGCATTCTTCTCGACATAGGTTTAATCTGCTGCCTTACAGAACACCATAAATTATCCGAGGGACCACGAGTGTCCTGTGTTCTTTAAGGTAGAACTTGAGAGCCCAACTGGACATAGAACTCCTCAGGTTCCTGTCCAAATAAGGTTCTAAACCTTTAATTTCAAAGTGTTCAGCCAAGGGTTAGAAGGCCTTCATTCTTAGCCAAGAACTTAGGCTTAAAGAATAGACAGCATCGCGGTTCTTGAAGTCTACATGACGGTTCGAACTCGCTTCACTCTCGCCGCCAGAGCCGTGAGGAATGCCGCGCAGTAACATCCTTAAGAGATGCCGAGTGAGGCCTGCATGACCAAACATCAAAAACTTACACTCACGCTCCAAGTTCCAAGCAGGAGTGGAATTAGCTGGAGAAACCCGGATGCCTCTGGAAAGAGTCAGAAGATCGTGGATAACCTATTGTCAGACAAATCTAACTCTGTGTCTGAAATAAACAAAGCATGTCTGGCTAACACTTGATAGGGTCGGAACTGGCTATACCGAGTTTTCTCTCTTAAGCAAAGTGAGTGGGAAAAACCCAAAGAACCTGGCTCACGAGCATAGAGTGGAAGAGAAAAGCCTCTTCTTTCTACATCAACCTTGAAGGTTGCTCACTTCGCTAGATATATCCTGTTAGATGAAGAACTTCTGGCTCTGTAGCGATGGCCCGTGCCATCTGGCTGTGAAAACCTGCCTGACCAATTTTCGGATAGTCTGAAAGCAGTTGTTCAGAGCGGGAGATTTTGAAGATATCTCGCAGGCTGTATGAGCAGGTCTGCTCTCATAGAAGGGTCCTCGAACGCCTACCAACCAGAAGAGAAACTCCGGCAGAACCAGTGGTTCGGCCACAAAACGTGGGATGAGGAGCCATCTCGTCCCTTGTGAGGCCGCAATCTCTGGCGCATGACTTCTCCCAGAATTTAGAACGGTGGGAAAAGGCGTAAACATCTATTCCCGTCCAATCCCAGAGAAGAGCATCTATCGCAACTGCCCTCGGTCGCAGTACAAGAGCGAGCTTTATGGGAGGGAGCCTCGCTGTTCTATGGTCGGTGAAAAAGATCCACAAGATGGCGACCTAAAATTTCAAAATCTTGCAAACCTCCTGGATGAAGGTCCATTCCTTCCGGCAGGAGTTACGATACTAACTGAGCAGGCCCGTTTCTAGGAACATTTTCTGACCTGCAACAAAACTTCTTGAGAATCGAAATGTTGCGCTAGAGCATAGGCTCAAAGAATAATCTCTCTTGCAAGGCTGAACAGGGAACAAGAGAGTGTTCCGCCCTGTCTCTTGAGGTAATCCAATGACGTAGTGTTGTCCGAGTTTACTAGAACTACACGATTGCAAACTTGGACCTCGAAGACTTGGAGAGCTAAAAGATAGCCACCAAATCTTTGATGTTGATGTGCCAGACACTGTCTCTCTCCAGGTTCCTAACACTTCTTTCCTAGTGTTGCCCTCAACCTGTTGACGCACCTCACGGAAAACAACACTAGGTAGGGTTCAGGAAGCTTCTGAGGGAGATCCCTTTCTGCAATTTCTCATTGATCGAGCCACCACTACAGATCCTCTTTATAGAAGGAATAAATTCCCAATTCCTCTTCAAGTCTTCAAGCTGCCAGCTCCTCCAACAGAAAGAACTGAAAGAGGCTCGAGATGCAGACTCTCAGGGAAACAAACTTCTCCAGCGAGGAAATGGTCCCCAGCAGACTCATTCTCATTCCCTCATCGAGCAATGTTTCCTTCCAAGAAGGCCGAGACTTTTCGCATAGAAGTTGCCGCTCTGGCGACGGAGACGCTATAAAAGCCTGAATACATCTGAATTCCCAGACACAATGGACAGTGAGGGATCAGTTGCGATTTTTCTCCACGACCAGAAGTCCCAGGACTTCACGAGTTGCAGAGTCAACTGAAGGTCCTCCAGATACCGCCGACGCACGCCGAATCAACCAGGTCGCCCAAGTAGAGTGAGATCCTGATCGCGACAGGTGCAACTGCACGCAACGCTTTCCATGAGAAGTGTAAACACCCGAGCAAAAATGACGCCAACAGCATCTGATGTTCCCTGACGGTCACTCATCCAAGTACTGACCTGACCCAAAGCTGCTTAACTTCGCTGATCCGACGAATGCTTTCAACGTGGTATGACCGTTGTGCAGAGTCCAAAGCAGAGAGCCCTGAACTGGTACGCCTAGTCCTCAAGACAACTCCGAGAAACTTTGATTTGGACCGGATAATTGGGGCTTGAAGATAAGTATCTTGGGAGATCCCAAAAGATACCATCCAACCCAGGATGAAGGGCTCCCTAGTATTGACTGCAGGTCTCCATCTCGGAACTTTTCCTTCCGGACCAACTTGTTCGACCCGTTGACGCCCAAGACGGGTCTCCGCCTACTGAAAGCTTAGACTCAGAAACACCAGAACCCGGGAACTGCGAGTCCAAGACCTGTTCTGACTGCTCTCCGCTCGAGATCTATCTGAGCAGGTCAGAAACAAAAATTTTCTTGTTTGACAGGATGGCAATTGGGAAACAAAAACAAAGTGAGGAGGAGACAGGAAGGGAATCAAGTAACCTCTTCTAACAGCAGGAGGGACCAAACGTTCGTTCTCTCTTCCAGGCTTGTGCAAAACGAAGCCTGGTCAGCACGGAGTCTGAGATGAAAGGAGTCACTTGCTACCTTCGGGAAAAAACTCTCTCTCGTGGTGCGGGTCTCGTGTTGCTTCCCATGGAAGCCCCTTTGTTTGTAGGCAATTTATTTAGCTTTCGTTTGCTTTTTGTATCATTGAGATCGGTGCATTCGTTATGGAGGAGATGCAGTTTGAATTGTTTATAACTTTAGTTTTGAGATATACGATATTTTTGCTTCTGTGTATTTATTTGCTGCTGTTACATTAGCTGATGTTTTTATGACATATTTGAAAGCCAAAAATGAATAGACTTGCAAAGTAATATAACTTGCTAAAATGAAGCTAGATAGCTGTAAAGCCAAAACACGCTCAGGCTGGGCAGCGACGCCTTAGTTAGTCAAGCTCTGAGCTGCTACTGACTGACTGCCACTGACTGCCCTGCGGCATTCCTGGCTTTCGCTGATGCGTACTAGGTCCACAGGGTTGCCATATAACGCATTAGAAATTATTTCATAGCTAAAAGGAACACATCGATATAATTGACATTATCATTACATTATACTAAAAATGTAATTTTTGTCTATGATAGGGTTATTGTTTTGTTTATAACTCATAACTATGGCGAATTTTAATAAAACTTCTGAGAAGATAGTCAGATATGTATGATGCCATATATAAATATCCTGTGAAAAATTTTGATTTTTTCGATTTTTTCACAAAACGCCCTTAAGACAAAGACAACTGCGAAGGTGGAGAGAGGAGTCAAGGTTGAAAAGTCTCAGGAAACAGATTCCAAGTAAAATAGCCAGAGTCTGATAATCAGAGGAAGAAGAAGACGAAAGATGTTTTCTTCATCTGAGCATGTGACGAAGAGGATGTTCTTCCCCAGCTGGCGGGTCTTGGAGTGAGTGGTAGTGAAACTCCATCTGCCGATACGTAAGCGGAACTCCCGCGATCGAAGAAGTCGTACAAATTAAGAAGGACATCAGATGTTGCCGTGGTAGTTGCGCGCCATGATGAACAACTGGAGCGCGCCAACCCAAGACTGAAGCTATACGCAAAGCGAAGCGCTGAGCGCCATGGCTGCACGCCAAGAGGCTCCGCGGGCAAGTAACAGAAGAGAGTCACAGCGTATGCAAGGGCCGAAAGGCCAAGGTGAGGCGCTACGTGAAGTGCAGGAGAAGCAGACGAAGAGCAAGACACACGCGCCTCCTGGCGCGAGTCAAGAGAAAAGTACAACACCTCAAATCGGGGAAGACGATTAGGAAGCCACTTCAAACACTCTCTAGACCCATTGCACAAGAAGCCCCAAACATCTAGCAGACGAGAAGGTGAAAGCTGGTACTCTTAACAGGCAGTTTCTGAATCTTGAAAAGGTTCATGAGGAGCATCCAGCTGTTGCTGCAAACCCAACAAAATCTGCACACATGGAGAAGGAATCTTCTCGGGAGAAGGGCTGAACCTGAGAGAAGGAAAGGGGCGAGAGACGTATACTTCCTTCTCACAGGGGAAGAAGCTCTAGCCCTTGCCTTAGCGACAGGGGCGTCGAGTAGCGTCATCATCCGAAAAACACTTTATTCTCTTCTGCGAGAACATCCACAACTGAAGAGCACAAACAGAGGAAGAGGACGTGAAGCGTCCTCTCCTCTAAGCTTCTCTTAAGAGGGCGAGAGTCCAACTGAGAGCTCCAACCCCGAGGCGGGGAGGACGTGTCGGAGGACGAGAAGCAATCCTTCAGGATGCGTGCCTGTGCACGATCCCTGGCAGCCTGGGTAGGATCATCAGGACCTGCTGAAGGGACGCTAGGACGGGTGGGAAGCCCCTGGTAACCTCATGCGGGCCGACATGCCCCCTCCCTGGTCCCGGGAGTCTGACAGGAGGTCCAGGCCTAGAGGAATTATAGGGCCGATCTGACGCTCCACAACACTAGGGCACTAGCACTAACACTTTCTGAAGTCAACCAGAATGTGCTCCAATGAAATCCCTTCTCTGTCTCCTCTTTATTATCTTGATCTTTGCCTCATTCTTAGATTACTGGCTGGAGATCCACTGATACTTTCTCTTCTCCTGCCATTTTGGAGTAGAACCACTGCTTTTGCTTCGTTGTTTACTTCTCTTGAAATCTCCAAAGGAATATTTCGAGAGCAAAGTTGTACTTTGCAACTGGCTACTTTTTAAATCGCCATTCGCCCAAATGTAAACATCTTCCTCTGTGTGAAAACCTTTACTGACCAATAATAATTCAGGCTTTTTCATTTTATCTGGTAAAATACCATATCCCCTCTTTGTAAATGATGTTATTAAATTTATTGTTTTGCTGTTGTGAAGCCCTTTTCAGCTTTGAAGAATATTCAGTCTCCCTGAATTGCTTGGTGATCATGTATTCTCGATCATTAACTTCACATTCTCACTGTCAAACATCGACTAGTGGCGACATTTCTCTGTAGAATTCCTAGGTATTGTTACAGCCTTTCCTGTCACAACTGCATAGGTTATATCCTAAAATACTGGTGTTTGCATTATGGTTTCCTGCCAGCCATCTCTACAGCCTTCTTTAAATCAATCTTCTCTTATCTGCCTCTGAATTTTCACCGCTACATTCGCAGAATAATGGTTACGCTTCGTTTATTCCATTGCGTTCAGGGTGAGTAATTTGGACTGAATTTTACTCAAACCAAGTTTTGAAGCAAACTCTTTAACTTCGTGGTTTTAAACTCTGGTCCATTATCTCGCCCAGTATCCCTGAGAAGGGAACCCAAACTCTGGTTCCATGCTGTGCTGAGAGATTCAACCACTGACTCGGCGGTTTTATCCTTCAAAACAGCTCCTTGAATAAATCTGGTGAAGGAACAGATCATCCATAATACATAAGTCTCTCCATATTGTTTTAAGTCCATGGTTACAATCTGATTAAAATCAGAAACTATTGGTAATGCAACTTTAGGAGTGCCCTGGGATCTCTTTGGGCATTTTTTACATATATTGCAGTTTTCACACTTCTTTTTTATTGTTTCTCATTTTCTCATCAAGTTTTCCTTGCATTCCTATATGCATGAAGCAGTTGATTTTCATTCTGTGGTTGGTTACTTCATGAATCTTCACCTTCTCATAACTCTCTACATCTACTCTCTTCTCAAGTAAAATACAGGCGTCTGTGGTCCAGTGGAATGCTCTATCTCATGCAGCTGAAGAAAACCATATGACCTCCTGTATACATACATTCAACTCACTGGGTTAGTCGACGTTGATTGTCACTTCTTTATCTCTATGCATACTTAGATCCATTTTCCATTCTTCATAGTATTTCTACCACACAACAATGGCAGCATTTCTCAGTATTCACAAAAGCTCCAAGCAAAATCCTTCTGAAAGCATCAGATTTTTTC
The DNA here is from genome assembly GCF_040412425.1 of Macrobrachium rosenbergii. Classification (NCBI taxonomy): domain Eukaryota; kingdom Metazoa; phylum Arthropoda; class Malacostraca; order Decapoda; family Palaemonidae; genus Macrobrachium; species Macrobrachium rosenbergii. Next base: position 12,594,630 of record NC_089766.1, on the reverse strand, counting down.
AGATTCCTTTATTGTTATTGGTATTTCTATAATTTACTTTCATATATTCTACTGACCAAATCTAAATTTTTGGAAACATCTCCTTTATGCAAATTTTCTTACCATTCTTCAGATATTTTTCTAGCCAACTTTTTCCAAACTGTTTATTTGGACAACCAGTATCCAAAATCGTATTCTACTCGTAACTTCTTCTTTAGCAAACATTACATCGCTTAATATCTACATCAATGATCTCATACTTCTTCCATACTTACAAAATTCACATTCTTTCCTTTCTTCAACATTTTCTAATCTTTCCCAAGATTTTACATTTTCTTCGACCATAATCACTCTTTCAGTCAAATTTTATGTTTCGATCATTTGACACAGGCCTACTATTAGATGATCTTCCATTTGCAAATTGGCCTACCATTGAGAAGGGTCTAAAACTGGACGACTGCCTCAAGATGATCCTGGTCTTGATGGTGTCCATGAGGAGCTCTCCTATATGTTCCAGACTGAGTCCTCCAAAATCCTGGATTAGACTCCCATCCAGCCAAATCTATGAAAATCAGGCCTTTGCTTAAAATTTTGCCATCTTTGCCATCTACTTCTATTTTCGCCATAGTGAACCGAAGACAAATTCTCAGATGATCCTGAAAATTTAGTTCTAATATTTCTATTATTTTCGATTTTTAACTTTCTGTATTCGATCTTCAGAAGATTAAAAAACTTCATTGCCTTCTCGTGGTCTCCTATCAGTTCCATCATGTGTCTCCATGGCACCATCAGTCTTCTTTTCTCTTCTGCATTAATATTCCCCCGATCATATGCTTTTTCTACCATCATAACACCCAACAAGTAATACAAATGTACAGTAACTTCCTCTCTCATACAATCACAGATCAAGACTTCAAACTTGTCCCAGTAAGTTTCATTAGTGTCCTCTTCCTTTACGGAAAATTCCAAGATTGGACTTGAGAAATTACCAACACTTCTCCTGCTGTAGTTTTGCATACTTTTGCTTAAGAATTTCCAAAACTGCAAGCATTTTTGTTTCGAGCCTGATGTTTTGTCCAATAGCACAGAAACAACATAATCTTTGACATTATTTTCTTCAGGCCTTTACTAACCGCATATCAGAAAAATCATCATCCTTTGTTCGAGGTATTCCACGCTTCTACTTCTTGGAAACTTTTCAAAAGTTTGACCAACCCAGATTGAGAGGTCATTTAGTAATCTGTGTTGATCTTTTCGCCTAATCCTTTGGCAATTTCTTCACCAATAGTTTTTCCCATTGCAATGATTGCTGTTAAATCATAAGCAACTTTCCTTACCACACTTGTCGAAATATCTTTTATGCATAATTCTGATATGCTGTTCCTTTTCCATCCTGTTCATGAAATTTTTTACTATATATCAAGCATTTAATAGCTGTTTTGTGTCCATACGTGCCACATTTACAGAAAAACATTCCATGTGCAGATAAAAATATCTTCTATCATATCTACTTCATCCTGGGTCCATTTCTATCTGAGTCACAATCCTTTTCATCCTTTATGTACAAGCAAAGGTCCTCCACAATTTTTACAATGATGAAAGACAAAACTACCATCGGTTCTCTGAATATGACCAAATTTTTCAAGTTCACAAATCTCTTTGTTCAAGTCCATTCTTTCTCTGTACAAACCTTGCATAACATCCATTTTAATTTAATTTCTTAAACAATTGTGAGGGATTTTTCAGGGTAACCTTCAGCTTAAATTTTCGAAATGTTTAAATTTGAAAATATTAACTTAAAAATTAAAAGAAAAAATACACACATACTAGAGGTCTCTGTAAATTTTCTTGGGTGTAAAACTTCAATTGTGAATTTTCTTTGAAGGCCAACCTACGCCAACCAGCGCCAACTTTTCAATAGAAGAAGTAATACTGGTAATATAAGTAATACTTGTTGTCTTCTTTCCTACATGAGGAACCTACACTGCAGATATCATCTTAGGGGAGCTTTTTGGCGGAAAAGTTCAAGTTCCTTGTTCTAAACATAGCTGATGTAAGGACCCTCTACCCCCTTGGTAAGTGGTGTTTACTCATGTTTTCAAGGTTTTAGACTTCACAAAAATTTTCACAAAACTTCGGAACCCATTAATCACAAGAAAACACTTGTTAATCTCTGATGTCATCTCTGACTTGTATACCAGGTCCGAGATTCGAAGACGTCTCTGCTAACAACTGTTATATCCCACTGTTCTTGGTGGAATAATCAGATAATACTGATAATCCTTAATCCTTCTTTATTTGTCTTCAGCCGAAGTTACAATCCTGTTATTCCAATAGCTATATACAGACTCTCTCGTTCTAACATAAATAAATATAAATGTAAGGTATATCACCTTGCCTTAGCGCGACAGGGGGGTCGAGTAGCGTCATCATCCGAAAAACACTTTATTCTCTTCTGGCGGAGGAATATCCACGCAACTTTCGGGAAGAGCACAAACGTTTCAGAGTGCGGAAGAGTGGACGAGCGCCCTCTCCCTCTAAGCTTGCGGGCGAGAGTCCAACCGAGCTCCAACCTCGAGGCGGGAGGACGTGTCGGAGGACGAGAAGCAATCCTTTCAGGATGCTGCCTTCGTGCACTCCATCCCTGGCAGCCTGGGTAGCGCCATCGTGACCTGCCAGGACGCCAGATCAGTGGGAAGCCCTCAGAACCCTCATGCGGCTTTCGGGACATGCCCCCTCCCTGGTCCTGGGAGTTCGACAGAGGTCCAGGCCTAGAGGAATTATAGGGCCGATCTGACGCTCCACAACATTAGGGCACTAGCACTAACACTTTGCGCTTGGAATTGCATTCACTTAGCTTCAAGAGCTACCCATTGACTCCAACACGAGAGCCAGGGCATACCTTCTGCAGCAAATAACAAACTACAGGGTTAGTGCTAAAATTTACTACAGGTTAGTAGGAGAAAACCCTGACTGTCCATCTAAGGATGCACTTTAGGAGTGAAGATCTCCTCAGCCTATCACGCTCCAATTTAAGCATATAGGCTTCACATTTCTTCCACTCACCTCAGATAATCCCAGCACATTCATTATACCGATTATCATAGAGCATTGAACACCCTTACATATCATACATAAAGTGTGAGGAACTATCGGTCTTCTCGATAGCCTCACCTATATTCACCTAAGCTACAGACTCAATAGCTAGGAGGTAAGACATCTTAATTATAAGAAAAGTCAAAAAGCAAATCAAACGGTCCACAAAGAGCTTATGCCAAGTCACAGATCCAGTCAGTCACCAAAACAACCAAAATACTTAAGTGACAACAAATTTCTGGAACTAATGGCGGAGGAACTGACAACAGGTGTTGACAGTCCGCGACAGAGAAAAAATCTGAATAGAAATGGGAATGGTTCTTGATACCCGCCTCCCAGCGGCGTGGAATGGGTACTATCCACCTGCCCGGCCACTTGCAGTCGCGAATTTTGAAATTCTGTCGGATTCTCGAGAATACAGCTATATATATATCTACAGGTAAGTCCATGAACAAAAAACTATAAATAAAACTGAATTTCATGCAAACAAATCTAACGTAAACACTTGACACCAACTACCAATGAGAGAACAATGTAAATAAATAATTCATCTGAGGAAACCACTATACTTGATATTAATACAAGCAACAAGAAACTTAGGACATTAGCCAGCACCAAATGACAATGAAACAAAAATTTAACCAAGTTCAATAAACGAGAGAGAGAAAAAAAGACACAGTTACAGCTGCCCCTGACTAAGCTGTCATACTAGCCACACCAGCAGAACCCTCAAAACCTCCCCAGACAATACAACCAAGGGGTTATCAATGTCTCAGGACTTGAGCTGAGCAGCAGATACGTGATTCTTGCAACCAACCAATGAGACTAGTTTATCTGGTCTTCCATTAACCTCAACCCGCTTCCCTAGCCATATATACCTTTACCCCTTGCGCATTTTTTAATTCCTTGTTGTGCTCTTGGTAGACACATGTACAGGTGTACAGTGAACCCTCGCTACTTCGCGGTTCGACTATCGCGGATTCACGATTTCGTGGATTTTTTCCATTGGCGTATGTATATTATAAGAGAAAATATATAATGATTTTCTGAATTTCAAAATAGTCGCAGAATATATGAAGTATCTAAATATTTCATTAATTCCATTAATACCATAATATTCATAGTATTGTTGGTTCATTACTATGACATATAATTCAGTACAAAATGAAATTAAACAAAATGATATTTTATGATAAAATAAAGTTTTGTACATACTTACCCGCAGATATATACTTCACAGGCCCGACGCTCCCACAGAAATTCAAATTTCAAGGCACACGACAGGCAGGTCAGGTGATCTACCATACCCGCCGGCTGGGTGGCGGGGAATAGGAACCATTCCCGCTTCTTTTCATGTCATAGATTTTCTCTTCCAACTGTCTCCTGGAGGGGGAGGCGGTTATTAATCGTAGATATATTCAAAGCCGGGTAAGTATGTACAAACTTTATTTTACTTATAAAATATCATTTTTGTACATGAAACTTACCCGTCAGATACACATATACTTAGCTGATTACACCCTGGAGGAGGGCAAGAGACAGCTAAGAACTAAAAATCAAAACAACATATGTTGTAGGAATAAACAAAAACCATGGTTCTTACCTGATTGGGTGAAGACTCATGGATACTGTCTATGAGTCTGCATGCCTCAAGAGCTTCAGCTTATAGGCGACCTAAGACTGACAGCCCTTCTGGATCATATCAATGGGGATAAAACCCACTTACATGACAGAGCCTGTTATGATCTTCCATGTCAAAGGATTAACCCACTACAAGACAGAGCCCTCTACCTGAATCATATCAATGGGGGCTATCCTCTCTTACATGACACAGAGCCAGGTAATAAAAATACAAGGAGCTAATAAACTAAAAACCACCATCTGGATCAAGCCCAATTCCAAAGAGAAGTGAGATGAAAAGAGAGAGGAGACCTGCAAACACTTTTTCAACCAACCATAAAAACACAACAAACAATTTCAAAAATAACACTAAATTAAATAGGATTAGCTTCCAGCCTTTGACCCAGCACTGAATCAGTGACACGTAAGTCTTAGAGAGAAGCACTTCATATGTCACAATAACATCTCTCAAATAATGAGAAGCAAACACTGAGTTATATCCCAGTATGGAGTCCACAATAGACTGGAGGACCAAGACTTGTGGAAAGCTAGAGGAAGTAGCTATTGCTTCACCATGAGCATTAACTCTTAGGAGCTGAAAATGTTCTTCATATAAGATGAGCCTTTGAATAATATCCTTAATGAAGAAAGCCTGGGCATTTTGAAATTGCTCTGAAGGATCCTGACAGAACACCAAAGACTTTCTTCGTGTTGCCTCTCTGAGCTGTTTCTTTCTCTCCAACACGTTTAAGGCTTTACTGACAGAGTGTTCCAGCCCTGTCCTGAAAGATCGGAGAGTCCCTTTGACCTCAAACTCAGGCTAAGGCTTTGAATGGCTCTCAGCCTCAAGCAGAAGAGCTGAGCGAGCAGATTGCAGAGTCCTTCTTTAAAGCCTACAGAACCTCTAAGGCTTGTAATTCGCTCACTCTTTTGGCAGAAGCAAGATTTAAAAGAAACAGCCATTTTCTGGTCAAATCCTGAACGAGTGTGGATCAGGAGGCTCAAAACTTGCTAGACATCAAAACTTTAGACCACGCCCAAATTCCAGCTGGGAGGTCTAGGGGACTTATTTTTTGAAGTTTCAAAAGACCTTATAAGGTCGTGGAAGGTCTTATTATCCTTCGAGATGTCTGATCTTCAAATAAAGACTGAAGACAGCATGCCTTATACTCCCTTTATGGTGGAAACGGCCAGGTTACATTGCTCCCTTAGGTAGAGAAGGAAATCCGCAATCTCCATTACAGAGGTACTGGAAGAGGAAATTTTCTTAGATCGGCACCATCTCCGAAAGACTTCCCACTTCGACTGGTAGAGGCGCAAGGTAGAAGATCTTCTAGCTCTGGCTGTATAGCCTTAGCAGCCTCTTGTGCGAATCCTCTCGCTTCTAACCAGTCCTTCGACAGTCTGAAGGCAGTTAGGTTTAGAGCGGAAGATTCGTGAATCACGAAGGGGGTTGTGCGATAAAGATCGGCCCGAGAGGGAGCCACCTGGGAAAATCTATCATCCATTCCAGTACTCTGTGAACCAGTCTCTGGCGGCTGCAAGGAGCGACATCAGGCGGAGCTTATGCCTCTGGACGAATCCTGAACTTCCTGATTACCTCCCCTATTATCTTGAACGGGGAAAAGCGAGCCGCCCAGGACCTGCCCACCTAGGGAGAAGGCCGGCCTACAGCTACTGCTCTGGGGTCCGGCATTGTGAGCAGTAGTTCTCCAACCTCTTGTTCCAATGGGCTTAAGAGGTCTATATGAGGTCTCCCACAGAACCATAGCCTTCGCAAACCTCCTGATGAAGGACTACCCGTGGGAAGAACTTGATCTTTTCTGCCGAGCAGATCCGCCTCACATTCCTTTCTCCCCTGAACAAACTGGTGAGGAGAACGATGTTTCTCTCCCCGCCACAACAGAAGGTTCCTTGCTGCAATGTACAGGAGAAGGAATGTGTCCTCCTTGCTTCCTGGATATGCTTTGTGGCTGTAAAAGGTTTCAGAGGCTGACTGAACTACGACCTCACTGTTTCAATCTGGAAGAGCTAGGTGAATGGCTACCAGCCTTTCATACGATGTGCCAGGCCTTCTGATCCGTGTCCCAGGTACCTGACACTTCTCTCCGAGCCTATGTCGCCCTCATTCGACTTGACGCTGCCTGAGAACAACACTAGGCGAGGGCTCGGGCGGGTTGTAGAGGAAATTCCTAGACCCAGCTCTTTGGGTCTAACCACCAACGGAGTTGTTCCTTTACCAGAGATGATATTTGGAAGGAATCCGACAAGTCTTGGGACTTCCGATCCCAAGATTCTTTCAGGAAGAACTGAAGAGGTCTGAGGTGAAGCCTTCCCAGAGAAACGAACTGTTCTGCAGCGCGGTGAAAATGGTCCTCAGCAGACTCATCCATTCCTCGCCGAACAACTGTCTTTCTCCGAAAGTCTGTCACTCTTTTGGAAGGCAGCGCTCCTTCTTTCCAGGGAGGGAACGGCCGAAAACCTTTGAGAGAATCCATCCAACTCTAGTGGTATTGCAATTTCCTGCTGAGGAATCATCATCTGAGACTTCTCGAGGTTCGCTAAGAAGTCCTTGTGAGATTGGACCAGGTTTAAAGTCCGAGAAAGGTCCTCCAGACAACGGTTCTTGAACTGGACCGGCTAGGCCAAATCACTTATTACTGGCGTGAAATCCTCACTCCCTCCAAGTGCAACCAGTGAGCCACATTCCTGAGAATGGTTGTGAACACTTGGGGAGCTGTGGAGTCCAAGCAAAGAGTCTGAACTGAAGGTTCTGGCCGCTTCACTATGAACCTTAGAACTTCCTGGAGGAGGGATGATGGGGGACGTGAAGTAAGCATCCTGAAGGTCCAGGACACCATCCAATCTCTGGACGGCAGAGATCTACAGAACTGGAAAGACGCCGTCTCCATAGAGAACTTCTTCTTTACGACGCAAAGCGTCAGGAGCTCAGCCGCCAAGACCGGGTCTCCACCCATCACAGGATTTAGAACAAGAAAGACGGTTGTAAATCCCGGGAGGAAGATCTGCACCGTTCTATTGCAGACTTTTCTAGCATTTGTTCGACGGCTAGAAGAAGGGCTTGCCTCCGCACAGGATCCTTGTATCTCGCCGATAACTCCCTCGGAGTTGATGTCAAGGGAGGTTTCGAAAAGAAGGGAATGAGGTACCCCTTCCTCAAAACAGAGAGGGACCATTCGTCCGCTCCCTTTTGTGCCCAGGCTTCGGCGAACTTGAGAAGTCTGGCACCTACTGGAGTCTGGAGGACTTGATCTTCACTTGGACTTCCTGGAAGGGAGTCCTGAAGGCCTGATCTTTCTCTGTGTCTACGCCCTAATAGACCTGGATGAACTTAAAGGGCTCCTGAAAAGGGGGCTTCTCCTTCTTAGTAATAGGCGCAGCAGGTCTCAACCTCTTCGACGATTGAGCTAGAAGGTCTTGAGAAGCCTTCTCCGACAAGGAACGAGACTTCTTACAGTTTCTTGTGGGAAAAGATGGCTAGAAAGAGGAGCGACAAGAGGGAAGACCTCATGAGAGACCGATTTAGAGGAGTGAAAGCGCTGAAGATCGACTCTTCTAAGCAGGCCAGTTCCAACAGGGAAGCGATTCCATCGAGCTGCCCCAACAGCTTTGTCCAGGCAAGACAACACACTGCTGAGGTCCTCCATACTAACTGAATCCCCTCTTGAAGACTTCTCTGCCAAGGTCCCAAGAGACCAGTCCATGAAGTTGAACACTTCCAGCACGCGGAAAAGGCCCTTGAGGAAATGGTCCAGTTCACACAGTCCCCAAGAAGCCTTGGCCGAATTAAGGGATAGTCTTCTGGACGAATCCACCAGCGAAGAAAAATCTGAGCCAGCAGAAGAGGGGAGAGCTAACCCCATAGGCTCCTAGTCTCGCATCACATTCCTGCTCTTTCCGAAAGTCTAGAGGAGAAGAGAAGACAGTCTTGCCTGCATCCTTTGAGGAGAGCCATCAAACTCTTTAAGAGCTTTCTCATGGAGATCGTGAGGACGCATTTTCACAAGAGAGGAAGATTTAAGCTCGTGCCTCGAGAGCATAGAACCAGGGGAAGGGAGGAGAAGCAGGCTTGAGGGAAATTTCCATACCCTGACTAGTAGAGCTGTCAACCTCTGTAATCAGAGACTGTGATGTCCTTAGAGAATCGCCCTCCGATAACGCCCAGGCCAGAAGGAGGAGGAGAATGTCTAGAAGTAGCAGGGCATTTAACAGAAGAAGAGCGCCTAGAAGGAGAAGAGCCTATGTCCACTGGAGAACATGATCCGGAGAGAAGCTACCGAAGCTGACTGGCGCTGACCGAAGAGGGAGCCCTTGCTGGGAGAGGGGCGCTAACAGACGAAAAAGGAAGGCTGGAGAGGGAACCTCTACGTAGGCGAATCGAGCAGGGCGCCTGACTGAGGAGAAAGTATTCTCCAACAGAGAAGACCGACGACGCACGGGCGCTGAGCGCCAGGTGAGGCTTATTCGAGACGAAGAGCGCCGAGGAGAGAGGCGCCTACCAGGAGAGAGGCGCCTACCAGGAGAGGAGCGCCTACCAGGAGAAGAGCGCCTATCGGGAGAGGAGCGCCTACCAGGAGAAGAGCGCCTATCAGGAGAGGAGCGCCTACAAGGAGAGGAGCGCCTGGACGGAGAGGAGCGCCTGCAAGGAGAGGAGCGCCTACCAGGAGAGGAGAGCCTGGAAGGAGAGGAGCGCCTGCTGCTGGAGGGGCGCTTAACAGGAGAAGTACGCTTCCTAGAGGACGACTTGCTGGGAGAAGAGAGTCTCTTGGAGGACTTAATCGGAAGAGAGGCATCCTTCCGACGAGAGGAGCTCTTTGATAAAGAGCCAGCAAGAGCAGCGAGTTGAGCCTGGAGGCCTACCAGGATCTGCTTGGTGGACCCTGAACACCAGAAGAAGAGGGAGGAAGATCTACTTGTGCCCTCTCTTCTAAACAGGAGAGCCTTCAGGAAGCGCTCAGGCTAGAGTCCAAGGCGCCTCCCCTCTTAGGAGCCTAAGTCCTCTCTTCAAAGGACTCGATTCTCACACTCCAACCACGCTAGGAGACTTCCAAGAAGCAGAAGAAGAGAAACACTTTTAAGATCCCTTTCTGGCGCGACCCAAGGCAGCCTGGGACGCCAACAGGCGCAGCCGGCGACGCTCGACCGCTGGGAGCTCTTCATCCCCTCATGCTGTTTCCATATTCCTCTCCACTGGGTCTGGAGTTTGGAAGAGGTCTAGGCCTAGGAGCGATGCGGAGCCGGTCAGACGCCCTCCACTACCGGGGACACTGCACAAATCACTATCACTTCTCACTTTCTTTCTCCATAGCTCGTGCATCTGCAACCGTATCTTATGGATCGTAGCCTTCATAGCAGCTATCTCCACGCACGAAACCACAGGTTCGGACGTATGGTGAAGGAGCTGAAACAACTGAGTGGACAGGAGAATCTGAAGAGTGTTAGGTTCTAAATCTACCCTCCTTGAAAGAGACCTACTAGCGCTTTCTAGAAGAAGCCTTCCTAACTCTGTCCTTCTCCAACTTGGCGACAAGAGTTTAACGCCTTCCACTCCAGTTCAGTGGAGATTCTCACATTCAACACACGACTTCAAAAGAGCATTCATTCTCCTACACCTAGAACATACAGAATGAGGATCTACCGGCTTCGGTAGTCTCAATCTACAATCAGACCTCACACACACACACGAAACACCGTGCAACACTCTGATCAGACATGACTTTATACAAAAATACCAAAGCCAAATCAAAACAGTCCACAAAAGCGATGCCAAGCCAAAGATCCAATACGCTACCAAAGGTCAGTCCAAAACTTCAGCAAGCAAAAATGAAAAATCCAAGCAGAAGGAACCAACAACAGATGCTGCCGAACCAGCGACAGAGAAAATCTGACATGAAAACGGGAATGGTTTCGGCCCCCGCCACTCCAGCGGGCGGGTATGGTAGATCACCCTGACCTACCTGTCGCTGCAGCCGCGAAATTTGAATTTCTGTCGGGAACGTCGGAGACTATAGCTAAGTATATATCTGACGGGTAAGTTTCATGTACAAAAAGAGAATGTGATCATACGATAATTCATTATAGTACTAGTAAAATTAAACTGAACATGAAACACTAATCAGATGCAGTCTGACATTGTCATATTTGAATGGTGTAAGGCTGCTGATGGCTACATATATACTAATTATAAAATACAAATGTAATGAATGTGCATCTTTTCCATGAATCTTTTGTAGTGCATCCAATAATATTGTTTGTTGCAAAAATCACATCTCGAATAAACCTATACTACTACAACAAAAAAAGCATAAAATAGCGTAAAGTATATTTGAATTTGAAACTAGCATGTAAGATGGGCTGTGATTGGTTCCATTGGTGATAGATGACGAATCAGCTCCCAAGTTTTGTAATCTCGCCTGTGATTGGTGTTTTGACCGTTTCTCCACCCGCAGCAGCTTCCCTTGTCTCTGACCCGCAGCATCTTCTCGCCACTTCGCTTCCCCGCTCTCGGTAGATAGATGCTGTTTACATTACCAGTGCTGTGCGTGACAGTGTGTGTTTGAAGTTGAACTTTTTTAACTTTGTTTAAACCCTACAATGGCTCCTGCGTTCTGCTTCTGCTAAGGCTGGTACTGAGCCTAAACGCCAATGGAAAATGATGACGATTGCTGAGAAGGTGACACTTCTCGATATGTTGAAGGAAGGGAGAAGTTACGCCGTGGCCCGCCATTTTGGAGTGAACGAATCCACCATTCGCTACATTAAGAAGGATGAGGCGAAGATTAGAAGACGGCTGCCATCACCTTTAGCAAGTCAGCAAAGCGAAGTTGTTACGGCTCGTAATAAAACGATCGTCCATATGGAAGGTGCTTTGTCAATCTGGATTGCCGACTGCGGAAGAAGAAAATAGCCTGGATACGCAACACCATCCGAACCAAGGCTTTGAGGTTGTATGAGAATTTCGCGCAAAGGAACCTCAAGATGATGGCGACCACGCTGAAGAAGAAGAGGAAGACGACGAAGATGATGTAGATGAACCTCAAGCAGGGACATCCACTGATTCCCAGCCTCAGACACGACGCTTTACCGCCAGCAAAGGATGGTTCGCCAAGTTTCAGAAACACTTCGCCTGAAAAGCGTTTCCTGCATGGCGAGGCTGCTTCACGCCCGACACGGTCGCTGCTGAAACTTACACGAATGAGACGCTCAAGAATATTATCGCTGAAGGTGGATACAAGCCCTAACAAGTCTTTAATATGGACGAGACGGGTTTGTTTTGGAAGAGAATGCCATCGCGAACTTTCCTGTTCAAAGAAGAAGCCAAAGCCTCTGGCTTTAAAGCATTCAAAGATCGTGTTACCCTCGTGATGTGTGGCAATGCTGTGGGATTTTTGCTAAAGCCAGGGCTTATTTACAAGTTGAAAAACCCTCGTGCTTTGAAAAACAAAAATAAGAATCTCCTTCCCGTGTATTGGATGCATAATCCAAAAGCATGGATTACGAGGATGCTGACCTCCAACTGGTTCCACCAGTGTTTTATCCCACAAGTCAGTAAATATCTCTAGAGAAGGGCTTGCCATTTAAGATCCTTCTCCTGCTGGATAACGCTGGTGGACACGCCGACGATCTTTCGCATGAGGGCATTCAGGTTGAGTTCCTGCCACCCAACACAACGCCCTTAATTCAACCGATGGACCAGGGGGTTATCACAGGCTTCAAGGCCCTCTACACGAAGAATACCTTTCTGGCGGACCTCGTTGCGTGTGTGGATGCCGCCAAGAAGATGAGGATGAAAACATTCAATTTGAAGGCGCATTGGCGGTAGTACACAATTGCCACGTGCCTTCAGAACATCCAGAAGGCACTGCAAGAAATGAAACCTGCTACCGTTAACGCGAGCTGGAGGAAGTTGTGGTCCGAGATTGTTTACAACGACGAGGGAATTACGCCTAACGAGATTCAACACTCTGCAGTACGGAAATCTGTGCAGTTGGCTGCGATAATTGGAGGTGACGGGTTTGGCGACATGACGACGGGAAGACGTTGACGAGTTGTTGGACTGCCATTCCCAGCCGCTAACTGACGAGACCTCAAGACCTGACAAAATCAGCCAGTGAGGAAGAAAATGAACCACAGGAAGAGACCCAAGAAGTTGTCGAAGAAACAGGCTTAACATTAGAACGGCTTGCCAAGCTCTGCAACCTAGCTAAGGAGCTGAAAGAATTGTCACAAGAACGGACGAGGATATGGTTCGTTCTCTGCAGTTCTGCAACAAAATCGATGAAGACATGACTCCCTACAGGATGCTCTTCGATCGAAAAAGAAGCAGCGCAGCAACTTCCGATCACAATGTTCTTCCAGCCTCGCAAAAGAGCCAGTTCCTCCTGCTACTATGCCTTTGGAAGAAATTGAAGAAGTGTCCCAGGAAGAAGTTGAAGAGGTGTCCCAGGAAAAGACACCAGTCTGAAGAGACGTAAAATACAATCATTGGCTGCACAGTAGAAGACATCATCAGCTTCATCATCATCATTTCTACTGTGCAGCAAATTCATCGCCATCATCATTCAAGTTTTTCAACTTCTTTCATGGTGGGTACAGTAACAATCTTTATTTCTTTATATACTTTAAAATTCCAACATTTTAATATTAGTGCCTGTTTTAGATTAGGTACTGTACATGCATTAAGTGTTCTGTACATTAAAGGGTGGTTTGTTAACAGTACATACGAGGAGGGCTTTATTGTAACTTCCAACTCTATCGTGGTGAGTAAAATACTGTACAATTGTACAGTACGCACCATAACAATCTTTCTATTTTTTTATGTTCACTTACTGTTTTATTGCTTATCATTTGTGCCTGTGTACTGTATGTACGTATTGTAGATATCTGTACATTACTGTAAAGGGTGGTTTGTTAACAGTACTATGTAAAGGGAGGGTTTTAAAAGTCTGAATACATGTTAAATAAATACTGTAAATATGGTGTCCCTACTTCGCGGATTTTCAGCTATCGCGGCCAGTTCTGGAACCTATCTACCGCGATAAACGAGGGTTCACTGTACTTGCATTAAAATGTATGTAGTAATGAACAGCCATGACAGCAAAATAAAAATCTTCCATGACCTTTGGGAATTTGTTATACAATCTATGGGTTAACAAGACAAACATTATATGATGAATAAAAAACTCACCATAAAGTGAATGCTGTTGAAACAGCAATTGTTTTCAATAATAATAATGTAATTTACCAATTACTGTACTGGCCATTATGTAATTACCAGTAAAGAAAAAATGGCTGAGATTGGATAAGCAGTCACAAGGGGACCAGATAATCACTTTGGATGGGGAAACCTGAATGCTATTTACTGATTAGCTATATAGCAACAGCTTCCTGTATTACAATTCTTACTATTGCACCAATATAATGTTAAATTATTTAGAATGTCCACTACTCAAGTACAATACAGTATATGTATTTATGTGACAATGGCAATATTCTACGAATTATCAGCTGAACCGAAGAGATTTTTGTATGTAGCCTAAAAAGCATGATATATACAGTATATTTTTATAACAAACTACAAGCCAAGCCTAAAGTCATCAAATTAAAAAATTCAATTATCCTCTTTTATTTGATGACAAAGTGACAAAAGACATAATTGCTTACTGACCTGATGGCAGCTTCTGAAGTAATTTCAAAGTTTCATCTTTATCAACTGCTGACAAAGTCACCTTTTCTGATGCTAAAGTATCTGGTTCTGATTCTGAAGCTGGATCATTACTTCTTTTATGGCTGTGAAAATAAGAGTCATATAAGTCTTGAAAAAATGTTCAAATATATTATGGCACAAATACATGCATAGATCATATGTGAAAACAGATACTTTTCGTACAAATTACATTATATAATGTGCTACCTGGTATACAGCCTGAGTCCATTTGTGGTAGAAAAGAACAAGTATATGATAACCAAAGTTAAAAGAGTATCAGGACTAACAGTAGCATTCTAATGAAAAATATGCCCGGTATTATTTTTGTTAACATTTTCTTAAATACTGAACTTATTTGTTTGAGAGATAAAAGAGTGAAATGGAAAGATAGCTAATGGTGATTAGAAAGGAAGCAAAGGGACACAGCATGGTATGGAAAGCAGTCATATAGATGTAGATTTGGAGGGGTAAAGATGAAAACAATACGGTAAAATCTATTTCATTCTACCTGGTTTCCTTCTATCCAAAAGTTTCAAGAAACCTAAACCAAGATACGTTTAATTTGAATAAAACAGTCGGTACAATTATCACACAGGTAAACAAAGCACTCAATCTGCTCCTTCTGATTCTCACCATACTAAGAAACACGAATTAAACAGTGATCTGAGAGAGCAAAATAATCAAAAAGGCATTCCTTCTCTGCCGTAGCCCAAGTCTAAGTTAATACTTGATACCAAAACCGGAGGCTTGTCCTAAAGTCCAAGGGTACCTTTACAGTACCAGTACTTCTAAACTTCTGATTCACTAAAAAGCAGATTATATATAACCAATGGAAACAAGACAAAACCTTACTACTAACTGTATTACTGTATAAAGCAAAAAAATACACAGTTCACAACAGCTATGTGCAAATCATCAAAGGTTTTTTTTTTTTTTTGCAAAACACCTTAGGAATACCATGTCTAAACGTAGCTCAAAACAAATACATGAATCACTGATAAATGGTGTATTTAACAATGAAACTTTTCAAAATAGTAATTTACATTCTTTTTCATAAGTTGTTCTTGTGAAATAGTTTGCCAACTACAGTAGTGTCATTTCTAAGCTTTTATCAAATTTGGCCTACTTGACACACACTAGGCAATTTCATGAATCCTGTACACAGACAATTTAAATTTTGCAGTTTGCCAAACCATTTCTGGCTTAAAACCCAGAACTGTTGGCTAAGATTCTAAGTATAGCTAGCATTATCAATTTTTACATATGATTTCCTTTAGGCCATAATTAATATTGTAAACTATTTGTGTTCTCACATTACAACACTGAACACACACTTTTAATGGTTAGCCTACACAAAAGATTATTTTCCAACTTAAAAATGGTGACTCTATCTCACAGGAAAAGTTTATCCCGATGATTTATACAGTGCACGCTAGAATTTTCTTTTGATGATAAGTTACATTTTTAATCTAGTGTTTATTTTTGTCCAATACACTATTAACTCAGGAACTGCATACAGTGTATGTATTGTACTGTATAACAATAAACAGTAAAAATAGTCTAATGGCTCAATACAAACTAGGCCTACACTAAACAGCTTTTGCTATTGGGATGTTAGCTGATTGACAACATTCAGCGTAGGATCTGTACAAACTTCTACGTCCTCAAACTAACTTCAGTTATCATTAAGATATGAAAATTAGGGAGATTTATAATGATAAAGATATGCCTATTCTCAGATAAAATTTTTCCAGTTATCCACCATCCCTAAACTTTAAAGGCAATCTAATCACAGGGACTTTACTGTACTATGCATCAAATACAGCTGATGGTACCACAGGAATTATTCATGATAATACAAATAACATTAGAAATCATAAGACCACAGGCATAAGAAGAGCAAATGGCAAAACGAGAGGAGGAAGAACATGCACAGGACAGGGATTGTAAGATGTACAATGTTTGTTGCCTTTGGGACATACTAACCAATGAAGCAGGTAGTATTGAGAGGGAAGCTGGAAAAAAAAGTATCAGCAGCATGATGTGAAGAGAGAGAGAGAGAGCAAGATTACTATACCAGTAAATATGTGTAAAACAGTAAATATTTGTAATGCATGTGTAAGGCCAGTACTACTTTACACAAAAGAAATGGTCACTTACACAGAGGTAGCAAATCAAAAACCAGTAAGAAGGCCCAGAAAATCATGGAGAACAGACATTGATGAAGACCTAAACCAAATGGAAACTCAGACTCATAGAGTCCAAGAAAGACCTACTTTCCCCATTACCCCTGTAAATGGTAAATTGGATACAAGAACATTAAGGAAAGCGACCAAGCACACGCACAAAACCTAAAGTAAAATCACAAACAGAAGCATGGCAAATGGTTTACATACATCTTCAAAAGGAGCTAATAAGTGAATCTATAATAGTAGATAAAATAAACAGTAGGAGAATGCATTTGGTTTGTGTTCTTAATACTATATATGTATATGCATGTTAAAGGATTCAATGACTAAATGACAGAATGGCCCTATTCGAAATACAGTATGAATAGGTCAAAGTGAAGGCTTCTAAAGTTCATGCTTCCCAAAAATTATTTTAATATAAAAGTGTAAAATCCAATATATATGACATGGCAGTGAAGGGGTGATAGTATAGTGGTAAGAAAAATTTTGACACAGTAGCAATATTCAGTCATGAGAATGGATGATAGTCAAAATGTGAAACCTCGTGAAAGAACTCAGATTGAAGTCCATCACAGAAAAAAATTAAGGATCGTTTATTAGGCGAGAGATCCATATAGCATGCTTTGGCTAATGAAAAAATATCATAACTGATTAAAGCTAAAGCACGGAAAAATGAATATTCGGGGTCCAAATAAATAATAAAGCTGAAATCGTTCATAACAGAGACACTAGTTAACATTTCTGTACCCACAACCCTTCCCTTCAAACATACTTTGTCAACAATATTACATTAGTGAACAAGTATTTCAAAACCTAACTGGTATTTCAGATTCATGGTCAGCAATCTTGGGTTACACAGAACAAACGTATTAACTAACATACACAAATAATCGATTATAATTAAATTCTACCCTACCTTGTCTTGTGAAGACGCTGGAGCATACACTGATGGAGGAGAGTGGCATGTGTCAATGACAATTTGTGGAAAGCATCCTCAATATTATTAACTTTTAAATCTTCCTCAGCTGTCTTAATATAAATATCTGAAATAAAGCAAACACTGAAGTATGGAATTCCAAATGAATGTCAGTCTGGCCAAAGATTATAACAAAATTTGGCACAAAGGAACTTACAGTATTAAAGTATAAAACAAAATGAATCTTACCTTTAATACCGTATCCAACAGAGATTCTAGAAGAAGTCAGTTTAAACCCTTATCATTTACAAACTGCTGTTATAATTAATTAAAACATCTAAAACATACCATCATTCTTATAGAACAAGTAACCATCATTTTAATCAGGCAGCTACATTAACGTTACTCCTATATTACTTTACACTGGAAACATTTAAAACCTACCTGTTGTGTGAGGACTAGGCAACAACTCTGCAAGATCTGTTATAGATGATGCTCCAATTTTGGAAAGGATTTTATTAGTGAGAATTTCCCCACGATCTGCCATCTGCAAACCAAATACCAAACTTCAAAATCAACACTGATTTTGTACTTTTATTTGTTTACTTTTTCTGTTCAGAAATATCAAAGAACTGTTTACAAATCACTGTCTTATTACAATGTAATCACCATCCCCACCCATTTCTCGCAACATTAATGGTAAATGCAGTACTTTGCCATGATGTGCTGTTCAATGCTACTTCTGAAATTTATTCTTAAACACCCAAAATTATTAAAGAATATAGAATTTAGGTCAATGGCCAAGCCCTGGGACCTATGAGGTCATTCAGCGCTGAAAGGGAAACTGACAGTAAGGAGGTTTGAAAGGTGTAACAGGAGGAAAACCTCGCAGTTGCACTATGAAACAATTGTTAGATATGGCAGAAAGTCAGATATAATGAAGAGAATATGGACGGAGGTAGAGTAAAAGGTATGAAAGAGACTGCAGCTAGGGGCTGAAAGGATACTGCAAAAACCTTAACGGGAGCACCGATGCCATAAGGCATTGGCATAATAAAGTAAATGCTTGTTTCTGCCTTATGATTGAAGGGATTTGCTTACAATTTTTACCACTTATTCTACAACCAATACTGAAAATTCTCGTGGGGAAATTTAAAAATTCAAAGTCTAAGTTCATTTGTTTTGCAGGTGAAAATAATCATGATGTAACTTTTCAAAATTATTAGTATGCAAAATTAAAAGTTGCAAAGAAAAAGTTATTTTCCTGAAGACAAAATAAAGATATATAGTTATATATTACACTCTGTAAAAGTTTCATTGAATTTGGTTCAGTCTTCTTGGAGAAATAAGCATTTAGTTTTGAAAAAAGTAAGTTTTGAGAAAACAGCAAAACGAAAAAATTTCGGGACTTTCAAATATTCTGTGAGAATCTGGACACCTTGAGCAAGTTATCCCTTTATCGTTATAACCTGTTTTCTCTGACATGTCCCATAGAGAGAATGAGATGTTTTAGTGGGTGACAATTATTTTTGAATATATTTTTTTCATGCTTGTTTTACACCCTTTTTTTTTTTTACAATCTTTCGTTCACACTGCCATACAAGCGATGAAAAAATTGTCCAGGAACCAATCTAAACATTTTTTTCTGCAATAACATTTCAAGATGCATTTATACATAAAACAGTCCAAAATATTGTATAACTCAAACTTGATCCAATCAAAGATCATTCATAGACTTTTTTACATTTTTTTACAATTTGTCGTCCACAGTGCCATACAAGCGAACAAAATTGTCCATGAACCAATCTCAAAATCTTTTTTTTTTAAGCAATAACATTTCTAGATGTTTATTTACACATAAAAGTCCAAAACAGTGTATAACTTACTTGATCCCATCCTGAATTATTCATACAGACATATTTTACAAGTCTTTTTTACAATTTGTGGTTCACAGTGTCATACAAGCGATGAATAAAATTTACAATTTGTGGTTCACAGTGTCATACAAGCGATGAATAAAATTTACAATTTGTGGTTCACAGTGTCATACAAGCGATGAATAAAATTTACAATTTGTGGTTCACAGTGTCATACAATAAATAAAATTTACAATTTGTGGTTCACCAATCTGAAAAATTTTTTCAAAAAAATTTTTTTTTTTGCAGCATTGTTTCAAGATATGTTTATTTAGACATTAAGCAGTTGAAAACTTAACTAAAATTTAATAATTCCTCAAAATTGGGCTGTCTGTGCACCCCTTAAGTAATGCCTACAGTGCACCATGTGAGGTGCACTGACTGCACTACCCCCTACAGGAACAAAATTATTAAAAAGCAAGTCTAAACCTGGTACATGAGTAAGCAAAGGACTAGCCTAATGTACCAACGCCATAATTCAACATTATCATGAATGCTTTTGCATATGCTTTATCATTTATGGGATTAGATGTAAAATGAATTTTGCACTCTTTTGTCTCACAATTCTTGCCTGAATTTCCCTCTGGTCTGTCTCTTCATCTATGACTTTTTTTCAATTTCCTAAAGGTTTTAGTTTTGCAATGCATCGTTTACTAGTGCATCCAATAAGGAATACTTTATCATTCTGTCCTAAGCTAAGGAATAACACTTCTGTTGGCAAGAAGTATACTATACTGTTTTACAGTTTTGACTATGAAATCAGCAATGGTTTTCTTTAACATTTTGGTGTTGTTGCTGAGTAAATGTTAAGGCAACATATAACAACTTGTTCCTCTATTTCTACCTATCATCATGGAGGACCAAAATGTAACCATACTTCTAAGGTCAAGCTCTGTGTGTGTGTGTGTGTGTGTGTGTGTGTGTGTGTGTGTGTGTGTGTGTGTGTGTGTGTGTGTGTGTGTGTGTGTGTGTGTAGGGGGGGGGAACCTTGGTCCCCAGTCAAGTAAAACCAGGAAAAGTCAATAAATCTCGGTTAGGTTACTGCAAATCCTTGTTTTTACTAATTCTTCATAATTTTTTAAATGTAACTTTAATGAGTTTAATATCCATTCCCATAAGAATGTTTAGCTAACCTTTACATATTCAAACCCTTGAACAATAAACAAGGGACCACAGGGCGAAACTAATGTCTTAGGGTCAGGATATTTTAGGGGAGGGCAGGGCCTCCGCATTTCCTGAGTAAAGGGCTATTATAAGCAAACAAATATTTTTAAGATATATATAATATATGATGCCCTATGTTAGGGCATCATATATCTTAGGCCTTAGAACCTTAAGTTACATCAGGTTAGGTTGAGGGGGGGGGGGATTCAGGTAGGCCCTGGTGCTGTGGTTTAGGTTAGGTTATGATGGATCATTTTAGGTTAGGCTATTTCACTACTTTTTGTATGCTCTAACCACAAATGCAATGGCATTCCATTACTATTATACTTAACCTACAGGGATGCATAAAGAGAAATATCAAATGTATCAAAACTTCATGACAGCATTTAAAGTAAAACTTGAAACTACTACCGTATCTTTCTAGGTTTGGCAACTTACGGTTTACATGCAAAATGAGCGCCATATTTAGTACTGCCCCTCGGGGATGAACATAGGCTAAAACAATGACGGTAAAGGTAAAACTTTACTTTACTTGTGTGGCTTGATTCCCATCAGTTGCCGACCTGGACAGGTTACAGCCTTTTTGGGGGGTCCAAGGGGAGCGAAGCCCCCCGGCCAGGTCAGGGCATGTTGCTCTAAGCTAGGTTAGGTAGGTAAGATCTGGTAAGGTCAAGACCAGGTATTATAGAAAAGGTTATGTCTCTTTATGTATGAGAAACCTGTCCCGAACGGCGACTGGCGAGAATCAGGCCGCGCAACTAAAGTAAAGTTTTACCGATGTTAAAAACCAAAAACATAACAAAAACATGGACAAAAGACATTATATATTCCTGTCGGCGACTGGCTTGAACCAGACCACGGTTGCAGGTTCGTTTCAAGTTTTACCCGCCTACCTCCTGCAGCAGTAGCCTATCAGGAAGGCCCATACCAATACCTAAAACACGATTTACTAATTGCACTAAGCTAATTGCCTAAAATGTAGGGCTATGACCCCACAGGCCTACTCATGGCTGGTTGAATACTGATATCAATGACTGGTATGGCTAGTCAAATCCAAAATGGGTCAAGTTATCATCGCAAAAAAATGTCAAATCTGTTACATAGGCCTAGCCTTCCGCTACTGTAGGCTAGAATGAGCCTAAAGAGCAGGCTACAGTAAACTACCCTACCTCAAAAATGCTAAATCCAATGGTAAAATATGAAATATAAGCATGAAAATGGTTTAAATACGAATAAATAAAGAGGCCTTTAAGAATTCAAACTCACCGTAAGCAGCCTGAAGACCCAAGTACCAATTTGACAAGCTGGAGAGCCTCGAATGGGCCTAAAAGAATTCGTGCATTTACTCTACACATTCAGTATTGCTCCCATGATGCTCTAGAGAGTATTTGAACAACAGTGTATAATAAAATAAATGCGATTTAAAGAGACTGAGTGCACCGTGCAAATCGTAATTTTAAATCAGGTAACTTGTTTTCGGAATATTATATGAGGCTTGCGTCGTCTTAAAACGTTGGTTTTCTCCTATAATATCGAATACATCCAATTATTTATATAAGATTGATATAAATTGATTTAAAAATAATTTAATGAATATAATTTAGGCAATATATTGGCAATTTATGCTAATTATATTATAAAATTCATGATTACATAAACCGGTTATAAGAATACCACCCACTCTACTTTTCCTCTTCTGTAATTTTGCTCCAAACCTTTTGAAGGGTTGAATTATCAGCTCAATCACGAGTGTAAAATTGAAATAGCAAATAAATGTATTCATTCACGTAAAATCCTTTATCCCCACAGTATAATATTCTGACACTGTACTGAAGGTTTTGCAGAGGCCGTGGAATATTTTTAGAGTAGATTTTTTTGCGTTAACTCCCTAATCAGTTTGGTCTTATCTGAAGCTGTCTACATGAAGAATAATTAACATTTCATATAAAGATTTATTGAATATTTGAATCTTAAGTAAGCTTCTGGTTTTCATTTAAGTGCAAATATATACATATAATTTCCTGCTTCACAAAAAAACCTTTATAGAGAATTCCTTTAAAAATAAAACAACCCTGGTGGAGTAAAAATCCGCGCAAAACCTCAACTCAAATGATATTCTGAGTCGGATTTTTCAGTTAGAGGCTGAATAGAACTGTGATACACGTACACAGCTAAAAAAATATATTTTTGAGAAATATTCCAGATGAACTGAAAACTAATAACAGTTTGAAACTAAAACAAACAACATTATATATCTAGTATGATGTAACTTTCCTTATACATGAAATATTAATAGTAACAGTTTTTTTCCTAGTCAAATTTACTGACAAAAATTTCGCTAAAACAGCAATTCATAATTCTTTTGAATACAAACATAAATGATAATTGCTAACATCTACATATCCATACATAATTATTACTTTTACAGGAGAGAGAGAGAGAGAGAGAGAGAGAGAGAGAGAGAGAGAGAGAGAGAGAGAGAGAGAGAGAGAGAGAGAGAGAGAGAGTGTCTCTCTTCTGTAACACATCTTTCTGCTTAACAAAGACGAAAGTTCTTTAGTAAAACAAATCATGTTTTCAGAGTTGACGGAATGTCTCCAGTATGCACTGTTATGAAGTTCTCCAGTTGCCTCTGGAAGTTTGCCATCCTTTCGTCGTTCTGAAAGGGAAGGAATTTGAAATAATGTTATTGAAACTTTCAAATAGAAGCAAAGGAAATTAAGTTTTTTGTCATACACTTACCTTCTATTGCTTTGTTTTATTTCAACCTATCATCTTTTCGTTCATTTAAATTTTCTGTTTCGAAGTCATTTTCCGATAAAGCCAATTACCTATTATATAAGGATTTATATTTATGTCATTTTAAAGTATCTTAAACATTCCACATTTTCTTTTGAAAGATGACCTTCTATCCAAAACTGTGACCCAAAGTGGCTAAGTAAATAATAACTTTAAAGTTGTCAATACAATGTACATACAACACTGTGCCGTGTAGGTAACTAATCCTGCCATAGAAGAATCTTAAGTACAAAGATGAACAGATAGTTATACATAGATAAATAGATAGAGAGCTAATTGAATGATAGCTATTTACAACAGTATAAGCTACATGACTAAATTATCACATTCAAATTATTAAACAATTTATCACTATGGTGGGCGTGATAAGGCTTATCTCGATAAAATTAACGAATTATCGAAACATTTTATTTATTCATCTCTTAGGTATTTACCACGACCCATCCCTTACCTTCCTACCAACCAAGATATGAAGGTCGGCATTGGCGGAGAGGTGAGGCGTGGGAGGCACCTGCAGCAAGGAGTAGCCGAAATGGGCCGCTAGTCCTTCCTCGCACAACAGGATGGCTGCAACGGCGTCCCAGGTCTCGACTGTGCTCCTGAGGGCCAGGCGGGCGTGGCTTGCAGCTGCCTGCGCTCTGTGAGCCAGAAAATGAATTTGCTGGTCAGTTAATGTTGACGCGGAAGTCTTTTTGAAGTCATAAAATATCTAATATAACACATCTAACTCCGAAGAGTACTCACAAAGTATGTATGGCAGTGACGGGCACAGCTGACCCCTGGACACAGTCCCCTCGTAATCTCCTGGCTGCCACGTAGTACCCTCGAATCAGTTTCTCTGCTCCTGCGCTGAATTCCGTCTCTAGGCTACGAGCCATAGCCAGGTACTGTTAGACAGAAAAGCAATTTAATGTAAGGAAGAGAGAGATCTTTGGCTGTGGAATATATATTGCAAAATATATACAAAATTCTATATAAACGCTGTAATTTGTTTGATACACGCATACTTTAAATCCTAGGCATTTTATATTGCCTAAACATTTATGAAAACACAATTTCTCTTATACAAAAGAGTGCGTATGAATCCATAAATATGGTAAAATGGATTAAGGTACAGTTTAACTGGCTATATTGCATAAACAATGAACTACCACATCCGTTTTGAAAAGTGGCATAATCAATGTGCAAAATTGCAACTGAAATTTATAAAAAAATCTGAATTGATGATCCTAATGATTTTCTTGACTATGACAAGCTGCCAACTCCATTTAAAAGAAAGTGAGAATAACAGTCATAAGGTACCAACTGAGAAGGTGGCTAAAAAGAAAAGTGAGAGAGAGAGAGAGAGAGAGAGAAGAGATTGCCTCTTTCAGATCCTCGGGTCGTAATAAAGTTGACGTCTGAGACTCAGCTGGAGTCATGGCGTTCAGCAGCGTGTGAAGTGTTATCTCCTCCTCAGCCTTTGATTCACACTCGCCACCAGGCGTCTCTGTGTATATTACCAGTCCAAATACACTGAAACATAATAATAATAATAATAATAATAATAATAATAATAATAATAATAATAATAATAATAATGAATATTTGCAAAATAAAATGTACTGTACTGCTGTAAGAGCCCGTCGCCCCGACATATTTGAATCAACTCCCTACTCTTACTCAGAGATGGATTTCGTGAGGTCCCCAAGTGGCACACGGAGGAACATGTCCTCCATGTCGGTCGAAGTTCTGCCCTTGTTGTGAGCAGGGTCGTAGCATGCCCAAGCAGCTGCTCGAAGAGGGTACTTGAGGGTTGGGGTTTGGGAACGTAGACGAGGAGCTGCCTCCACCAATACCATGCCACTTTCCAGAGCTGTGAAGCAGGTGGAAGATGAGTTTTTGTGTTCAGTGTAGATTCATCTAAGTGAAACGTCTGCTGAGTATAGTAACAATAAATTCATTTGAAAACAATAAAATGGGCCAAATCAAAATGGGTAATTCCAATTGGCATTGCCCTAATACACTCTAATTTGTTTCCTCTCTCTTGGATAAACTAGTCACCTTCGTCTGCACTTAATTTCTACAAACATTGTAAAGCATCGAGCGCTTTCTTACTGACCCCAACTCTTCACTTACCATTACAAACAGAACGCCTGGCCTCTTTCTTGAATTTGGAGAAATCTCCAAGAACGCACACGCCGCCGTGGGCGAGAAGCAAGGACCCCGCTTGCACCCAGATCTTCCCTTCGTGGTCCTTGCTGAATGATGCTGTGACGTCATCCAAGGACGAGTGAATCACGGAGTGTGAGGCGAATTTGGCCCCATACCAAAGAAGCCGTAGAACCACTGTGGTATTGCTTCCAACGACCAAGACTGCAAGTCCAGCCTAAGGATAATTGATAACTAAATACGTACACATACACACACACACACACACACACACACATATATATATATATATATATATATATATATATATATATATATATATATATATATATATATGTGTGTGTGTGTGTGTGTGTGTGTGTGTGTGTGTGTGTGTGTGTGTGTGTGTAAAGAATGTGGTTTCAAAAAGCTTTCCAAAAACATATAGTAAGAGGACTATAATTTGAGATAGATATTAAGCAAAAACATAACCATGACCCACTAAGGACAGTCAAATGCCATGAACACTACAGAGGAATAATATAGCCACATATCATGCATATAAAAATCAGTACCAGAATTATTTATGGAGGGATTTCGGTAATAAAACTTTATATTTCTTATCATGTTCCAGCATTTTATCATCAGAAAACAACAAGCAGACTCCTTCAAACCTTCTGCGGAGAGCATGACGCTAACGACAGGAGGAGTGCCAACTTCAGAGAATGGAAGGTCCCGGCTGGAACGACTGCAGTGCCAAACATATATGCCAGCGTCAGAACTAGAGACCACGGTGATGACTGCCTGTCTCTCACCAGTTGCCTATTGATTGATAGGAGGATTTAGTTGATTAATGGAGATAAAATGGTGATAAGCTGATACATAAAGATCAATAAAGATAAAAAAAGATCATGAAATAATATGTAGAGGAACTCATGCCATCACTGTATAAGTACCATCAATGATTCTCTTCAAAACATAACAGTTGCTTTTCTTTTCCTCACAGAGGTAAGAAGAAGATAGACTCAGTATACTGTGGCCCCTCACCTGAACAGAGGAGGTAAGGAGGAAGGAGGCCTGAGAGGGGCAGGAGGATGTACCAGAATTCCTTCGAGGCAAGGGAACTCGTTGGATTTCTTCGACACTATCATCACAGTTGCTTGCATCTTCTGGCCTGGCGCTAGGTTGGCCAACATCTCGTCTTGAAAAGTAAAGAAGCAGCAATGGGTTTTAGGAGACGGCATATGAACATCTCTGAGTTAATGGTGAAGAAGTGTGACTGTGTTTTTATATAGGTATAGTTATTTATCTAACTATTTATCTATCTATCAGCAAATAAATGAGAATAAACTAATGAATGAATAGACATACGAGTTGATTAAAAAATGAATGAGCAATTATTTACAAAATAGATAAATAAATAAAAGAATTACCTCATTGATTATTCTATGAAAAACCTGCATATTAATAAACAATTTAGGGTAAATAGGTAAATGATGAAATAACTAAATAACCAGAGGGATCAAATAAACCAAATTAAGAAAAAACGAACGTTGTTTACAATAAAATAAACTTTGCATTTCCAACTTACCTCGAAGGGTGATCTTCAACAACTGTACCCTCGTGTAAACCTCTCTGGTAAGGGCGCTACTCTGAGCATCGGGAAGCAAAAAGATCAAAGATTTCTCGCCTAGTTCACGAGATGATGGGTCCTCCTCCAGCTCAGAGCGACATACCCTAAAAAATGTGGAATATAAATAAGATGTGACATTACTTTTTGTGATTTGAAATAAATGGGGGATCTGGTGCGAGCGGCAGTGAGTACCAGTGAGGCCTGAGGGGTGATGGAGTGAGCAAGTGAGTGTATGTGCGTTTTATACAAAGCATATATGTGAGTTTTTCTATTCATTAAGCATGAACAAATGTTTTGTGCTATGGGCATGTATTATGCATTTGCGTTTACATTATATATCTATATATCTATCTATATATATACACATTATATATATATATATATATATATATATATATATATATGTATATATATATATATATATATATATATATATATATATATATATATATATATATATATATATATATATATCAGTTGCTGTGACCATGTCTTGATAGTAAGACGAAAGTACTTAGCATCTCCAGTGTTTCAATTTTCCTTCGTGGCTGTAACTTTGCTCATATATATATATATATATATATATATATATATATATATATATATATATATATATATATATATATATATATATATATATATATATATAACATATACACACTTATATACAGTATATAATCCATCAAAAGGCATTTCCTTGAAATTAAGAGTGAAATAAATATTCTAATTCAGAAAACAGCAAGGGACCTAAAAATCCGACCTGCAGTGTGGCTTATGCTGCGTATCGTCAGCATCTGGGCCTCCAACGGCAAACACTCTCATATGAAGATCTCTGGCCATACCAACACACCCTTCACTGCTACAGAGATAACGAGCCCACACACTAAAAAAAAAAAAAAACAGAGATGGATTCGTAATAAAATAAAAAATTACTGTCGAGGCTTGGAAAGTCACTTTTGTGGGTATCACAGTAAAATATTGAGAAATAAATGTATAAATATAATATATATATATATATATATATATATATATATATATATATATATATATATATATATATATATATATATATATATATATATATATATATATATATATATATATATATATATATATATATATGTGTGTGTGTATAAATGATAAATAAATAGTTAATAATTAAGTCACTTACCCTTTAATTGGGTCATCTCTTAAATACTTTGTACATCACATTGATTCTGTAGTGCCATGTCTTCCTCGCCATTAGCTTTCCTATAAATCTATAGAAATCTATCAAGCTAGGTCACAAAATAATCAAGTTTCTTGTGCCTAGACTCCTCTATCAATCTATTTTCATTACAAAAGATAAGATGTTGTTCTTGGGACATGTCAGCTGGTTAATCACAGACAGTGGCGTCGCTCTGTGGGTGCCCGGCCCCAATCAGATGTTTTGTCCCCCCAGTTGAAATTCCCTTTGTAGCTAAACTTTAACTCTTACGGTATTTGATACATTTGCATATCATTAGAGTTGAAAATTAACTGAAAATTGAGCTCTATCATTTCAATTACTAATTACTAATACTATTATTTTCCTTCATTCACATGGATATATAGATTCGAGAATAGTGTATTTTACTAATTACTGGATTGGTACATTAGTTTTGAGCAATTTTCTTTGGCGACCCTAAAAAATATGTTGGCCCCACCTAGGCCGCCCACTGATGGAATGCCAGCTACGCCACTCATCACAGACGAGGAATTCTAGCACCGATATTTCCTGATATCGAATCTTCGGATCATGAGAACTAAACTTGAAAATCTCCAGTGGACTTCTCATATAGGCTACGAAGTCACTCGTCAAAGCTGGAGTTTATTCACACGCGAGTCATCTTGACCAAAACCTTTGCATACATTGTATGTAAAACATTTGCAATAATAATAATAATAATAATAATAATAATAATAATAATAATAATAATAATAATAATAATAATAATAATAATAATAATAATAGGTTCTACTGAATATTATTGCTGCTTCAGCTGCATTTATTTTGTAGAAGACTTTTTCTATTTTCCTTATTGCGGACTTCTCTTCAGTGGAGGTGCGTGCTAACAGCTCGCCTATATTTGTCATTTCATGGGAGAAAAGTCAAAATCTGGATTCTGCTTCTTTATATATTCTATACAGTTATTTCTATACAATTGTTGCTGCGACGTTTCGACAGACTCTTCTGTCATTCTCCAGCGGGAGCTAGTAGAGGACTAGTAGATTGCATAGGTCCTTCTGAACTTATACACGGGCTTCAGCAGGGGGTCATGGACGGCGAATTCTGATTGGTTGCAGTTGGCGAACTTCAAGCCAAATTTCTGCAGCGAAGCTCGATCCTGACAGATCTTCGCAACTTGGGAATCATTCATTCCAGCGTTCCCATTTGCGTGCCGTTGCGTGATGTCATGCCGGCTGACATCATCGGTAGTTTGGCTGCTATTGGGCTGAGGATGAATGATGTCATTATCTACTCTTTCTGTCGTAGTCGGGGGATTGTCTCAAAGGGCGCCTCGCTCATCAGGGGCATCTCCATTCTCAGGGTTGTCGTTTTCAGGTATTCGTTGGATTTGGTGGGTGTTCTGCATTATTCTTCTTAAATTCGTGGGTAGGAGCGATGCCTCCTGTGTCACATTCATTGTTGGTTTTCTCTCGGCAATGAGGAACGCCTCTAGCAGGCGCAGACGTCGAGGGTCGGCGGCGGCTCACCCGATTATACTTATATTTTGTATAATACTGTCGCGGAAATTTGGCTTGAAGAATGACAGAAGAGTCTGTCGAAACGTCGCGGCAACAATTGTATAAAAATAAATGTATAGAATATATAAAGAAGCAGAATCCAGATTTTGACTTTTCCCCCATGAAATGACAAATATAGGCGAGCTGTTAGCACGCACCTCCACTGAAGAGAAGTCCGCAATAAGGAAAATAGAAAGTCTTCTACAAAATAAATGCAGCTGAAGCAGCAATAATATTCAATAGAACCTGTTTAAAAGAGGGTCTGCTGCCAAATAATAATAATAATAATAATAATAATAATAATAATAATAATAATAATAATAATAATAATAATAATAATCCCTGAAGCCAGTCATCGATAGCCCAAGATTCGGACGCACATCTTATAATAATTTACGCAACAATTCGTACGGTAGCAAAGAACATATAATAGAATACATAAGTTTTCTTAAATTCGACCTGCACCTTACGTCATCTTAGACCGCCTAATGAGGTTTGAAATTACAAGTGAAGGCTTAGGGCCAACTGTTTCGCAAGTGGCATTATTCCCACAGGAAAACAACATCAAGAACTGAATAGTAGGCTACATATGAGCTTTTCAGTCGAAAAACATGCCAAGTGCAATTTTTAAAATATAATAAATTAAATCAAAAAATACTTTGACCCAGGATGGCGCTTGGCATGTTTCTCGACTGATAGCCTCAAATACCCGAATTAGCGGGTTATAATCTCTTTACGCATTGTCTGCCACACGTAAAAATGCATATGCATTCGTTGTCTGTTGTGGCTGGAAACATATCTCTTGGAATTTAGTTCCCTCTGGAAGAAAAATGATCAAATGGCCGCTTCCAGGAGCACATTTTGGGGACTTCTTTTAATTTTAAGACAGGAGAGATGGCTTCAAAAGTTAATTGATAATATTACCGTTATTATCCAAATATTCTAGATTAACGTAACAATGCAGCATCGAATAATGAAGCGAAAATTATTAGAGAAATTACACTTACGTGTAAGACTTTGGCAGAGATAGGGACATGACCCTCCCAGTGACAAGGGCCAAGACTGGATCTTCGTCTGTGCTTCGTGGTAGATCTCTCACTCCTCCCACGACCCATTCCCGAAACCAGGGGATTCCGTCTACTCTCAGTGGCGTGTGAATCTGCAAGTTAATAATAATAATAATAATAATAATAATAATAATAATAATAATAATAATAATAATAATAATAATAATAATGACCAACGGTAACCTTGGAATTTTCGAAGAGGTCACCCTGGACTGCACATTAAATGAGAAACATAACAAGCATTATCCTAAACTTCATGAAGCTATCAAAAGCAAAACCCCGACCAAAAGAAGTTTCATGCAAGCATAATAATAATAATAATAATAATAATAATAATAATAATAATAATAATAATAATAATAATACCAGCAAGTCACCTGGGAAATGGTTAGTATCTCACCGGCCTCCTGCTTTATGGCCGTATCGATAGGCAAGTCTAATTCTAGCGAAGTCAGAGCCAAGTCGAAATCAACCTTGTCGATAGAGTTCACTACGGAGTCCTTCGTTGGTGTCTGCGTACCAGAGAGTTTAACCTCATCAGAGTAAAGAGAAGCAATATCGCCCATGTCTGGCAGGGAAGTAAGTTGAGAAGGGGGACAGTGGTCAGGTTCTGTAGTCAGTTGGGACATCGTGACGTCACTGATGGGTTGGGGCTTCAGTTCTAGGGATATGGCCACTGCTGCAGTGTAGATCACCTGGTGGAAGATCTTCTGTGCTTTCATGGGCTTCCTCATGACCAGCGTGACGAGGTCAGCTGGTGGAGAAGTTGATTCAAATTATATATTTTTCAAACATTTTATATATATATATATATATATATATATATATATATATAATATATATATATATATATATATATATATATATATATATATATATATATATATATACATACATGCATACATACATAGAAGAATCACAAGGGAAACAGACCCGACAAACAACTCAGGTTGAAGAGGTAAAGACATGTATGAGTATGTCTCTCACAAGATCAAGTTATTATGCCAACGTTTCACATCACATGATGCATCCTCAGGGTTGGAAAATTACAGACTATAAATACTTGAAACGTCACTTATACAACGGGAAAAACTTCTTTAAAAATTTTTAAACATTTACAAATACAAAAATTAAAACAAGAACTTGAAAGGAACACCTACCAAGGCAAGAGCTAAAAAGTGACTAAAAAGACGGGGAGAAAATAAACAAACGAAAAAACCTATAACTAATGTGGAGAGTAAATGAACAGGCAATTAAGCTATAAACAGTTGTGTGGACGATGATTTGGTGTTTAGTGTTGGTACATTAGTTTTCATAAAAAGCGGCTCTAACACCATCAACTCGTCGTCCTTACGGGCAGATCCAACAATTTTAAAATCATTTATATCCAAGCGGGTACCACTAATTTTAGAATGGTTCCGAACATTGGGTGGCTCGGGATTGGGTAATGTGCAACCCGTCCTGAAGCTGACACCTTGGTGAGAGCAGAAACGGGCCTTGAGAAGCCTCCTCGTACATCCAACATAGGTTCCCAGACTACATCTGGGACAGGTATATTTATAAATAATGTTGGATGTCAAGGAAGGGCTCAGTCTGTCCTTCACTTTGAAAAAAGAACATATTTAGATGATTTCGTAGGACCAACTTCAGATTTACAGCTGGCAATTCATGATGAATTAAATTCATACATTTCTTTTTAAAACTTTTGTCATGTATCTAGAAATGATAAAGAGTTGCGAGTTTCTTTCTCAACTGTAAAAAGTTGAGAAAGAAACTCGTAGCTCTCTATCATTTCTAGAGCATTCATAGGAAAAATACTTTTACAGGGTTGGGCACCAATTTTTATAGCTCATGTAATTTCAATTTTAAGTTGAATTATCTCTCTGCCCTCCTCCACAGGGCGTATTCTCTGACTTCCAGCTGGCCAGCCTTTCATAAAGAAGTAGAGTTCTTGGCTAATTTTTTCCGCAACAATTGTTTTCCATCCCACTTTTTACATCGAGTACTTAATAAGCTCCTAACCGCAAAAATGAAACAACCTATATACCGTTCGAAAATTATGTATTTATGCTAAGTTCCCTTTCCTACATGACAAAAGTTTTAAAAAGAAATGTATGAATTTAATTCATCATGAATTGCCAGCTGTAAATCTGAAGTTGATCCCACGAAATCCTCTAAATATACGTTATTTTTTCAGAGTGAAGGACAGACTGAGCCCTTCCTTGACATCCAACATTATTTATAAATATACCTGTCCCAGATGCAGTCTGGGAACCTACGTTGGATGTACGAGGAGGCATCTCAAGGCCCATTTCTGCTCCCACCAAGGTGTCAGCTTCAAGACGATTGCACGTTATCCAATCCCGAGCTATCCAATGTTCGGAACCATTCTAAGATTTGTGGTACCCGCTTGGATATAAATGATTTTAAAATTATTGGATCTGCCCGTAAGGACGACGAGTTGGTGTTAGAGCCGCTTTTTATGAAAACTAATGTACCAACACTAAACACCAAATCATCGTCCACACAACTGTTTATAGCATAATTGCCTGTTTGTTTACTCTCCACGTTCGTTATAGGTTTCTTTCGTATGTTTATTTTCTTCCCGTCTTTTTAGTAACTTTTTAGCTCTTGCCTTGGTAGGTGTCCTTTTTCAAGTTCTTGTTTTAATTTTTATATTTGTAAATGTTTAAAATTTTTTAAAGAAGTTTTTCCCGTTGTATAAGTGATGTTTTAAGTATTTATAGTCTGTAATTTTCCAGCCTTGTGGATGCATCATGTGATGTGAAACGTTGGCAAAATAACTTGATCTTGTGAGAGACATACATGCCTTTACCTCCTCCACCTGAGATGCAGCATATATATATATATATATATATATATATATATATATATATATATATATATATATATATATATATATATTATATTTGCATAGATGATCCTCTGTCATCAGTTCTTATATATATATATATATATATATATATATATATATATATATATATATATATATATGAGATTATTCAAATGCCAATACTATAGTTTTGTTATGCACTTGATATTTTGGCTACTATACTTAAAGATATTAATGTAAACCTCCTTATTGAAAAAAAGTCCATTTATAAATGGAAAAAACGATTGGTTTGTTTTCATGGACAAAGTTATTGGACATGGACCTCATAAATACCCTATATTATATCATCATATTAATTTTTGCAGATTCTATTTTAAAATAATTTTTGCTTCCTTGTCATATGACTCCCCTCTAGGACAGTTGAAAATTCATTGAGCAAGATTTACAACGAAGAACAGTTTCAGTACCGAGTAGACCGTAAAGAATTATATACTGAACAAGTCTCAAAGCCTTGATTACCAAGAAGTTCTGCTGTGAGATCTTATAGCTTTATTCCGTTACTAGGCCCAGGTGGATAAAAGAGAAGGGTTATCTCTAATGCCTTGTATAAATTTCAGGAATTACTGAAACCAATATCTGCTATGAATAAATCAAGAGTGATCTGCCCCATTCTGTGAGTTGAAAGTACTTGTAAAACATATGTATGTTGTAGGCCGATGTTCTGAGTACACAGTTTACCTAGTAATTATAACGAAACAAAATACACCATTCTCAGGACAGAAGGAAAAGGAGATAATCCGGCTTACCTTCAATCTCATTGAGCTTTCCAATGTTCACGTAAACTGGCACTTTTAGAACTTTCGGCGGAGGATTCAGCTTCGCACGAGCCACCATTGCTGAACGAAGCTGACCGAGGGCACCCGAGTACTCTAGCCATCGCAAAGCGGCATCACGTAGATCTTTGTCTGTTTTCATTTTAGCTGTGTTCAAGCGTCAATTAAAGGTGAGCAGATCGGGAAAGTAAATTTTACATTATTTACAAGATTCACGATTCATATACATGATAAAGAACAATTTTTTCTCAGTAGGCTATAATGCTACTCTTCTCCAACGATGATGTGTTTGGTACACAGTAATCTCTATATAGTAAAAACAATAATTTAATAAATTTCGACAAAATTTCAATATGTTATAACATCGGATGTTCATACATACCTTATCACTCTATATCAACCTGAATATTCACTAAATTTCCAGAATATCGCAGTACTTCAGAAATGTCAAACCATCGGTAACCGTCTACACTGACGACGAAATTGATATTTGGCGCCGAAGTACAACGAGCGTAAACTTTTTATGTAAATCTCCGATAATTGGAAAGATATATAAAAAATAAAGTTCAGCTGATTATAGTAAAAATGAAAAAAATCATCTATGATTTACAATTGATAAATAAAACACAAAATATTTAATATTTCATAAATAATCACTATTTTATAATTTTGACTCAAAATGAGATGCCCGGTTGGGTTATGACTAATCTTTTAACATATACAAAATAACAGATTAGATGAGGAACTTTTGATGAGAAAAATCATAATTTTTGTGAATGTTAGTTATTTTTCTTCATGCATATTTTCCTGATTTGTTGCATTAAAAATTTGACTTTATGTACGTTGTGCTTAGGTAAACAAAACGTTGCTTGCTGCAAGCTCGTAGAGACCGATATTGCAGTATACCATGTATACGTGAAGTACACGTATCTGTATCTTTATTTTAGCATCTCATGACATCAAAGGTAAGCAAGCCGGTTGGAATTGTGGAGATCACGTCACTTGTTCCTTTTGTAAATTTGTCAGAGGTAGCTTAGGCCTGGACAAGAATAGACCAGCAAGACTTAGGGCTAGGCTACAGTAGCTTCTCTTAGGAAAGGCGTCCTACCTGCCAAGTGGTCGCTAATGCTCCAGCTAGTGTTCCGTGACCCGAAACTCGAAAGTTTTCTCTTTTCTTGATGGGAAGGTAGCCGATGTTGCAGTGACTCCAGTAGCTCATGTTGGTATAGCCTAGGCACTAGGCAGACACTGGAACCAATCATTTGACCTCTGTTTATTGACACACCAGAATCAGTTTCAAGCTAAGGAAACTGCACCGCATGGCTCTCCTTACTCATTTGTTTTGGCAAGGTCTATAGATTAAAGAGGTCTTCTCAGGCCACCGTAGTGCGCAGGTAGCCGGATGGTGGGAGTTGTGGTGGGTCAGAGCGGTGACGTCACTCAGACCATGCCGTGCCTGGAGTAAGCTGTGGAACTTCCATAAGAAAATAAAGGAACTATTCTTTCTGCTTTGTTTTTTTCATCTTTTTAGAGATTTATATTTTATTCCTTTAGGAAAAATAAAAGTAAGATAACAAATACATAACTTTATTACATTAAAACAACCAAACATATATTTGATGATGTAAATAACTGAAATTTGTTGAGCATTAGACAGTTTAAATTTACAAAATAAATAATGATATATACAAAGTATATGCTTCAATTATGTTCTATATCACGTTGCGAGCTTTTGCATTTTATTTTGCGCTTTTCTTGATGAACTAATACTCTGTTCAAAACACGAATTCTAAGGAATGTACGACATCTAACAAAAATTTAATAACTTCGATTGGTAATGTGATGTTATTGCTTTTAAAACACTCGCTAATTAAATCAGTCAGTTTATCTGTGGCGCCTTTTGCAAGTTTTAAATATTTTTCCCGTGATAACAGAGAAATATTTTTTCCATTGTTTTTAAATGCACCAAAATTCCTCGCATGGTTGCAACAGCGTTCCATCTCTTGCACTTACGGCACAATCCACGAACCATCTCCCTTCGTCGCTGCACTTCCAAGGAATTCATATTCAGGAAACTTACGAGCTATATAACCACCAACGTATTGTAAGCCTCCATCTTCCATCGCATTTCTAATTCTTCTTTTTCAATTTCCAATTCTACATTGTCATCATTTTGCAAATCATTACCAAATTCCACTGGCAAACAAAACGACATAGCCGGCAGGCTTAGCTCTTTTTGGATAGAAGTTTCTTCATCTACATAGGATGCGCTTTGTTCAACAGGAAAGCTGGAAAATGAGGTTGATGTCATCATATCACTATTGCAACTTTCAACGTTGCAGTTTGATCCTAACAGTTTGCTCTCTTTGCCTAAAATGTGGGCTCTGATTCGGTGCTTAAATGCAACGGGTGATGCATGTTGATGACATGAACCCATCTGCCTTATGCAGCCAAAAAAGTGTTCAAGACCATCTTGATTTAGCCTGTAAGTCAGAATATATGATGTTTGAAATATATCTTTGACCATTCTCAGCAGCTTCATTAATGAATTGCATGATTAGATTAAGCCTTTTGGAAAGGGTAGAGCCTATTGCTTTTCATCACTTTCATTTCTTTAGACACCCGAATCACATCATGCAACGTTTTATTTTGTATGTCCAGATTCATCCCATAGGCATTTCTTGATGGTTTCTATCACGAGGCACTCGAGAGTTAAATAAATCGAACCAGGTATCTACAAGGCAAATAAACTGACTTGTGGTTTCCCAGTCCTTATCTTCCAGCAAACCTTTGTTACCAAGTACTGAAGACATTTATATGTTGTTTCGGACAGTAATTGCACCGCTAGTTTAACATTCATGCGTTGCATGCCCATTACATTGATGTGCTTTTCAGAGAGCTTATGTGCTGTCCGTAGATCACTTTTGCTTTTCATAATTAACTCCCTAACTGAACCACAATGAGCAAACCTATCTCCCAACAATACAAATCCATGATCAAGGAAATTATTCCTTATGAGTTTTATGAGGTGCGGTGCATCAGCAAACACATGTACTTCTCTGTTATCATCTACTGGGTTAACAAATGCAGAATTATCTATATCAGTGCCTAAGGAATTCCATAAACTAACATTTGTTGTTCCTAAGTCACTAACCATGGCTACTACAGGAAACCCAGCTTTCTCAACCTGAATAATCAATTTAAAAGGAGATCTTTTTTCATGTTAGTGTCGAAATTATAATAAATAATTTGTTTCCAGGAAGTCGTAAGTCCTCTGATCATCGCGCACTGTACTTTTGGTATGTTTGGGTGGAAATGGTCAAGGCCGCACGTATAGGTCCGGCCTACGCCACGATCTGTACCTGCGCAGAACGGTCATATTTTTGGGTCGGGGTTGAGAAGACCTCTTTAATCTATAGACCTTGTGTTTTGGAATCAGAGCCGGTAGATCTAAGCCGGCTGTCCGCGGTGAGCTAGGCTATGGCAGTCGACGTTTTTGTATAGAACTTTACCGGCTGAACAAGAATTTAAAGTAATATTTTGTTGTTCGGCTGTAAGTAGGCTATAAATTATCTTAGAACTGGTGTGGTAAAACCCTTTTGAGAATAGCTAACAGTAAGGGAGACCCGTTGGGAGTTTGGGTTTTTTGGTGGGGTAAATAACTTGGTAAAAGGCTTCGGTACCTTATTGTTGTATTTCCTGTTATATATGTGATTTGGAACACGAAAAACAAGCGTAAAAAGAAGGGCGAATAAATGTATAGTGGGAGCCACTCCAAAGGAACTTTTCATTCATTCCTAGTACTACTGATTCTAAGCCTTAACATGCATGCGCGAGCTTTCGGTTCACCAATCAGCAGCTGCTGGTTTTCTGCACTTAGCGATAGCTGCGAGAGACTGGCAGTTGACATTTTCCTGGGTTATTGTTACTTGCTGAACAAGAATTTAAAGTAATTACCTCTTGCCAGAACATACGAGCTTGCCAGGAATCTTTAAAAATGCAGATAAGGCGTGCAGTGCCGTTAGAGGCCACCCAAGTTGAAAGCGGAAATGGTAATGTTTTGTTTCCTGTTTATGGAAGCTTCGAATAGTGTGCAGTGGAGCTAGACTATGGCAATTGACGTTTTTCTATGTTATTTTACTTGGTTTACAAGAGTTTAAGGTAATATATTGCCGGTCGGCTGCTGCTAAACTGTAATTTACCCTTGAACTGTGTGCGACCCACAGGTACAGATGTGCAGTTTTCAAGGGTCAATTACATTTTAGTTACAGCCGACCGACAAAATATTTTAAATTCTTGTTCAGCAGGTGAAATAACATAGGAAAATGTCAGTTGCCATAGGCTAGCTCACCGCGGACAGCTGGGTTAGAATTACCTAATATTTTGTTGGCCGGCTGTAACTAAATGTTAATTGACCTTTGAAGACTACACGACGTGGTAGATCTAAGCCGGCATTCCATGGTGAG
The DNA here is from genome assembly GCF_040412425.1 of Macrobrachium rosenbergii. Lineage (NCBI taxonomy): Eukaryota > Metazoa > Arthropoda > Malacostraca > Decapoda > Palaemonidae > Macrobrachium > Macrobrachium rosenbergii. Next base: position 12,555,475 of record NC_089766.1, on the reverse strand, counting down.
CCCCCCACCCCCTCCATAGCTAATATGGCAAAATTGTAACCAGTAAACATCCCTAAAAATACCAACCTAACGCACCCTAGGGGTGTATACTGGTTACAATTTTGCCGTATTAGGTATGGAGGGGGTTGGGGGGCTCGCCGTGGAATGCTGGCTTAGATCTAGCGGTCGTGTAGTCTTCAAAGGTCAATTACAGTTTAGTTACAGCTGACCAACAAAATATTACATTAAATTCTTGTAAAGCAAGTAAAATAACATAGGAAAACGTCAGTTGCCATAGTCTAGCTCACTGTGGAACTACGGCCTAGAATTACTGAAGACTCAACCAGAGCAGACATTGCTAACCCAGAACCAAGCCAACTTGTCTTTAACCATTACAATACGGAGGCTCAAATGGTATGTTGTCGAAGCTGTAGATAAGAATGACCTCTGTCCATTATCTACTGATGAAGTAGCATATATTGGCTATTCTCTGAAGTGAAGGAATGTCTGCTCCTCAGTGGCATAAATCTGTCACAGAGCACATATTTAAGAGCAGGAATGATTGTCTCTTGTTTAACCCAAGAGATGCTAGGGGGATGACACTTAAGGACGACAGTAGTATTATGCATTTGCAACTTCAGTAATGGAACCAATATTTTCTTGCTCATTTTTTAACTTATCACTTAATGTTATGCATAGTTGTAATTGCCTTGTGTCGCAGATTAATAATCAAAAATAAAATATAAGATACTTTTAAAAACTTATATTTAAAAAGAATATTTTTTGGAAAGAAAACATTTTTTCAAAAGCCACTTTTTAATTTTGGAATGCCTCGTGCAGTATTTTCTGAGACAATTTCAAATTTTTTCTTGACAATCTTACTCCTTAGCTATTCAAGAAACACCTATAAAAGTACAAAAAATATACAACAGTTATTAATTGGTTGATTGGATGTATATGTGTGTATGTTAACTATCCTCTGCACACTAAATTTAAAACCAATATTACTGTCATCACTGTCATTGTAATTATCTTTCTCGATATCACTATTTTATGAAAATGAATAAGCAGCAGCATCATCAAAAGCCATTATCTCCAAAATTCACAAAATAAACAAAGATTTATAAAAATCTTTATGATTAAGAGAAATCTGTCATCTTTTATGTTAAGTAGTGAGCTGAATGGTTGGCGAGGCTGTTGACGTCACTCAAACAGAGCTAAGGGGAATGACTAAATTTACTGCAATATTTGAAAATAAAGCGTCGATAATATCAACGTCATCCTTACGCAGCATATAAAGCGTCCATTTTAGCAACCTTGTGGGTTAAAGTGGAGCTGTGGTTGTGTTGAGTAAGGAAGAGGCCTAGTTGGGGTCATTGAAGTTGCCTTTCCACATACAGTATGTCTCTGGTTCATAGACTCATTGCCAGTTGGATCAAACTCCTTTGAAAAGTCTGACACGTTTTATGGCCTTTCTCTCATCTTGAAACTCAGAAAAACATTAAGTGGACTTTGTGCTTCCATAACAAGTGATTAATCAACAGAATATTCAAGGCCCTATCTTATATCCATTTGAGACTGAAGTTGTTTACTTTTAGTAGGTACAGGTATCCTGGGAAGGCTTGTTTGATGTTAAGCACTCCAAAATTTAAGGTCACAAAGATTAGTTCTGCACTCCGGCTTTTGACATGAAGTGATAACTTCTTTTATCACATGTCAAGAGTCTCAGAATCAATTGGTACAGTATCATAATTTTTTAATTCGCAAATTACTAAATACTTCACTGTGCTTTGCCCCTCATGATTGTGACTGGCCAAACTGTTGGGTGGGATGGAAGGGGTGGGGTTGACACATCAGTCTCATTCATTCACTTCTGAACCTTAGTATGAAAAACATTGTTGGTTATACATAGGGTAATTAATTTTAGCATTCTGTCAATGCCAATAGGAAAATGCTCTTCTTACAGCTCTTACTTCCTATTTAGAAAAGACATCACATCGGCAATCAGGACTTTAGCAAATCATGATTCTGTCTTGAATTAGGCATGTTGATGTTATTCAAATGGATGTTTAAGCTGTTAAATTGTATGAGCTCCTTGGCTTCATAATTAGATCTTTAAGACATAGTTTCATATTAACAGCTTTGTAAAGAAAACATATTATGACATCTCTTCTATTTACTTAGATGGTCACTTACTTCCACTTGCCATGGTTTCAGTTCTCTTACTTCCTGAAGACTTTCCCACCTGAAAAGCTACTAAGGAAACATAAAGTCATGGGGTTGTGATAAATACTGCTGAGAAAATAATTTTTACTTATAGGACTTACCTGGTAGTTACATATAGCTGTCGTCTCTGACGGACAGAATTTTAAATTTCGCTCTTTCGCTAAAAACACCTAGGTGATCCTCTACCAGCGCCCTCTATAGGTAACAAGGAACTATCCCAACAATGTTCTAGAACCCATTAAGTTTTCTGCCGAGAGACCGGCTGCACGGTCTCGTTTTGTGGTTGAATTTTTTGTCTGCAATTTATACTTAATATTTCTTTGTGGTTTTGCTAGCTAGCGCTTTGCAAAGTGGTCGGAATTAATTCTTTGTACAACATGTCTGATTCTGGTTCCCAGTATAGATATTGTGCTTTAGGCTGTAGGACTCGTTGCCTAAGGCTGGTAATCGACCCCATTCAGTTTGCTCTTCATGTAGGGGTAAAATTTTAATTCAGAGAATACATGTGAGGAATGTATGCATCTAACAACGGATGAATGGTCAGCCTTAGAAAAATATCTGGAAGTTAGAAAAGGACAGAGTTAGAAAGCTTAAGCAGAATGTCATCATCTGCTAAGTCTGTAGGGCAGGTAATTCAATCTGTTAACCCCTCTCCTATTAACTCTCCTTTGTCCGACCCTGTTGATCCCAATCCTATCACCTCTCAGAGTTAAAAGTCCAAATGGACACTAAATTTTCAGCTGTGCTTTCAGCCATCCAGACGATGGGCCAAGCCATTGAAAAATTGGCTCCTCAACCAGTGAAGTGTTAGTGGAGGAGGTGTCTGTTCGGCCCACTCGTTCTCCCAGGTCTAGACCTCTGTCGGACTCCCCTGGTTCAGGAGAGGGCATGTCGAAAAACCGAAAGGAGGCGAGTGGGGCTTGCTCCTGACAGTCACCCCTCAAGTATTCCTGTTGTGCATTCCCAGGATGCTTCCGCATAAGCCATAGAAAAGGCGCTGCTGGGGATGTGTCTTCTAGTGGTGATGATTCGTTGACTCTTCCTCGAAGTGGCTTTGCATTCTTCTCGCCCCCTCTCAAGAGGTCTCACAAAGGTCTTCCTGCAGCGATTCCGAAGAAAAGATCGTTGACGGATCCGCATGCGGGCTGTTCTTCTGGGAGGATCCTGAACCTTTTTCCCTCCTCCTCTTGGTTGATCAGCCCCTCGTCGGAAGGAACCTCACGGCGTGTATTGCCCGTAATAAGCGTGTTTCCGTTCCAGGAGCGTCTACATCTCGTACAGCCTCATCGCGAGATAGTGCCTCCTCTACTACCGGTCAACAAGATCCCCGTTTTGTCGCTCAAGTCACGGACAAATTGGGATCTTATTCAGTTCTTTGTGGCGCTCGTGCTTTTTTTAGCACCTGTTGCGGAGACACTTCTACAAGAATGCGCCACAAGTCTTGACTCAAGAGCCTCCCACTTCGCATGCACCAATGAAGAGGCTCAACCAGATGCTTCAGCATTCTTCTCTGGCTCGGATTCGCCACGTTCGGTTGACGGCGCCACTTCAGCATGGCGGCGCCGCTTCAGCTTGGCGCAGCGCCAAAAGCTTTGGCGCCGCCCACACTTGACGGAACTTCGCGCCACATCGGCATGGTCGTAAGACTTTAGATTCCGTAAAGACCTACTTTTCGTCAGGAAACTGTTCCTGTGCACCAATTGTCTCCTGTGTCTTCTGTAGACGAAGAAATCAAGAAGATGTAGAAATAGAAGAGGACTTTCCAGGAATCAAGGAGAAATCTTCGGGTTATAAGGAGTTACTCAAGTTTTTTGGAAAACTTTGGGGACTCTTAAAAGCCTTCGACTCCGGCTTCTCCCAGATCGCAGTTTAAGAGGATAACGCCTCGGATCCAGCTCCTTTTACACGCCTAGTTTTGGCGATTTCGGCCAAGAAGGCTATCAAGAAAATTAATTCCTGGCTCTCAGACAAGAGAGAGCAAGGCAAGAGTATGTTTTGTCTTCCACCCTCCAGATTGGCTCATCGCAGCCGCATGTGGTACGAGACTGGAGAACGTTTTTCTTTGGGTGTGTCTGCCTCCGCTCAAGGAGACTTCTCAGTCTAGTGGATTCAAGTCAGGGACAGCTCTTCAATCAGCGTAAGATCTTTTTCACGCAGTCAGAGTTGGATCATCTTCTCAAAAATATTTTTTCGCTGTTGTGGGAGGTCATCAGTTTCATGATTGGTCAGTGGCGGCTCTGGCTTCTAAAGTCAAAGAATTAACTGGACTTTGGATGCAGCAGTCGACGGATTTCACTTGGAGTCGACTGCATAGACAAGGGGGTATGCGATTGTGCCTTGGAGCTAACTCGGTTTTGCAACAAAGTTCTGAAGAAACGATAACTCTGGTGCTCTTTTTTTGGCGAAGGGTGTTTCCCCATTAGCCAGAGGTCTGCTCTCCTCTTTGCTCCTTTGTCGAAGGACCACTTGTTCCCGAAGGAATTAGTTCGAGAGACTGCTGAAGCTCTCACACAAAAAGCTACACAGGACCTGTTGGCTCAGTCAGCAAAGAAGCCGAAGAAGACTACTCCGGTAACTACTTCCACCAAAACTTCGGTGTTTTCGGACACTTCCAAGACGTTCAGGGCAAGTCTGCTTCTCGGCCCTTTTCCAAGTTTCGGTTTAGAAAGGAAAATCTTCTACTCGACCTTCCAATTTTCAACAAAAGAAATGAGTGTGCTGTCCTCCACATAGCAGTAGGTGCCAGACTCAGTCGTTCTCGGAAGCCCTGGCAAAAGGTCACTCAAGATCCTTGGACCTTACAGGTGATCCGAGAGGGTACTCCATCCCATTCCAACAAAAGCCCCCTTATCGGACGCTCCAGTCGTTTTGTCAACATACTCCAACGACTCTCAGAGTTTTGCGCCCCGAGAAGAAGTAGAAGCACTACTAAGAAACAAGCCATCGAGTTAGTGCCGACCCCATGCTCTCCGGGTTTTACAACCGGTCTCTTTTTAGTTTCAAAGGCGTTATGGTTGGAGGCGGTTCTAGACGTGAGCGCATTGAACGTTTTCGTAAAGAAGACGAAATTTTCATGGAAACATATACAGAGTCAGTGTTAGCATCTCTTCAACCCATTCGACTGGATGGTCTCGATAGACCTCCAGGATGCGTACTTCCACGTTTCCTATCCATCAGGAATCATGGGGTGTTCCTGAGGTTTGTTTTCCAACTGTAAGTTTTCAGTTCAGAGCTCTTTGTTTCGGACTGTCAACTGCACCTCAAGTGTTTACAAGAGTTCTGTCAACGGTGGCTTGCAATCTTCACTTACAAGGAATAAGGATGTCAATGTATCTGGACGACTGGCTTCTGAAAGCACACTCCAAAGCCAAATGTGTGGAGGACCTAATGAAGACATTATCTCTGGTAAAGGAACTAGGCCTACTAGTCAATGTTCCGAAATCGTCCCTGTCACCATCACAGCAGATAGTTTATTTGGGAGTGAGAATGGACTCTCTGACTTTTCGGGCTTCTCCATCAATACGGAGAGTAGAGTCTTGTCTAAGCATGATAGACGACTTTCTACATCGCGAGGTTTGCTCAGCCAACCAGTGGATGAGCTTACTGGGGACCTTAGCCTCGATGGAGAAGTTCGTAAAACTGGGGAGACTCAAGATGAGGCCTCTGCAGTTTTATCTACAAAGCCAATGTTACCTAAAACCCCATCCGGATTCCTTTCTTTCAAGATCTCAGATCAGATCAAGAAGGAGCTGTTCTGGTGGAATTCAAGGGAAAGGCTACAGGAGGGAATTTCTCTTTTCATCAAGAACCCAGACCTCACACTCTTGTCAGGCGCTTCGGATCAGGGTGGGATCGACTTTAGACAACAAGGAATGTTCGGACCTGTGGCAGGAAGAGCAGAAAGAACTGCATATAAATGTGAAAGAGCTGAAGCGGTACATCTAGCCCTGATACAATTTCAGCAAGAAGTAAAAGGCAAGGTTATTCTAGTTCAGTCGGACAACAGTAAGCTCTTGCTTATATCAAGAGGCAAGGGCACTGTTCCTTCTCCTGTATCAGACGACCAAGGAACTTTTAGAATGGTGAAAGAGAAGCGAGGTCACGTTATTGACCAGGTTCATAAAGGCGATCAGGAATGTAACAGCGGATCTTTTAAGCAGGAAGAATAAGTCTTGCCCACGGAATGGACCTTACATCCGCAGGTTTGCAAACGATTGTGGAATCTGTGGGGTTGTCCGCTAGTAGACCTATTTGCAACAGACAGAACAAAACGCCTCCCAGTATATTGCTCCCCAGATCCGGACGACAAGGCACTTTGGGTGGATGCAATGACAATGAGTTGGGATTGCCTTTAGATCTTTACGCTTTCCACCGTTCAAAATTATCAGGAAGGTCTTGGAAAAGTTCAGGAACCAAGGTTAAGAACACCAAGATGACTCTAATCGTTCCCTTCTGGCCATCGAGGGAATGGTTCCCAGATCTTCTCCTCCTCCTCGCAGATTTTCCGAGATCCTCCCGTGAGGAAAATCTACTCAGACAACCCCACTTCCTGAGGTTCCATCAGAACTTGTCCGCTCTAATTCATACTTGTCGCTGCAGACTGTCGAGCGACTCCTCAGGAAGAGAGGTTTTCAAATTTGCAAAAGCGCTATTCTTAACCAGAAGAAAGTCTTCAGACGCAGTATACCAGGCTAGATGGAATCAGTTTAGAACCTGGTGCAATAGACATGGAGTTTCGTCTTCTAAAACCTCTCTAAATCAAATAGCGAAGTTCTTGCTATCCTTTTTAAGGAGAAAGGTTGTCTTTGAGCACGATTAAGGGGTATCGATCAATGCTTGCTTGGTATTTAAGCACAGAGGTCTAGACATCTCCCCTCAATCAGGATCTAACAGATTTACTTAAGTCTTTAATACCTGAAGACGAAAGTTCCTAAACAAATAGCATGGAATTTGGACATCATTCCTTAAATGGATTTGTTCAGATCAATTCGAGGTTTGGCAAATGCATCGCTGAGAAAACTTGACTAAGAAAACTATTTTCTAGTAACACTCGCAACAGCCAGGAGGGTGAGTGAGGTTCATGCATTGGACAAAACTATTGGTTTCTCTCAAGGAAAAGCTGTTTGTTCTTCCTCTCTTAGGTTCTTAGCGAAGAACTAAGATGCGTCAGACCATGGCATGGTCTTTCAGCATTAAGAGCCTTTCAGATCTTGTGGGAGAAGGAGAACAAGAGAGATTGTTGTGCCCGGTGAGAGCCTTAAAGTTCTATATTCACGAACAAAAGGTATCAGGGCTCTTCGGAGAACTTGTGGTGTTCTGTGAGAAACCCGTCAAGACCACTTTCTAAGAATGCTCTTGCTTTCTTCTTAAGAGAAGTTATTTCAAAGCCCATGTGAATTGTCAGGACTCAGACACTAGGAACTCTGAAAGTGAGAGCACATGAGATAAGAGCTGTAGCTACTTCTTTGGCTTTCAGGCACAACCTCTCAGTGCAAAAGATTGTGAATTCTACATTTTGGCGATGTAAGTCGATCTTCGCATCGCATTACTTGTCAGAATTGAAGACAGATTTTGACAATGGCAGTACTTTTAGGGCCTTTTAGTAGTTACTGACTCGGTGGTGGGTGAGGAGAAAGAGGGGCAACCCTATCCGACTAACATTTTCTCCTTGAAGTTGGAAATTGAGTTTGGTTTGCGTGCGTTTGTGGTACTATGTTGTTGGTTTAGGAGTACCTACAATCTTTTTAATTTTATGGTTGAAAGTTTTTAATTTTATAATTTGGTGATGGAGGTGATCCCTTATTGTTAATTTGGTTCTATCGCCCAGAGCAAGGGCATACTAAGTCTTGTCCGTCACGGCGTTGTCCTCACACAGTACTAACAGATTGTATCTGACACCCGGATCCTTTATATCCTGTCTATACAATCGAGGGATAAGAGATAAAGCAGAACTACAGAGGCAGTAACCACTGAGTCAGCAATCCTTCAAGGTAAGGAACTAAAATTCATGTTTTTGATTTCTAACAATATATGTGGCTGACATGATCCCACCCCCTCTAAAGGTGCCAATCAGCTATATGTAACTACCAGGTAAGTCCTATAAGTAAAAATGATATTTTATGATAAAATTTATTTTACTTATACTTACCTTTTAGTTACATGATGTGTAAACCCGCCACCTCCCCTCTCATGTCTAGTGGGCTTAAAACTTAATGGGTTCTAGAACATTGTTGGGATAGTTCCTTGTTACCTATAGAGGGCGCTGGTAGAGGGATCACCTAGGTGTTTTTAGCCTAGCCTGAAATTTAAAATTCTGCCGGCGTCCAGAGACGACAGCTATATGTAACTACCAGGTAAGTATAAGTAAAACCTTATTTTATCATAAAATATCATATTTTTAAAAACTGACCCATCAGTGTTTCATACTGTAAAAGTGCCCCCTTTTACCACCAGAAGTACCACACTGAGAGATGCTCTTTAGGTGAAGGTTCTACTTTAGCTGTGTCTGTAGATAGCTGCTGATTGCAGGATTGGGCAGATGTAAACTAATGAGTTTGTACTTTACAGCAGCATGGTGCACAAAATTTGCACCATCTTATTTTACTTTTTTCACAGGATGTATTTTATAGTGAAAGGTTATTGCCTTGCATTGCTAGAATTCATGTGCTGACATAACTTAAAACAGATTATTTTGCTTATATGCATAAAGTTTTAATATTTAATTCATTGTTTTACAGATGGAGGAAGACAGTGCGAAAGAGGACAAGACGGTACCAGATCCATGGTTCATTAGTGGTAAATTTGCCAGATTCTGGTACTATTACAACACAATGATGATGACTGCCCATCGGGATGCAATAGTTAAGGCAAAATATCGTGCTGCACACAAAAAAGCCAGTTTGATGAGAATGGTAAGGATTCTTTACTAACTTTTGTTAGCTTTACATGAAAACATCCTTCTGAATCTGTTGTAAGGAAGATAAAATTAATTGTCACTTTCCATAAAAAACAAGCTGTAAAAATTGTTACCATTTTTCTTTTATCATTGGAGGAAAAAGAATTTTTTACCTTTCAGGAAAGTGTGTTTGCTCTAGAATTTTATATTCACTATGTAATTAGAATAGCTTTCAGAAGTTACCTGTCTGGGGAAAGTACAAATATCTCTGGGATGTACATGTGTGTGGTTGGAAGGCTTCTTTTGATTGTAGAGAAATATCCTCAATAAATTTTTAATAGGCTAAGTTGATTCGGAAAAGTTAAAAGATTTGCGTAAAACAGCCATTTTTGCAGCATAATTCCAAATTTGGGCCTTGTAGCACCATATACAAAGTTGACTTATCACAAAGGTATGTTGTTGGGAAAGTATCCTTGGTAGTGATATGTCTGTATTCCATATACTGTACTGTGTGATGATTTTATTCTTTATGCTGTGTACAGTATCTTATGTTTATCCTAAAATCAGCAATTTGTTATGCTCAAAAGCTGGTGAAATTATTGAGTCCAGGGAAATTTCTTTAGGTTGCACTTCTCTAGTCCTCTTACCAGAAGGCTACCAGGGATCAATTGGTGATCTCTCTCCTGTGAACAAGTTTGTCTGTCATCTCTGTTGACAGACAGTAGAAACCCTACATTCTGTGTGAGTGCTTCTAAGTATTCATCTATCTGGGCTTTTGGAGATACCTCCATTGTGTCTGCGATGGATGTTCTACTAGTGAAAACACTTGCTTCAGATTGTTCATGCTGTACCAGTTTGGATTCACTCAAGATCTATCTGTCCAGTATTTTGACAGTAGTTGACCCAGACTCCCTCAGAGATGATGTTTGGGATTGAGATCAGCTTCTGTCCCTTATTCATGTTTTGGGGGTAGTGATAACACCCTTGGGACAACCTGGACATCTCTGATTTTCTGCCCTCTTACCTGAGGCATTGGATGGACAACCAAGTGCTGGTTATCCCTGTACCAAATAACCCTAGTGGCTCTTCGCAGGCTATATGCTGAATGGGTTCCTGACCTGCTAGGCCTTCTCTCTGAAATGTCAAGAGATCCCCCTTTCTACTTGAATTAGTGTCGTCAGTGGGTGATCTCCAGTAACTGCTTTCAGTTGGTCATGGAGTCTCTTGTCTATGTCCATGGTGGCAAGTTCCCAGCTGTAGGTAAATTGCATGGACATTCTTAGTAATTGTGGTACTTAGAGGGATGTGAATTGCACTTGTTCTTGTTTGTTCATGGGTTCCTACACAACTTGGAATCTTTCAGTCCCTGATGATAGATTAGTCTTTTCTGATCCTATCCCTTCAGGGTTTTGCCACTTGAGAACTGGGATGGGTTGCTGTCTTGTCAGGTCCAATTTTACAATACTAACTATGCAAGACAGCCTCTCATACTAGATTCCATCAATTATTGTTACATAAACAAGTCTTGAAATAAGTAGGCTTAGTTTTAATTGATTAGTTACATCATCATGAAGGACATATGCTTCATGGCCAGTGCATGCCAGTGCAGAAAACAATTGATACTTTAAGTTTCAAGGTTTTCTTCTTAATGTGACCTACAGTATTTTATGTTATTCCTTTCTTAGTGACAGTTTCATTAGTTTATATGTTTGAACCAAAATTACTCCTGTGAAATCCTATGGTCTCATAAAAACCAACCTGCCTAAATATTTCTTTTGTGTATAGCCAAAGACTTGCCTAATAAAACTTCTTCAGTACAAGAATCATGCGTCCAACGAATGATTATATACCTCTAAAATGGCCAATTGTGGATTGCAAAAAATCTAGGTAAATTTTCAGCTGTGGTATGAGATTCACCTTCTTTAGTTACTATACGCAATAATAAATGAAATATGACAAATTTTTAAGTAATATGTATTTTTCTTAACATACAAACCTGAGGTCTTTACATAGGGAATTTACTTTCAGCGCGAGCTAGAGCTGGCCGTTTAACTAAAAACAAGGTGGATATTGGTAGTTGGCTACCGATGCTAGGGGAGGAATCCCTGCCATCCAGTGGGTACGCATTCACTGTTTACCTTTGGCCAGGAAGCAGAATGAGGGGTAACAAACCTTTGGTCTTTACGCTGGGGAGACTTACTTCTTGGTGGGACGATTCTGAGCAAATCTCTGAACTGACTGGTAATTTGCCTCACCTGGGGACACTTTCCTGGTCATGTAAGAGCAAAAGGAGACTCATGCCTCTGATCTTTTGAACTGTTTGATGTTCAACTGCCAGACTTATGGGCCTTTCGAATAAATGGAATGTGACGTCACTGATTCGAAGATAGGCTTGGTTGAACCCATATTGCCGGGGACAGTAAAGCTGAAGATCTGTTCATTGTCAGTCTCTCTCTCTCTCCTTGCTAGAGGGAGGGTAGGAGTTGCATCTGTTAATCCAAAAAGAACTAGATTATAGACAGGATACTCAGTCAACTAGAACACCTGCATGCACGCCTGTTCAGCATGGGACAGCTTGCTAATTGTACCTTAGAAGGGTATAAAGAAGGTAGGAGGCAAGTCCTAACCCCCCCCCCCCTTTTTCAGCCTGATGCCTTATTCGAGATGCCACCTTTCTTCAAGAGCTAGGTGAGCTACATGACAGTTGAGCAGCCACCACAGAACCCAAGGAAAAATAGAGTTCAAGGATCTATGGGCAATGTCTGGAAGGCAAAAAGGAGGCAAATGTGGTCTGTCATGACTGCATTCCTGTCCTTAGTACCTGTCCGACAGGTTCTTCCTGAATACTAGGGGCAGACCAATGCCCCTGACCTTATGAAACCTTGTCTGGAACTTATTGTTGTCCACCACATCAGCTGTGGAGTACGTCCGTTTGATCATTACATAAAGTCAAAAGAAATGGAGCTCTTGGACACCACTTCTTGGCCGAGCTGGAATGAATAACAAGTTGTTGGCATCTAGTTTGGAGGTGAAGTCCTTAAGTGGTAATGCAAAAGGCCTTTGGGTACTTGGTAGCCTTTAGGGTTCTTAGAAACGGAATGCTCATACACTGTTAATCACCCAGTGAATCAGGCAGAATGACGGGAAGTTGTAAACCCAAGGCTTGAATCATGGATTCGAAAGACATCTCCTAGATGCCAGCAGCATCTAGAGTTCCCTGGAGGTCACCTATCCAAGGACTGATCTCCTAGATGCCAGCAGCATCTAGAGTTCCCTGGAGGTCACCTATCCAAGTTCTGACTAGCCTTAGGATTTATGTAATTGATCTTAGTTTTTTATAAATCTGTCAATACTTTTTGAAATAGTCTTAGCTTATGTTTTATAAGTTAGCCTTTACATGTTTTCCAAATAGAAGTTGGCTACATTCAGTCCTAAGCCATTACATGTTTTCCAAATAGAAGTTGGCTACATTTAGTCCTAACCTTTCAAGCCTTGCACATACTTGTCTGGAAGTAATTAAGGAGTGTAAAGTTGTAATTAAAGGTAGTAAAAAAGTGAAAATTGAAATTCAGAAGTCAGGAGGCATTGGTACAAAAAAATATTTCTCATTGATTAAATACAAGCATTGAACCATTTGTATTATGCTCTTTTTATAGTACATTTCTTAAGAGTTTTGATGTATTGCTGAGCATCAGAATTTTCTCTGCAGAGCACCCCTGCTTTGTGGAGTATGGGCTGGTGAACAATGATCAGAAGTGCTTCATCAGTGACTTTGTCGGCTTTACCTTTGGCTGCTTTCATAGTACCATAGTTTCATTCCGAGATGAGAAGGGGAGAGGTTCAATGATTCAGAAAAATGTGTAGTACTATAGTAGGATGAAAACCATTAGGAAGGCCTTAAAAAACCATGGAGAAAGCATATAGATCAAGACTTGGGCATGATAAAAATTCGAGCAGAAAGTGTAAGACAGAAGAGTGGGTAGAACTCTCCTCTCACGTATAACCCCACGGAGGAAAATCCGACATTATATCAGTAATGATGAGGACGATGATGTGCATTAATGATCAGTTCCATTTTATCATGATTATACAGTTTCTGTTATCAGACTTTGTGGACCTTGTAATATATTTTCATTTTGGAAGGAACCAGATTTACTGCCCGTGTTTGATGATCCTGTGTTAATTCAAAGTGCAAACTATTCTTTCTTAAATTACATTTCACTTCTCAAACATTTCAAGTATTTAAAAAATTTCTCAGTAACTTTGTTATGGCCTGAGCAGGGGTGCTTCAGTAACCTGTTTCAGGTTGTAATTTTCCTTGGGCTGTAATAAGTAATCTGTGAAGCATGTACCAGACTGCTGAGCTGGGAAAAATATCCACTACTAAGATATTTTTTCATCAAGAATTTTGAAAGTTAGAATGTCTGTTGCTTGCTTAGTCTACTCAAAAGGTGGGGCAGGAGCTTTTGAAAACTCAAGATTCCTGTTATGTACAGATATAGACAAATATACCTACAGTACTTAGAAACTACCTGATGGTTCTTTTGACCTCCAGTTTGTCAGGATGTGATTATATTTTGTATGCAAGTGAAGTGTGTCCTGAAAAAGTTATATTTAGTAATTTCAAATATTTTTATGCTTCCCAAATTTTAGTCATAAAACATTCTTTATTAAGAAAATCTTATTGAAAACTGCCCTACATCCTATTCCCTTAAGGTTGGGATTGAGTTTGCTATATAATTTACACTGTATTTGTTAATTTCATGATTTAGATTATGTAGTCTACATGTAATTTCTTGTGGAATATTTAATAGAATTTGTTTTCATCATTGTAGCTAGCAGCATTGAAAGGCACATCAGTGGAATCAAAAACACAAAATGGAAACTTTCCACCTCGCCCAAGTAGGACACCATCTGAAATTGCACGGGCAAAGAGAAACAAAAAGAAGAGAAAGAGAAAGAAGCGGAATCGCAGAATGAGAGAGTTGGCTAAGCAGCAGAATAATCAAGATGGGGTTAGTGATACAGAATGTCTGTACTCGCAGATGAAAACTGGAATGAAAATCAATGACACAGAAGATGAGGGGGAAGATATTGATGTCAGTGAAGACATGTTGAAGTTCTTAGAGAAAAGCCAGAAACATCGGGTGGAGTGGAAAGTCCAAAAGGCATCTATAAAAAATCTAGGGGCGGGAATGTTCCTAACCCCAGTGTCTATGCAGGATGCTATAGCACAGGTAAGATTTACAGAAGCTTAAAACCTGTTATAAAATTCCCTTTCTTTCTTTTGTCATGAACCATATACGAGTCTACCTATAAAATGTTCTGTATATAACTGTCTCATACTTTAGAAGTACTTTAACAAAACCACTCTGATGATGTTTGGCCTCCTGTAGTGATCATCCTGGTTCTAGAGGTAAACCTGCAGTATTGAGCACAGGCCATCTCAGTGCCTTAACATTCTTTTATTGTAGCTGAGGAGAGCAAGACTTGGGTGGAATAAGGTGAAGAAACACAAGTGCCTATCATCTACTTCATCTTATTCCTTCTCAAGTTCTGTTGGACTGAGTGAGTGCCTTCTTCAAAAGTTAGGGACACATCCACTCACCTGCTGGTGGAGCATCTGTTGATGGTAGGTTGATATGCACTGGGTTCTCTGAGCAAGCTTGTGAACCAGTTTCTTTCCAAACAAAAGGGCTGCCCCAGACTCTGTTTGGAGTTCTGCCAAGGAATGCAGAGAAGCCTTTGTGCCCATCTAAATGGGCAGACATGATCCCTGGATTGTGTTTGTGCAGTCAGAGGGTTTAAGCACAAACAGTCTCTGTATTGCAGTACTGCTAGGTACTGTGACAGTTCGAATGTGGAGTCATGTGACTGTGACCTTCAGGATTCGTTTGGAACTCTCAGTGTATGTGCACAATCTGTGCTGACAAGAGGGCTAGTGTGATTAAGTGGTTATGATTCAACTCGACAACTCTATCTCAAGGATTGGTACCACCAAGTCCAGTTGGTCCCCAGGGCCCTTACCAGGGAATACTGATGTGCAAGTCTCTTTTGGGAGGTGGTGATGTCCGAGAAAATCCTATTCTTTCTGGCTTCACGAAGTGATTAAGCAGATGTGCGATATGTTTCTGTGAGGACAAGTATCTAGTCCAGGCAAGATCTCACAAAGGAAGGTACTTTCCCCCCAAATTATTTGGAGATTTTACAGGTAACAAGGGCAGGTTTCCAGTGGCGCAGACTACTTGCACCTCACTACTCTGGGATGTTGCCAGCAAACCCTTGGACACCTCCTTGGGACTGTTGGTGGTTGAGCGACTGCCTCTCTCCCCAAGCTTTAACCTTCCTCTGTAAGTTACTGTCAGTTTAGGTACTTACTGGATGGTTCAGGTAGACTTCACTATCAGGTACCATATCTTATAAGGCTTTGGCTTGTGAGATGCGACTCCTATTGCCTGTGCCCATCAATTTATGATTGACCAGATACTAGCTGCCTTCTGACTCTTGCTACATTTTTGACAGAGTTCAGGCATATTTCTTTG
Source organism: Macrobrachium rosenbergii (assembly GCF_040412425.1). Lineage (NCBI taxonomy): Eukaryota > Metazoa > Arthropoda > Malacostraca > Decapoda > Palaemonidae > Macrobrachium > Macrobrachium rosenbergii. Next base: position 12,539,833 of record NC_089766.1, on the reverse strand, counting down.
ACTCAGGTCATCTATTTTGCATCCCTAAGCCACATTGTATTGGAGGTTACAAGTGTCGCAGCTCCCCTGCTCATGATCCTGACTGGGAATATTATTGCCATATACAGAGTAGGTATTACATGTGCTGGTTTGTATTTCATAGGAACAAAGAAATTTTTCAGGTTATTTGTATTTTTCAAAGTTATATACACCAAAGCCTTTAATCATAATCCCACTTTATCCACCCAACATAATACCAGATGATGGGAGAAGTGCCATCTCAGAGCAGCAGGTGACTTCATCCACACACCTCCAATTAATCACCCTGTAACAAGTTTGACAACTGTTTCTTGCTTACGCTGAGGAACACCTTAGATAAAAGGCTGTGGTTTGCATACCTATGAAAAATACAGCAATACTAAACCCCTTACCCGGTTATTGTTAGTCTTGTTATTTCAAAACATTACATTTTCATTAGTTTAGGTGGGTGATATATCTGCTTCTCTGTTGTCATTGGGTTAAATTTACATACTTTACAGGAACACCCAGATGTCACTCGAAATAGAGAGATGCAACAGCTGTATGGTTCTGCTTCACCTAGAATTCATGCCATGGAAACTGCTATCCAGTTGTCCTTTGATAGAATCTCTACCCTTCACCGACCGCAATATTGGCCAAACATACCAATTCATGTCATGTTCTAAAAGGTCTATGTAGTACAGTATGCTTCCTGTTATGTCATTCCTATAAATATATGTACTAAGCAACCATTTAATAATTTATGTTAAGATTTACTGGCTTTCAATGGTCCCTCGAAACTGCTAGCTTACAAAAGGGTAAAAATAAAATAATTTAAGTAAGGTGTGACATATTTATGACACGCTGCACACTGTACACGTGGGTACAAAACCCCGGGACTGACCACTGTGGTGTTACAAACAAGTGTGAAAAATACACTGGCTATACTGTATTCCCAATAATGTCCATTATTAGTTGCAGACACGCAGCATCAAATATTGAAACTTACCAATCATAGCATTAGTTAGTCAGACCCTTCCTCACTCACAGCTTTAAATGCTTTTGCAGGGAAAGTTTAAATTCATTCTTAAATTGAAAATGCTTTATGCATCATAGCAAATACGACTGATGTTCAATGTCATCTAACTAATGCTTAATAGTTACTCGTGAAATTGGCCAATCGTTCCCGCTGACTAATGAATGATGCAGAATAGAGTAAATGTACATTAACTACATGTGGGGAAGGAGCAAAGAAAAAATAAAAAATACACGACAGAAGACAAGAACATACCACACCAACTTATATACATGAGGAGTTTTCTTCTTTTGTACAAACATCTCTTCCATACTAGTGAAATATACAAAGAAAACGAAAGAAAATGAACAGACCTTATATTCCGAAAGGTATTTGAAGCTGGAATAACATTAAGAAATACCTGACCAGTAAAAATGACTGGAATTCAGAATATTTTTATCCATGAAGTGAAATGAGTACACTAGCAATTCATTATATTTCAAGAAGCAAGCCGGGACTTTTAAAATTTCAGTAAAAGACAAGGCCAAATCACTCAAGGGCAAGGCTCCATTGTTTTGAATTTACTGAATTCTACAACCTAAAAGATGCCAAAATGTGCCAAACTTTGCCCATTTTCCTCGCTCAAATTACCTACTCTATACACTCTCTCACACTGGAAATATCACCAAGCCTTACTACCCTAACGATACCTACAAATGAATGACTGACTCCTACAATGCCACCTACAAATATGCACCCTGTAAAACTTATGCCCCCTAACAATGATATATATATATTTTATATACTGTATACTATATACCCTATGGTAAACAGGAATGCTGTTATTTTTTTCATTCCCAAGTTCAGGTCTCCCTTTCATAAATCCTGCACAACAACAACAACAGACCTGGAGGCAAGGGTAAAGAGACAAAAATTCTGCACATATTCCCTTTTTTCTTCTTGTGAAGACTTTGTCTTAAACTGAATGACTTGAAATTAAAAACAATGACCAGAACAGGGTGAACTAGATCTAATTAAATCATGACCCTTGTTAAAAGTTGCGTACAAAAAAATGTAAACAATGTATAGTATATACTGTACTATGCTTCCTACAGAAAACATGAGGGAAAAAATAGAAAGATATAGAGAAGTCTCATCCATGACATGGATTGCACAAGTTAGAAAAGAATTATAATGAAATACAACATATCTGGAGAAGCTATTATGACAAAACCTGTCCCTTATAACTTCTTAATGGAATTGTTTATGGCTAGGTAATTTTAGCATAAAAATACTATATGAAAAGAACCCTGAAATTTAGATTTTTAACAATAGCTGTATATAATTTCCCTAGCAAACTGAACATCAAATTGGACTATTACTAAATGATATACAGTATATTAAAAGAGCACATTAATTACTCATAAATGTGAGTTTAACTAATCACAGGCAAAGTGATGATGACTTGATCACCAAAAATGCAATGCTTTCATATTGCGCATTTATGTATAAAATCAACATTCAACATGAATCCTTACAAATAAAAATTTTTCCTTCAAATAAATAACTGAAAATATAATACACTTTTCCACAATTTTCTTACACTTTTGAAGGCTCTAACTAATTCCATTGCTCATAATGCCTAAGTGTTACACATTAAAGCAAAAGCTAACTGGGTTATTCTGGAAAACATGAACATGTCACAATTTTTTATTTGTTCAGCTCAATGGATTGCTGAAAAGTTCTTTCAACAGCTGCAGGTGAAGGTGGTGGTGTGGGCTGTTTTGTGTGTGATTTTGGATAACTTTGCATTTTTCTAATAAAACTCCTATACAAAAGAAATAAAACTTAAATTAAAAAGGAGAGAGAGGGCTAATTTCCACTTTATACTAAAATAGAAGGCATACCATAGCTAATATAGATATACTGTATTTTATACCCAGCTAGCAACTGTTCACCCAAACTTGGGTAATCTTCATCCTCCATTTTTATCATAGGAGGACAGCTGATGTTGGTAGAAAATTTGCCGATTGCTACCTATTCTTCCTGGGATGGAGTGGAAGGAGTTCTTCAAAGTATGAACTTGCCCAAGATAAAGCCCACCAAGGCAATAATAAGTGCAGCAACCAAATGCATCATAGGATTAGCTTGTTGCGTCTCCTGCTGGGGAATAACACTAGACACGACATTCCTTTTCTCACTGGGAACTTGTGATGAACGCTGCCTAATGGAATCCTCCTGTAAATATAAAAATAATTTTTTTAATGAAATTTTAGAGACCAGTTAAGAGAGAGAAGAAAACAACATATGACAAGATCTTTTGAAGTGCATTTTGAATTTTTCTATTTATACAGAGATTGCCAACTGATACTGTACTTGTGTCATTGTATGACAGCTGTATTATGACAGCTGCACAAGTGCAGTCAAAACTATGAGTATCAATTCTTTCCCTTGCTGATTCTGTTCTTTATTACCATTATTAACAACACAATCTCCTCCATAAGGAGCAGGAGCTAAAAGATTACTGCTAACCACCATGAACTTTCAGTTTAACAGGCACATGCTACTTCCTTCAGATATAGCAGGGAAAGCTCAAGACATGCCTTCCCCACAAAAAAAAATCTTAATGCTCAACTTAAAAACATTTCCACTTTTTGTTTTGACATTAAGTAAAGACTAGGTCTAATAACAATGAATAAACTATAGTTAAAATTCAAATAAAAATGCCTACTACAATCACTGACACTCATTACTGTAGTCAAACCAATCGGTGGTGGCTGCTGAGCTCTCATCCAGAATGCGTCATGTCCGAGTCTAAATATTTCTATAATTTTTCTTTACAGACAACACTTTGTTTAGAGACATGTCTGAAAACCTAAAACACAATAACGAAGATGGATTTATTGCTCTGGTGGGGAGGGTTCCATTGGTAATAATCCCAGATTATCCTGATTCTCTTCTTTTACATCCGACTTCAATATCTTATTTTCCCTACCTCCCTCTTTAACATCCAGTGATATTTTCTCTCTCTCTCTCTCTCTCTCTCACACACACACACACACATATATATATATATAATATATAATTTTATACACACAAGTCGTCAACAATACAATGGTGTGACATTGTACTGTTGACAACTTGAAGATTTAAACTAATAGGCCCAACTGAGAAACAGATTTGAAAAGTAATTACGATATTATGGTCAGCAAAATGGTTCTATTTTCAAGTTTACAAATGTAAAAATTTACTTTTATTGTTGTTAGAGTAAGTTGGATTGTGCCAGATTTATCAAGATGACTGGTATATAAAAGCTACAACTCAAAATGGTGAAACTGACATACAAACATACACTATAAACAAAATTTGTACTGGAGCAGGAAAAATAACAAAAGTCTTTACTTTCTTATGGATAGATTAGCTTAAAAGATTACGATTTCACTCGTGTTGTTCAAAAGCCATAAAATTCATATCAAGCTAAAGTCTTGAAAATCCTTCAATTATAGTCTTTCATCTCTGTGTATGTATGGCAGCATTGTTGATACTGTAAGTCAAATAAGGGAAACCTCTCCTAAGCATATTCATTCATTCTCTCTCTCTCTAGGAAGCAAGTCTTCCATCATCTGAGGCATCCTCAATTAAATAAAAAGTTTTCCATCTTTTATCATTATATACCTTTCATTATCTACTACCTTTTATTATTTTTATGAATTCTTTTCACAGCCAGATTTGGGTAAATCTTTAAGCTGGCCTTCTGCCAGCACAGGCTCTTACTTCTCAACAGGAGAGACAATGTGTGTGTGTGTGTGTGTGTGTGTTTGTTTTAAGTAGCTGAAAAGGATGTATATTATATTTGGGGGAGCAAGAGCTGTCAAAACTGAGAAGCAAAGGCAGCTTCAGATTATCTGGCTTAACCGGTCTTACCTGGTGATCTGATTGGTTGCTCATTTCTCTACATAGTGTTGTCTTCAAGGGAAAATGACAGAAATATTTTGACTGATATACATTCTGGGTGAGCGTATCTCTCAGCAGCCACCACCAACTGGTTTGACTATACATGTAGCCTCAAATTTAGGCAGGGTTATATCAAAAGTTTTCTTGGATCTAGATGATATAACTTCAATGTTATAAAAAAAAATTAGAATTTGCTTGGTCAAATACCCGGAAATGAAAATGACAATATGAACATGATGATGATGTAAACTAGTGATGCTTATGAATTTGCCTTGGCTGCTATTATGTCAAAGAGGCAGTGTATTTTGGAGACCAAATTCATGGGAACAGTATATGCTTAATACAATACTTCTTCTTCCGATCCCCATTTTAGAGCCAAAGAAATTTAATGCAAAACTATAATTTTTAAATCCATGAATATATAAAAAACAATTCAACTATATCTCAATTATGTTCAATAAGAAAATACACACTTCGGGGAACAAGATCTGGAAGACAAGTGCAGTACATTGCTGCACTGCTTTTTGCTATTTATCTTCCATCTATCTTATCTAACCTGACTGTTGAATTTCTTTTGAATCTTGCTCCAATGCTCCCTGCAGAACAACCTCTTTATGCCAGAGAGAGCCAAGCCAAAATTCAGTTGACAAGCACTTACAGGACTCTAGTGCCAATTTAATCCTAAAACATTACACCCTAGGTAACAACAGGATTTAATAAAAATTTGTTAAAACATCTATGAAAGCAACATAAGATTCCAGAGTGGGCAAATTACACTTCATACCAACAGGGGTAACAAACTGCAAGAATTTAAAAAGAAGACAGTGAAAACTGTCATTGTAGATCATGCATAAACAATGATCAAATCAACATTTCTAGGAAAGGCAGCAGTTTAAAAGTATGCAAACTAACAATTATACATAATTCCATGTTTAATTACACCATAAACCATCTTTCAAAAGTCTCTCGTGCAAAAACCACAAAGAAAGGTACACCCCAGACAGATGAAGTCATTATGGGTAGCCCTGAGTTTTCATTTCACAGTTTTTATGGCTGTTCTGTTACATGAATGTAACTGCATGTGTGACCAGACATCTGTCTCATTATAATAAGAAAACCTAATTTGCAATACCAAACGTACAATACTTTGGAAAATGTAGCCAAATAAAGACTATTCACCTCTTATGATCTCCCTCAAAGACAGGATTAATTATCCAATCAAAACTGCAGCTAAGATGAAAAACCCAAATCCTGATATTTTTTACTAATATAAAAAAAATCTTGTTCACAGATATTCAGAAGACAATAAAGTCACATATTTGAGGATATACCTCACATGCTTTGTCCATATAAAAGCTGGTACGGTCAATTCAAGAAGCCCTTGATTTGGTATACTACTCCATTTCCACTTACAATTTCTAGAAGTGTTCTCTTATTTGCATTAATAGGAATGCTAGTAAACAAGCCACAGTCTTAAAATAAGGATTGAAAACTGAATTTAACAAGTCAAGAAAGTTAGACAGGTTGTTTGAAGGACACTAAGGCAACAGATGAACATTAAAATATAAAATGTATTTTTATATTCAAAAGGGACATGACAAGAACCTTTTAACACTGTCTAAAGTGTGTAATGGCCGGAAATGTACGCAACACTTTCCATGGTGATTAAAACAAATTGGCCCTGATGAGCTACATATTACACATTTTTTTTTATTCAAGTGTGGTCATGATGAAAAAACCTGGCAGCACAAAATTTCATGATGGTAATTTTCAGTGTCAATATACTTTACAAGAACAAACTAATATGTGAACATAACACTCTTTTCCCATTTCAGCAATGACACAAGCTTGATGGGTAGTGATGCTCTAAATCAAAATAATACATTGTGTGTCCTTTGTTAGATCTAAGCTCTATCAGTAAGCTTACTAGTTTATCAAGCATACCTCCTTGGTCATCATGATCTTAATTCTTTGCAAATTACAGGTAATAGGAGTAGCGTAATTGCTCAGAGATCCACAGACCTGTGTCCTAAAACTGTTTCTCCATCTGAGTGAATGATTAACCAATTTGATTTCCTGACAACTTCGCTTTGCCTTTGTGACTTTTTTTTTTTTTATCAGTGCTGTATCTTTTGAAGTACAGGCATTAATTTACAGTTCAAAACATCAATTCCCAAACACAACATCAATGGGTTATAACAAAAAAAGAAATCAATGCTTCATAAAAAAAATATCTCTCTTCCTAATGCACAATGGCTATAACAAAATTTGAGCTCTTCCTAATGCACTGTCCAACATTCAATATGGCTAGAGAGAGAGAGAGAGAGAGAGAGAGAGAGAGAGAGAGAGAGAGAGAGAGAGAGAGAGAGAGAGAGAGAGAGAGAGAGAGAGAGAGAGAGAGAGAGAGAGAGATTTACTCAGATTAGTTCCACCCTAGCTGCCTTGTAAAGGAATTCATGTATGGAGACAACTTCTTGAAGTAATAAAACCAAAGACATGAGATCAAACTTCAGGATTTAACACAATGTGACAGTTAAAATTATCTCCATTTTTGGGGCTGCCCAAATAGTAGGTGTCACTGCACCCTGCTTAACCCAAGAGGACAAACAGAAACCTGTTTAACTTATTTTTTGTGCATTAGTAGTTTTGTAACAGTTGAGAGGCAACAAAGTAAGGCATTAAAGAGGCTGAGAGCAAATGATAATGCACAAATGATCTCACTTGGCTTATAAAAAAAAAAAAAGAATAGAATAGGATGAGGTGACACCAATTCCAAGATTGTCATGGAACTGACAGATAGTGCAGGTTTCTGGTTTTCTACGAGTGGTGGTAGATTCAAATTCAAGCCCTCTTTGATTTTGTTGATGTATTAAACCTTGAGCATTCAAGCATGTGCTGCCCATCATGATACTTAAGTTTCATCACCTTCAGTCTATACTGTAAGGAAGGTCATGCAAGTTTTCGACATCCATGAAAATGAATATTGTGTCCTTTATAAATCTCTGCATCCCTAGTTACTTGTGTGGAGACCATACATGTAGCAATCTATAGTCTATACAGGCAGTCCCCAGTTACTGGTGGCGTTCCGTTCCTGACAGCGTGACGATAACCAAAAACGCTGATAACTGAAAATCAGCGATAATAGCACCGATCCCTGGTTATCGGTGCTGATGTCTGGTTATTGGCGCCAATAACAGGAGATCAGCATCGAAAATCCGGTTATCGTCATCACTAGACAAGTGCTGTAAATCCAGGTCGCAGATAACCGGGGACTGCCTGTACTTGGTCTAACCAATGTCACCCACATACGCAAGGTGTTAGCTCCTTTTGAAAATGTTCCTGGTATCTATACCAAATGCTTATGACAAGTATGCTGTGATTCCAGGAATATGGGTAAACCATGTTTGATTATAAGACTTGCTGACTCTCAAGTCTTTCATTTGGCTTATCACAATGTTTCCATCTGGATCATGTCATAAAAAATCTGTGATTTCCATTTAGACTGTATGCTAAAATCTGTCCCCATTAAAGAATGGTCACCTTGTTCCTCTGGGCCAATGGTATCACTACATTATTTTCTTATTTCGAAACTATCAACAGTTTCCTTTATCTACTGCTGAAACATGACAATCATCAGCAAATAAACTTACATGCTACACAGTTCCTCCTTAATATCTTGACAATCATCAGCAAATAAACTTACATGCTACACAGTTCCTCCTTAATATCTAAGATCATGATAATACAGAGAACAGTAGTGAGGACTAATCTTACGGGACACCTGATAGGACACAGGCAGGTTTGGATTTTGCTCCATTGGCCAAAACTTGAAGCATCTGACTTGAAAGGAAATCATTAAGCAGTCAAGATAAATACTACTGATGTTTCTGGCCCACATGTGCCTTCTGATTACTGACAATGCTTGACTGGCCATGTACAGAGCCAAGCTGGTTGGTCGAGAGATTACTACTACTAGTTGGATGTTAATAAGTTGATAAGGTTTCACTACCCACAGAGAGAGAGAGAGAGAGAGAGAGAGAGAGAGAGAGAGAGAGAGAGAGAGAGAGAGAGAGAGAGAGAGAGAGAGAGAGAGAGAGAGACCGTGTGCTTTCTTCAAACCTAAAATGCTTTTGTACAATAATAAATGAATAAGTGGTATTCATCTGTCAGTATGTCTGTCCAGCTGAGTTAGTTATAAATATCTTAGTACATTATCAAAGCACAAAACACGTTCAGACAAGATCAACACACACAGCCTACTCATACAGGCATACAATAGTGTTTTAATTTTAATGACACCCATGTGCAACTACATTTTCTTCTTTCTAACTTGTTTTAAATAAAGTACTCAAAACAGGCTGGCATTTTACATTTTTTATAGTTTTTTCAAAGACATTATTAACCACTTCAAGGCTTTATCAGAAATGACTGCAGTCTGTTCTTAGCGTAAAAATTTCATTCACTTCTATATTTCTATATTCAATATCCTCAAGTCTCTAAATTATTTCATAAATCAACAAAGAAAACTGATGGTGCATGATAACCTCAACATCAACAAACATGTAGGCCCTTGAAAACCTAAGCTACCAAATCAAGCGTGTAATTCCTGTATAATTATGACTGTAAAAAATTATTTCAGTTTTCTCTTGATATGTCTTAAAAAAAAAAACGGACACCAACATTCTTGATGGCGTTTGTATTTGCAGACCCTATTATCTAATACCAGACATGAGAATCAGAAATTTCAAAATATATACCGAAATCATTACACCATAATTTCAAGAGCTACTAGAGAACCTATTACATTACCTACCATCAAAGTGGTTAATGCACTGACAGACAAAAAGCTGTAATGCTGATTTAGGTATTTTAGTAAAATATACCCATACAGTGTTACCACAGGCAATATATGGATAAGTAGTGTTTCATATATATTCCAATAAAAGAATGGAATAAGGTATATGGTTGACAGCATTAGCAATCACAAAAAGGAAATCAAACAAAAACTTTAGAATATAGAATACTTGAGAGAAAGTTTTCTATTTATCCATAGCCTTGCTATACTCGACCTGTTGGAGAAAACAGCCCAATAAGATGGAGAAGAGGCTGACAAAATTCAACTTTTCTTTTTTGCCATAACTCAGCCAAAACTCTTACAAGTCAAAGTTTTCCATCAAAATATGCAAAGAATTTTGGTTTAGGCCACTGAACTGACCACCAATATTTTTCAAATGGCAAAAATACCATTTTAAAATTAGCCACTCATGGCAAGAACTTTCTCAAATTTTTAAATAGTGCAAAGATTTCCCGTCAAAAATATCAACACTAAGCATTTAAGAGCAGTAAAATCACTGGTGCCTGTAACAAAGTGGCTGGCCAATTCAAGTCCGTATACCACCACTTGTTAATGTAAAACTTCAAAGGCAATATAGACACAATAATAACAACAAAAATAGTAATAATGGTATTACCCACTGAAAAGAAAAATAGGGTTCTGGATGCCTTACCTTTAGCTGAAGGTTATCTTGACGAAGCGAACTTATTTCTTCCCGAAGCCTTTTGATTTCTTCACCTGCCTTCTTGAGCTCTGCCTCAATGTTATTAGCCTAAAACATAAAATTGGCATAAATAAAATAAATACACACTACACATTCACTTAACATCTTGTGTACAAACAAAATTTTTTAAAAGGTCTTTAGATGATACCTAACTTCTTTACTGCTGTAGACACACTTGACTCTTAATATCATTAGCTAATGAGAACAAAGAGAGAAAAACTGGATCCTACACTGGTGATTAAATACATGAAAACTCAATGACCAGTTACAAGTTTATACAAGTGAACACTAAGTATAAAATTTTCAAAGTATCATTTTTCACTAAGTAACAGTTTTTTCCATTTTGGAAAACACACAGCGATTCAGCAGAGAACAAAGACAACAAACCTTTGGCGATGGTTTGGGAACTTCGACTTGTGGCTGTGGCGTGGGCAATGCATCAAGATTATTCTGTTGTGGAGTATCCATTGGCAACTCAAATACACACCTAAGTTTGGAGTCCATCAACTGGCTCTGATCAGCTTCTTTAAACTGAAACGATTAACCTCATTAATCAAAATCACTATGTGTATTAGTGAACTTATCAAGAAAACATTCAATATATGTCACCATCAACACTTAGCAAAAATCCCAACATAGATCTAAGAATTCAACCCCATCTGCCAACCTCACTCGGAGGATATAAAATGGTTATTTCTTGGTTAAAAACTATGCACTCTAATGATGACTTGGAGGTTAGGGGATTATTTAAAATGACTTTACAGAAACATGAAAACCCATCTGGAATACCCTTTACAACTTAAATCGTTCCACTGACAAAGCCAAAAGCCGATTTCAACCAAGCAAAACCACGCCCCTCCTTTCTGTACCCTGGATAGTAAAATACAATAAAAGAGCACACTTAAATATTACATACACTCTTCTAAACAGAACAACTGCCCAAAATTGTATCATGACATGCAATAACCAAAATCTCTGATCTAATTATGTAATCTTAATTTGAGACAAGATTCATTTAAACTGACTTCTATGTGGCAATGTCCCTGAGCTAAACTATAGGGTTCTTTTTACATTTCATATCTTTCAAGTTGAAGGGTAAGTGCTGGTTGTCAAATTACAGTTTTTTGTGTAACGGGCAGCAAAGTTACTGCTGTTCACATTCTCTCTGAGCCTAACAACATCTCATCTTAGGTCCTACGGATTACTTAGTATTCTGACACCTGCTTTTGGCCTTTATTTATAGCATAGATGTCGGCTTTAAAAACAAGACACCTGTAGCAGTTACAGTCATACATCCAACTAACAAAATACTTAAGTGATTGCTATCATTAAATGAAAATTTTTAATGGATTATTAAGTGATTGGGGATGGGAGGTTTACCACTAACAAAACGAAATGATTCTCTATTTGAGCTCTTTCCATTTTTTAAAAGCCCAGAGGTAACCGAAAACAAAATCATTACATACATTTGATAATAACCTCTTTACTGAACAACTATTAGTAAATTTATATACAGTATCATGCTGATTAGATCATTATTCGTTTCACCTATGGGCATCCAATTCTTTGGTTTGTCTCAAGATTATGCACTTGTAATGAGTAATACTAGAGAAAGTAATTTTTAACTAAATTCTGACAAACAGTACTGCTTGTAAAATAATATATATATATATAAAATAAAAAGCTTGAGGAGCCAGGAACAGCACAAACTTTTCTTACAAAAATGGATACTTCAATAATGAGGCTATACAAACCCCAGGATGTGATAAACCTCTCATTTAAACACACCTAAGAACACACTGATAATACAGTTTTGAACTTACCAGCCCATCTAAATTAACTTCTCCCTCTGGGGCAAACAGACTTTGCACCATAAACTTGTGTTTGTTCTTCTCATGTGGATCATAATCGAAAGGCTGAAGCATAACCGCAACGCTAACTGCCCCATGGGGCTCCACCAAACCAGAATTTGGCCGTACGCAGTACCGTCGTGGTGCTGTAGTTTTCACCTGTGGATCCAAAAAGTTATCAGAATACAGCAAGATATTTGTAGTTTAATATCCAGTTCTCTACAGTAAACTAATGATGAAAACTGACTCTCAAATAAAAATGACATACAAGCAATAACCCCGAGAAAAATTGTGTAACATCCTAATGGAATGTAGCCATAAATAAGCACATGAAAACCAGCATTCACTATGCCTTGCTCTGCATTTATAAAGCTCTAAGAAAAAAGTATATTGATATATAAGCTACATGTCCAATACCTAAACACTGGAAAAATAAAATTTACAATGTTCTCAAATGTGCAAATTAATTTTTCATACATTAACTCAGCTATTATTTATTTCTATTAGACAAGAGTAGAAAAGGTTTTTCCGGAATAGAATATAAAATTTAGGCCAATGGCCAAGCGCTGGGACCTGAGGTCATTCAGCGCTGAAAGGGAAACAGAGTAAAGAAGGTTATAAAGGAGCAACAGGAGTACTGTAATGCCTCGCAGTTGCAATATGAAACAACTGTTTGAATTGGCAATGTAAGATGAAAGAAAGAATTATGAACAGAGGTAGAGTAAAAGGAATGAAAGGGGTTGCAGGTAGGGACTGAAGGGATGCTGCAAAGAACCTTATGTAATGCCTAGAGTGCAAGGCATGAGTGATGGGGAATATTGTAGTAAATTATCCCACCAAAGAAGGAAACATCTCTTGGGTAACTAGATTTCACACAACTTATACAGAAATCAAGTAATTTTCAACAACATGAAACATTTGCAACTATCACTTTTATATTCTTCAGGGGTACCACTTCGTGTGCCTCATGTAGCTTACTGTAAATGGTACAAAAGGTTCTCAACAGCAAAACCTCCAGCCCCAGGTGCAATGCTTACTGCCATTTCCTTTTCAATCCCTCCTTTTGGTCTCCTCTCACCTGGAAGTCCCACTAATTTAATTTGACCTTAGTCCAATTTTCTGAGTCTAAGGATGTGACTAGGTGGTCTCATTCAAGTATCTATAATCATTTTCATATCAAACCTAAACTTGAAAATGTGTCTTATTACTTGAGAAGTATCTTTGTATACTTTTTATATCTCAAGTTATCTTTAATTACAGCTGATCTAAAATTTGAATGTTATGATTTACAAGGGTTTTTCATCTAACTGTATTACCTCTGAAAATGTCATATTCATGATAAAATGTTATTTTCATAATAAAATAAATTTTTGAACATACTTACCTGGTAGTTATATATATAGCTTAAGTCCCTGACGTCACGGCAGAATTTCAAAACTCGCGGCAATCGCCGATCGGTAGTCAGGTGAACCACCTGTGCGCCCTCTACCCAGGTACCTGGAACCATTCCAACTATTCCTCAGATCTTCCATGCCCCTAGTCTCTAGAGGGGAGGAGGGTGGAATATAATTATATATAACTACCAGGTAAGTATGTTCAAAAATTTATTTTATTATGAAAATAACATTTTCAAACATCTAACTTCCCTGGTAGTTATATATATAGCTGATTGACACCTTTGGTGGAGGGTCAGAGACAGCTAACATCGTTGGAATTATAATTAAAGTTGCAAAACAATTCTAGGTTCCTACCTGTTAAGGAAGCTGACTTCAATATTTCTCATTATGTCTGCATTCCTTAAGAGATCCAGCGATCCACCCAGGGGGCTGAAAAATCTCTAGGGGCTGTCAACCGGTGTATAACCTTTATGTGACTAGACCTCCTCTCAATACCCTTGTTCTGGGCGCTACCAAGGAACTTTCATCCCAATGATTGTGGAAGACTGTGCCCAATCCTCACAAACAACCATAAAATTTCAACCATTCCAAGGCAAGAACAAAGGTATTGTTTTATGGAATTGGATTAAGGAAACTGACTTCAATGAACTCGCCCTCATTATGTCTGCATTCCTTAAGAGATCCAGCGATCCACCCAGGGGCTGAAAAATCTCTAGGGGCTGTCAACCGTGTATAACCTCTATGTGACTAGACCTCCTCTTCAATACCCTTGTTCCGTCACAAACAACCATAAAATTCAACCATTCCAAGGCAAGAACAAAAGGTATTGTTTTATGGAATTGGATTAAGGAAGCTGACTTCAATGAACTCGCCCTCATTATGTCTGCATTCCTTAAGAGATCCAGCAATCCACCCAGGGGGCTGAAAAATCTCTAGGGGCTGTCAACCGGTGTATAACCTCTATGTGACTAGACCTCCTCTCGATACCCTAGTTCCAGGCGCTTCCAAGGAACTTTCAAACCAATGAATGCGGAAGACTGTGTCCAGTCTTCACAAACAACCATAAAAAAATTCTCCATCCTAAAGTAAGAAAAAAGGGTATTGGTTTATGGGATTGTAGGGGTATTACCCTCTCCCACTAGTAAATGCTATAAACGGACCCAGCGTATAGCAGTCTTCGTATAATGTTTGGACTCGTTTTTAGACAGTGAGAGGTAAATACTGACTTGTTTCTCCAGAAGGTCGTGTCCAAGATACTCTGCCGGGACCTGTTCTGTTTAAGTACTACAGAGGTTGCAACTGCCCTGAACTCGTGCGTTTTTACTTTCAGAATCTTATGTCCAAATCGCTACCTTTCATATGAGCTTCTTTTATCAACTGCTTGATAAAATAAGACAGAGCATTCTTCGACACCTGTACAGAGAGCTTTTTGACTGAGCACCAAAGCCCTTCTGAATTCCTTCTTAAGTCCTTTGTCCTGTCCAGGTAGTGCCTTAGAGTCCTTAACTGGAATATGACTTTCTCTGCCTTATACCCTGTAATGTCCGTTAGATTTGGAATCTCGAACGTTCTGTGTCAGGGTTGTGATGAGTATTCATTTTTTGCAAGGAATCCTAGTTGCAGTGAGCAGATTGCCTTGTCTTGTCTAAAGTCCATATTCTCGCTGAGAGCATGTATCTCACTAACTCTTTTTTTAAGCTGTGGCCAAACTGAACAAGAAAAGAGTTGTCAAGATGAGGTCTTCTTAAAAAATGTTCTCTGTAAGGGATCGAGCTTACTCCCCATGAGGAACCTCAGGACCATGTCTAGGTTCCATGCTGGTGAGTTCTGTACTCTCTCCTCAGCAGTTTAGAAGAATCTGAGTAGGTCCTGGAGATTCTTATTGTTTTATAGGTTTAAGTTTTTATGTCTAAAAAACTGCTGCCATCATGCTCCTATAACCCTTAATGGTAGAGGTAGGAAAAAATTAAGCTTCCTCTTATGGTGTAGAAAGAAGTCCACAATTTGAGTTACAGAGGTACTGGAAGAGGACACATGGTTGCTCTTGTACCATCCTCTAAATATCTCCCACTTGGATTTGTATACCCTCATGGTGGATGACCTCCCTTACTCTTTCTATAGCACCAACCGCTCTTTCGAAAAAACCTGTAGCCCTTGTAAGTTTTTTGATAGTCTGAAGGCAGTTACTTGTAATGCTTAGGGGTTTTGGTGATATCTTTCCAAGTGAGGTTGTTTGAGTAGACCTACTCTCTGATGTAGGCTCCTCGGGATGTCCACTATCCATTCCAGAACCTCTGTGAAACAATCTTTTGTCGGCCAGTAAAGGGTCACAATGGTCAATCTGGTACCCTCGTGTGAAACAAATTTTTTGCAGTACCCTGTGTATTATCTTGAAAGAGGGAAATGCATACACGTCCAAGTTGAACCAGTCCACCAGGAAAGCGTCTATGTGTATAGCCCCGGGATCTGGTACGGGAGAGCAGTAAGTTTCCAGCCTCTTCGTTTGCGCTGTGGCGAAGAGATCTATGCAAGGAAGTCCCCAAAGTCACCACATGCTACTGCACACGTCCTGATGTAGCGTCCATTCTGTTGAGAGGACTTGATTTCCTGCTCAGAATGTTCGCCCTCACATTTTTTCTCCCCTTGGATAAAGCGGGTTACTAGTTTGACATTCTTCTCTTTTGCCCAGAGAAGCGGTTCTCTTGTTGTCTCGTATAGAGACCTGGAGTGAGTGGCCCTTTATTTGCTGATGTAGGTCAACGCTGCCGTGTTGTCGGTGTTGACCTGCACCTCTCTGTTCTCCACTGTGTTCGAACCCTGTGAGATAGAAGGATTGCAGTTAGTTCCTTCTAATTGATGTTTAACTTCTCCTGCTCTCTGGACCAGGAGCCCGAGACTTGTTATTTCCCTAGTGTTGCTCCCCATACTGAGTCCGGCGTGTGGATAACAACACTAGGTCTGGGTTCCTCTAATATAGAGAAGGAACCTCCTGGAGCTTGACGGGTCGTTCCACCACTGTAAATACGTCCTTATTGGTTCCGAAATGGGGATGCACTTGGTCTCAGATCTATTTCCTTGTCCCAGTTCTGATTTAGATGAAACTGTAACGGGCATAGAATTAACCTCCCTAAGGAGACAACCGTATCAGCGAGAAAGGGTCCCCAGCAGACTCATCTATTCCTTCACCGAGCATGTCTGTCTATAAAGTCCTGAAATTTTCTTAAGGCTTGTCCTGTCCTTGCAATAGACGGAAAATCCGAAAATCCTGACTCTGAATCTTCATCCTAAGGTATAGAAACTTTTGAAATGGGATCAGCTGAGATTTCTATCTGTTTATCAGTAGACCTAATTCCTTCTATACCTAAATCGTGGTCTGAAGATCCTCCAGGCAGAGTGTGCGGGAAGGAGCTCTGAGGAACCAGCCTTCTAAGTACAAGGAGATTCTGATGTTTCTCGAGTGAAGAAAAAACCTGCTACATTGGCAATCATCCTTGTGAAAATCTTTGTTAGACGCTTGATGCCAGTGCAACTTGCGTCCTGAGCTACCTCCACGTCTTGACTTCCAATATCTTGAAGCCTGACGTCCAATGCCTTGACGCTTGACGTCTTGGGTTCATTGACGCTTGTCGTCATGATGTTTCACTCCTAGATGCTTGACGCCACTGCATCCAGCGTCTAGAGTTTCATTCACTATGTTCAGCGTCTTAAACTTCTGGATGTCTAGAAGCTTTAGTTGGACGTCTATTATCCTTCTTCTCTTTGCCTGGTTGTCACGCTTGTACCAGGGAAGACAAAGTCCGCTGCATATTTTATATTAAAGCTATATGTGGGGCTTCCTGCTGTTGGGGACAGGTTGGGGAAGCCTCAGCTACGGCAATTATTTCCTCCTCATAGTCAATAATGGATCGTGGAGAGGGTTCAGCAGACAGTACCAATCCTAAGGAGGAAGAGGAGGATATACGAAAGGCAGCACAGAGTCCGTTAAGCTCTTGCAGCCTGGTATCCTGACTGAACAGGACTGTCTACGTTTGTTCTTAGTAGGAAAGCTACCCTGGGGCTGGAAGGGAAGAGCTCGGGCTGCTCCAGTGGCTACAACCTGAAGTCTATGAAGTTTTATCATGACGTCCCTCAATATTGGGTAACTTGCTCTTGAGAGATCTCGACTCCAGAGCCAGACGTCATCCCCGTCTGCTAAGGCTGAAACAAAGAGACCGAAACTGGAAAACCTTTCCCGTGGACGAACTTCAGAAAATTCTTGGAGTTCGGGTGCATGGGGATGTAAAAAATACGCATCCTGGAGGTCCAGTGAGGCCATCCAGTCATGCTGTCCGACCGCTGCTAGAACCGATTTTGTCGTTTCAATAGCGACCTTTGTTTATTGCACAGAAAAGTTGAGTGCAATCACGTCTAACACCGGTCTCTAACCCCCCAAGCATTTGGGGATCAGGAATAACCGAATGTAGAATCATGGGGAATTCGGATCTTGAACTCTCTGTCTGGTCTCCTTTGCAACATCATAGACACTTGTTGCTATAAAGCCTTTGCCTTTGTTCTGTTGTTGCATTTGGCAGAAAAGTCTAATTGTCTTGTTAGTATAGGGGGCCTCCTCAGGCTGGACAGTCTGGATCCTACCTCAGTCTGCAGGAAAAGAAAGGCAGGTTCTCTTTCTTCCCAGTGTAGAGCCTCTTCTCGTTGCCATTCATCTACCCGCCCTAGAGGAACCTCTATCGGAGGGCCGACCACGAAAGGGCTGAGATACCTGAAACACAGGAGCCTCAGCCTTACTCTTTTTAGCGATGAAAGTCGTTGGTAGGACTTTTCTTGCTGTTTTTTAGATATTAAATCTTACGTGGTTTTCTGGGCCAAGGATGAAAAGTCCTCTTTACCAAATCTTGAGAGAAGAGGTGAGAGGAAAAAAGGGGTATAAATCAGTTCTGATTTTGATTGGGCGTGACCCCATTAGCCAGGAAAGAGCAAAGCAAAGATGGGTTCTTTTCTTCAGGATTCCCGCTGAGAAAGATGCAGTAGATTCGTTGGAACTATATCCGAGTCCTTTATCCATACACGACATCAGATATATGAGTTATTCGGTGTCAGTCGTGTTGAATAATTCCATCTTCCTTCCTGGGAAGGGGCAGGTATTTCGAGGCCGAACGATTCTCTAGTTTGATACTAAAAGCTAGACCTTGAGCTAGTTTGGTTGGAGGAAAAACAAAGGCTGTCTTTCATTGTTTCTCCTTCAAAGTATCCATTCTTCAGTAAATGCTGCCCTCTTAGACGCCTAAACCATGCCATAGAAGAGTAAATTCTGAAGGTGGGGAATGAGGAGCAGTCAGGTTAAATTTCTCTGGAAAAATTTCCGAAAATCGTTTCATAAGTCTTTTCAAGTCTGATGAAAGCTGATGGCCTTTTATATTGTCTTCACAAGGAAATCTCAACAATAGGATTCACAGGAGAATACAAGATATTATCGTTCTCTTTTTCCGATTTTCCGAAGACGGAAGTAGAGACGTCTTTCAAAATATCATCTTGACGCCTGGCGTCCAGTCTCTTGACGCCTGGCGTGTTGGCATCCATTTTCTTAAAGCTTAATGTCTTGGCGTCCAGCTTAATGACGCCTGACATCCTGGTGTCTAACTTCCGACACTTGGCGTCCTGGAGTCCAGCTTCTTTTTCGCCCGGCGTCCTGGCGTCCAGCTCAGCTCGACGCCCAAGTCCTGGCGTCCAGCCTCTTGACGCTTGATGTCCTGGCGTCCAGTTTCTCGACGCCTGACGTCCTGGCGTCCAGCTTCTTGAAGCCCGACGTCCTGGCGTCTAGCTCCTCGACGCCCGAAGTCCTGGCGTCCAGCCTCTTGACGCTTGATGTCCTGGCGTCCAGTTTCTCGACGCCTGACTCCCTCCTGGAGTCCTGGCGTCCAGACTTCTAACATTCGTTGTCCCGCCAAACCTAGAGGTTACTTGAGAACTGGCCGCCTGTGCGACATCGGTCAAAAGTTTCCTCCGGTTGACGTACAGCAACTGGTGGACGAAAAAACACTTTAACCTCGCCTTTCCTATGGCGAGGGTGAGCGTCCTGGGAAGCGTCAACAGGTACGCTCGAGGGGACGACCGCTCGGTAACTAAAGCCTCTCGCCTCCCTTCGTCTTTCGACATTCCTTCTCACAGGGGTTGGTGAGCTTGGAAGAGGTCCAGGACTAGGAGCGCAACAGGACCGAGCGGCCGCACCCTCCACTGCACTTGCACTAACAACATATTAACACTTTTATTTTTTAGATCTCTTATTGTCGATCACATATTATCCCTGTCTTCTGAGAGGGATTTTACCTGTTGGGGCAGGGTCTGAATGGCCGCCAACAAAAACATGAAGTGTTGGGTCCTTACCTGTTTCAGTAGGGGGTTCAGAGACTACCACTACGGGAGAAGGGTCAATAGGATAGTTAGCAAGGGGAAAAGAATTAACTATTCCCCGTTATATCAAGAAGAGTGAGATACAGTACTCTTGGCTCTTCTGAGCCGGTCTTCCATTCCCGTTCTTCAGACATACTGAGTGGGGATCCAAGGAGACTTTAGCAAGCCGCTTGCATCCCCATACACATTTTCACACTCGATGAAGATAGATATGTTATAAGAAAATCCAAAAGCGAACAAGCTTAAAGCCAAGCCAAAGTGTACTTCACCAAAATAAGTTGCGAAAAACACAGGCTACTTGGCGAAATTCCATCGATGTTACCGACACAGCGGCAGGGAAGATCTGAGGAATAGTTGGAATGGTTCCAGGTACCTGGGTGGAGGGCGCACAGGTGGTTCACCTGACTACCGATCGGCGATTGCCGCGAGTTTTGAAATTCTGCCGTGGCGTCAGGGACTTAAGCTATATATATAACTACCAGGGAAGTTAGATGTTTGAAAATTAAGTTTCATATACTTACCAAGTACTGTAATTACATAGCTATCGTTCTAACTTGCACGGCAGCCTTTATTTAAAAATCGCAGTAGTGCTTCGATAGTTTAGTGTAGGTGACAAGCCTGCCCACCAACTGGAGTACTGGAAAAACCTTAGCAGAAAACCTTGTTCTGTTTGAGTCCTTATGCCCATGAGAGAGGAGGAGGGAGGGCTCCAATCGGTAATTACTTGGTAAGTATATATAAAACTTATATTATCATAAAAAAAAAAAAAAAAAAAAAAAAAAAAGTAACTTACCAAGTAATTAACATAGCTGAATCCCACATTGACAGTAGGTGGGATGCATAAACATATTCCAGCATTGAAGACAATGCTTGTCGTTTCCTTATTTGGTAAGAGAGTTACTACAGGCAATTAATGCCTCTGGTTGGTGCTCATCTTCACCAGTAGTGGCATGGCGGTATAGCCATGGAGCACCTTTACTTAGGTGGGAGTTTTGCAGCAAAGTATATGTCCGATGGCTAATAAAGCATCAACAAGTGCCCTTGTCCTGGGTGCAGTACAATAAAAACAACCAGACAACTCTTTCACCCACACTGAAAACACCACAACCCATTCACTGAGACTGGTGGGCACTCCTGGTACACTGTAGGCCCCCGGCTCCCGAAAGTTCAACACCCTACTTTAAGGCGAAGACGGTAGGAGAGAGTAGAGAGAGAGAGAGAGAGAGAGAGAGAGAGAGAGAGAGAGAAAAAAAAAAAAAAAAAAAAAAAAAAAAAAAAAAGAGATATTCCTATGCTTCCTAACCCAATACCATGCCAGCCACTGATAATGGGCCCAAGGTGCTGCAATTTTCAAACACTGTTTCAACTTCTTTCAAATAGTGACCCGCAAAGATCGGTTCACACTTCCAGTAGGTCAACTGCAGAATGAAAGAGAGTGACAAATGTGCCTGAAAGCTAATAAGGTAAAGACTGTCCTGACGTCTTGAGCTTCCACTTTAAAAGTAGGCAAAATGCCCTCCAGGATCTGAGAGTGTGCCTCAGAAATTAAGTCTCTGAAGAAGAAGGACAATGCATTATTAGTTGGAGGGTGAGACAGATTCTTGACAGAACATCAGAGGTTACTGGATGGTCCTGTGATCTTCTCGGTCCTGCTCCGGTAATACAGGCAGTCCCCGGTCATCAGCAGGGGGTTCCGTTCCGATGGTGTGGTGGTAAATGAAAATTATTGATAGCCGAAAATTGGCGACTTTCGGCAATTCCTGGCGCTTTTTGGCGATTTTCAGTGCCTATCAGCGTCGATTTTCGGTTATCGGCACCTCTGTTAGGTATGTATCAGCACCAATACGCAATTATCAGAGCCAAAAATAGCTTATTTTTGTTGCTAGACTAGCGCCGAAAAACTGGATCTCCGATAACCAGGGACTGCCTGTACCTGAACCCTTAAGGGATGGCATAATTTATCAATGTGCAGCACCCCAGACTGGGGAAACTTTGAGGTCGGCGCGCAAAAAAAAAAAAAAAAAAAAAAAAAAAAAAAAGGAAAGAGAATGACATGTACATTCACACTGTATAAATAAGAAATTTCTAAAAGATTTTCCCTACCTTCCACGAGAAGTTTAAAATGACTATTTACAACCCCTTTGTAGGGCCTCATTTACAAGAAAATTGTAAATTTTACCAACTTATATATGTTTTTTCTAATAAATAAGTTTTTGGGATTTTGTAAAATTATTACTGCTCACACAATATCAAAACAGATAAGAAATAAAAGCAGTAACAAATTTTTTTGCATATTTGTTGTAAAATATTCACGTAAATTTATGAGAAGGAAGATTCAGTACTTTTTTTACTTTTACATGCTTTTTCTAATATTTCTTTGCAAATTTCTTTGTAAAATTACATTTACAACTGACATACTATTGTAAAAGAAAAAAACAAAAAACAACAGCAACCCCTTCAGTATATTTACAAGCAAATTTACAAAAAGACTCGTGTGAGAGAGAGATGAAGTACCTTCCCTGTTTTAAGTCACAAGCATTACTGATACTGGCCTAATTCTCACGTCTGTATAAAAGTTGCCATTAGTGAGTTTATAGCATGTAGAAGTATTGGCACCTTTGTTTCAATCATTATTACCATAACAGTGGTGCCCTGCTTCACACTGAAGCTCAATCCGTCCACCTCCCCAAACCTGTTTTACTTCACACTGAAGCTCAATCCGTCCACTACGGGTTAAAGCCCTAGCAGGACAAAGAACTGTCCCTTCTTCCTCAGAGCCAAGGTATCCATTAAGGTCTTAATGGAGAAAAAAGGGGACCAGGGCTTGGAAGGGTCCTCATTCTTGGCTAAAAATCCAAGGGTAAAGAAGCAAACTGCATCTCCTTGTGAAAAAACTTACCTGTATCAATGTTTCGGAACTCGCTAATATGTTAGCAGTAGCCAAGGCCATGAGGAAGAGAGTCTTCTGAGTAAGGTTTCCCCAAGAAGAGGAACGAAAGGGTTGAAAAGTAGGACCTATCAGCCACTTCAACACTACATCCAGGTTCCAGGGGACCGGATCTTCCTTTCCTGCTTAGACGTATCAAAAACTTGACGAGGTCGTTAAGATTTGGGACTGACACAAGATTCAGGACCCGTGTTTACACACTGAGCTAAACACAGCTTGAAACCCCTTAATGGTGGAGGACAAGAGATTCCTAGATCTTGGATAAAGAAGGAAATCCTCAATTGGGTCACAGACGTGTTGCAGCGTGTCTTAAAAACTCTTACGCTCTAACAAGCTTCCAACAGTCGAAGCCTGTCAGGACAAGAACAGACAACCCTTTGGTATCTCTTAAAGTGAGGTTGTCTGAGTAGACATGGTTTTTTAGGGGAAGATGACTTGGAAAGTCCATCCACAACCGTAGCTTGTCCTGGACCCTTTCTTTCATGGGCCAGAATGGGGCCGAGAATCATAGTAACACTGCGATGAGCCCAAGACTTGTTCAGCACTTCCCTGACCATGTTAAAAAGCGGAAAGGCGTAGCCCTAGAATACTCCTCAACCTAGAACCAAGGAATCTGAATAGAAGTCTAAGCCTGGGCTTAGAGGATGAAAGGCTTTCCTTTCTAAAGTCTACATTCGGACCACCACCATTCAGGTCCGACTTGATTAACGGGTTTATGGGAAACACGTAGGTGTCCGTCCCTGTATCCCTGTCCCAGTTGGCCTAGAGGAAGAATTGCAGAACTTCTCATGAAAAGTTGCCTAACTTTACGAACGTCTTGATGGACGAGTCTCCAGTAGGATCATCCATTGATGGGCTGAGCAAGATGAAGGGGCTAGAAAATTGTGGACCATCTGAAGGCAGCTAGTGATTCTCTTGGCAAATGGAAAAACCCAAAAAGTCTAAGAGTTGAGACTCATCCCCATATAGAAACTCTTGCGACGGGGCCAACTGGGACTTCTGAAGTTGATGATAATTCCCAGTTCGAGAGAGAGAGGAGATGTACAAGTCCTTTGTGCACTTTCCTTCGAAGGAGATCGAACAGGCACGTTGTCTAGACATAGACTGACGTTAATGCCTAATAAAGGTCACTTGCTACAGGAGCAAGGACTCAAGTGAACACTTTAGGTGCTGTAGAGAGGCCGAAGCAAAGAGCCCAAAACTGGAGAATTAGCTGGCGCTGGGCACTCCGAGAGGCGACAGGCATTTAGACGCTGACGTGGGGCGCCCTAGTGTTTGTCCTGGAAGACAAACCTTAGATACTTCCTGGAGTCCGGATGAAAGGAAAATTGGAAGCATGCGTCCTACATATCCAAGGTTATCATCCAATCGCCCTGGTGAATGGATGAGAAGACTAACTGGTTCGTCTCCATCTGAACTTCATCTGCCAGACGAAGAGACTGAGGGTGCTTACACTGAGGACTGATCTCCCAAACCCGATGATTTAAGGACCACAAACAGACGGTAGTAGAGGTCCTCTGAGTTGTTGTCCTTCACTTCTTCTATGACTCTTTTTCAAAGGAGAGAAGGGACCTCCTCCAAAAGGGCCAAATGTTTTCCCCAGCCTTGAATAGGCTGTCAAAACGAAGGTAGAAGGCTCTCCATGAAGGTAATTGAGAAGCTCTCTCACAGAACCTTGACAATCCACTGTTCTGTCCCTCTGATACTCCACTTCTCCCAAAGCTCTAGAAGACTGGCTCACACTTGTGCATGGAGACTTCTTCCTCATTTCTTGGGCAAGGACTTGAGCTCCTCTTGATAGTTCTTGTTTCAAGTGGGACCAACTTGCCGCATGGCATCTGTTGCCCATGGTAGAGGGTCCGGGGCCTGAGAGCAAAAAAGAGGAAGGCAGTGGTTCCTTGAGGTGGCAAACAGGTCCAATGTCAGCTTGCCCCATAGTATTGCAGATTCCGATAGACCAGGGGATCCAAGGTCCACTCAGTGGGAAGGACCTACTATTGAACAGCTCAGCTCATCCATCAGAATTTAGTTTGCCCTGAAAAAAATCAAGTGACTAGACTCACTCAATCTGATCTGTCATAGTAGAAGGTCTATTGCTGTCTGGCAGAGAAAAAGCGAGAGCTGCCTCGCTCTGTATGTACGATGGTAAGTCAAAAAGTTCCAGGAAAAATTCAATATACTCTTTATTTAAGGAAATTCAAACATCATTTTTCTACATATCTACCATCTAACTCTATACACTTTTCAAGGCGCTGTTTCCACCTCTGCAACCCTTCTTTGTAGAAATTTGGGGCCTTTCTATTAAACCATGTTGAAACTGCATGTTTAGCAGCATCCAAAGATTCAAACCGACTCCTCTTAAGTGTTCCTTGAGTTTTGGGAACAGGAAAAAATCTGAAGGAGCAAGATCAGGACTATAAGGAGGATGTGGAAGAGTTTCCCACCTAAATTTCCGTGGACTTCTCTTGCAACCCTTGATGAATGTGCTGGAGCGTTATCATGATGGAACAAAAATCTCTGATGTGCAACTTTCCTCGACGTTTTTAGCCAATGCAGTCTTCAGTTTTTGCAAAACACCTTTGTAGTAGTTCCCGGTGATTGTTTTTTGTCCTTCAAGGAAATCAATCAAAATCACTCCTTTGGAGTCCCAAAACACTGTTGCCATAACCTTTTCTGCAGATCTCGCCACTTTGAACTTCACTGGTGCAGCTGAAACTCTTGGTAACCATTGCTTTGATTGAATTTTACTTTCTGGGTCATATTGATGGATCCAAGTTTCATCTCCAGAAACAATCTGGTCAAAAACTCTGATTCATTTGATTCAATCTTCATTAAAACTGCAAGAAAAGTTCAGCTCTTTGATGCAGTTGGTCTTGAGCAGGCCAGCGCTTTTTGGACCCAACGTGCTGAAAGTTTACTCAAACCAAGATTTTCATTTAAAATTGAAAATGCGGAACCATGGGAGATCCCAGTTTCATTAGCTACTATATCGATAGTAATCCGACGATCTTCATCCACTAGATTCTGCACCAAAGCCACAATTCTTTCATTTTTGCAGTCGATGGTCTTCCCTCTCTTGGGTTGTCTTTGAGGTCCTCCCTGACCATCCTTAAATCGCTTTATCCAATCATAAACAACTGATTTAGATGGAGAATCATCTCCATAAACTTGTTGCAAAGCTTCAATAATTTTTCCTGGTTTCCAATCAAGCTTGGTCAGAACTTGATGTTAGCTCATCTCAAAATTTTTATTTTCCATGGGTTCAAGAAGTTACTTTTCTGAAGCAGATGTTAACACCACGGTAGCAAGAGGATGACTGAGGTATCAAGTCTATATGGATCACTACATCACAGATAATTGTTTACAAGTATTTGGGTTGTTTCATTCCTGTGTAAATACATCATTCAACATTTTTCCTGGAACTTTTTGACTTACCCTCGTACGTTAGGGCTGTGGTATTGTCTGAACAGACTGCCACAGTCTTGTTGTAAACTAAACTAGGGTCGAGAAGCACTGAAGCCCTAAATGAATAGCTTTCAGCTCTCTGATATTGATGTGAAGGTCTGTTCTTTCGGCGACCACATCCCAGAAGCTTTCCAGTCGAGAAGCGGACATTGGAGCGAGTCCTAGACTGGACTTGCTCTCACGAAAGGGATGTGGCTTGAGGGGAAAGACTGTCTTAGAAAAAAATGTGGACAAATCCTTAGGGCATTTGGAAGAATTGCCAGAAGATCCGGACAAATCCTTGGGGCATTTGAAAGAATTGCCAGAAGATCCTAAGTTGACTTCTACTGAAGGTCCAACTTCTGGGTCTGAGTGACTCCTTTAGTGGAACAGGAGCAACAAAAATCTCTTTCCTTCAAAAACCCCCAAAGAGAAATTAGCTGCAAATCAAGAGTCAGTCTGAGGTGAAGTCTCCACAAGCCATTGCAATCTTCAATCTTCTTGGCTAGAGCTCTCTCTCACCATCCAGTCCAAGAAACTAAAAACTTCAATAAACTCAAAGAGGTCTTGACAAGGAGGTCAAGTTCTGCCAACGAAAAAACAATTTTCGCCAACGAAAACACCGAGCGTCGGGAAGAAGGAGCTTTCCCTGTGGCGTAGGAAAGAAATCCTCCAATGGATTAAGTGCACGGGAGGAAAAACGAAAGAAGCCTTACCTTACTTGCTCTTAGTCGAAAACTAAACTTCAATCTCCTGAGTTCCTTCCTAGAAGACGAGGAAAGCACCATGTGGGGAGCCTAGTTCTGTCATCTGGATGGCACCTCATCAGGAAAGTCAAGGTAGGCGAGACTGGGGCTAGGAGCCAAAGAGTAGGAAAGCTCACCCACAAATACTGAAGGAGAGCTGCATAGGCTAGGTGAGCGGTGGTCAGAAATGGGCGCTTGGCACTCTGAGCAGGAGATTAATACTGAAGAGTTGGTGCTGGGTGCTTGGCAACTGGTGCTGAGCACTTGGGAGCTGGCGCCAGGTGCTCAGAAACAGGCAGTAGTGCTTGTTAAGAGATGGGCACTTGAAAGAAGACTATGGGCACCTGCAAGGGATTGTTGGGAGCTTGGAGCCAAATACTGGTGCCCAAAAGAAGTATGCTAAGGAGAGAAATAATCCGGACTGTCCCATGCATTGGAGGAAGGTTGAGGACTGCTCTCGGCTCCTTAAACCATTAACTGGGAAGTGGAGACGAGCGGCCAGCATCGCCTGCTTGTCTCTTCAATGGATGAGACAAATCCAGAAAGCGCATGCGGCGCCTCCAAGTCCGGACTGGATTCTTGAGAGTCCGACTACAACTGACACACATCCACGGAGACGTCTTTCCAATGGCTGTCTGTCAAAGCCTGAGACCGATTAACAGGCTTGACTGAGGGGGTAACTAACCATGGGCAAACCCCACAGACCTCTATTGGACCTCCGGTATGACTCCTCCCAGGTTTAGGAAGTATGACAGGGACCTTAGTGTAGGAAAATCAGCAGGACGAGCAGCCACCTCCTCCACCTGCACAACACTTTCTCCTCTCAAGAGGCCTTTCCAGTGGCTGTCTGCCAATACCTGGGAATGAGCAACAGGTTTGACTGAGGGGGTAACTACCTGTGGGCAAAACCCACCGACCTCCCTTGGACTTCTGTTATGACTCCTCCCATGTTTAGAGGAATATGACAGGGACCTTCATCTAGGAGACTCAGCGGAACAAGCAGCCACTTCCTCCGCTTCACTGTATCATTGCTAGGTTAATTTCTTGTTAAACCTAGACTCGAGACTGGCAATGGCAAGGGTCAGAAGCAAGGGAGCCAGGCTCGGGGGCAGGTGGATTAAAAATACGAGGGCTAGAAGGAGGAGAAAAAAGGGCAGGAATGGAGGGAAGAAGGAATAGTAGAGATATCTTCTAACCTAGGCTAGGGTAGAATTCTAGTCTAAGGGAAGCTCGTTTCTCGGCTCTGGAGGCCACTTTCCTTTCTATCCCTCTCTAACTTGTCTAGTTGAGATTCAATACCTTCTACTCTTGCTAAACATAACATTTAGCACAAGTTTTCTCCCTACTATATTTAGCTCCCTAGATTTACTGCAAATTGAATGAGAATCATAAGAAGATTGATTAATCTGGCATGCAACTTTCGCTACAAAAAAAAAAAAAAAAAAAAAAAAAAAGTGAACTTGAACCATAATAATAACCAAAGAACTAGAAACAATTATCCTAAAAGCTATTAAAGCTTGAAGGTTACTCAAATTAGCGATAATACTTCACCAAAATCCAGCCATACAACCTAAAATCAGGAAACAAAAGCTGCAGGAAACCCCCGTATTACTAGAGAGCTGGCAGAAACAGAATGAGGTTTTCTGCTAGTCATTTCCAGTATTCCCGTTGGTGGGCGGGGCTTGTCACCTACATTAAACTATCGAAGGGCTACAGCGATTTTTCAAGTAAAGGCTGCACCGTTAGTTGGAACTTTTAGCTATGTAATTACTCGGTAAGTTACTTATATGAAACCAAATATTTCATACAATATATCCCATTTGCATCTCATAACCTTAAACTCTCTTTCCACTCCTCATTCTATATTTAATGGCAATGGCATTTGTATATTTTATACTTACAGTTCAAATGATAAACACATTCAAAATACCTCAATTACATTTATGCTTGACCTGACACATAATAATGTAAAGTATCTTGGTGAAGTTTTCAAAATCTAAGCAACTTTCAAAAACAGAAAATTCTCTTCTATTCTATATACATGTTCCAGGTACAATACTTTGGAACCAACACCAACAATACAGCTTTAAAGTCTACTGTTCACATTTTGAAGCACAACTAACATCTTTCAGTTTGCACACATAACATTTGTAGCTAAGATTTTCAGTCTGCATACATAACATTCGCAGTTAAAAATTTCAGTTTGCATACATACCATTTGCAGTTAAAAATTTCAGTTTGCATACATACCATTTGCAGTTAAAAATTTCAGTTTGCATACATAACATTTGCAGTTAAAAATTTCAGTTTGCATACATACCATTTGCAGTTAAAAATTTCAGTCTGTATACATAACAGCAGGATAACAAAAATTTTCATCCTTTAACATTCATTTTTTTTTTTTTTTTGTACAGCCTGACCTCTTTAAACTGGTTCCCTTGGAACCAGGCTGCTAGACCACTTGCCAGCTGATTCTAAATACAGTAAACATCCCCGTATTCACGTTCTCACAATTCGCAGAATACTCACCCACTCGCACTATTTTTCACCGAGAAATATTCACTAACTGCTGTATTTTCATATAATTTTCATGACTAAATGCACTTTTTGTGATAAAAGTATTAAAATACTCAGGTATAAGCATTTTTAGGCCGGCCACATACGTGCAGTTTTAACTGACAGTTATAACTGTCAGTTAAAACTGCACATGTGTGGGTATCTCAGTTGGTCATTTCGTCAGTTCAACAAAACTGTACAGTTAAACTGAGACAAATGCAATGTTCCATATTTTTAACTGAAAGGAGTAACTGAACTGAGCGTGTGTGGGGATTCGTAACTGTACAGTTCTCAACTTCTCATTTCTACAGGTTGTAGCGATGAGTGAAGTTTGTTGAGATGGCACATAAACAAAACGAAGTGATTGTTGAATTCATTGAACTCTATTGATCTGAACGTTGCCTGTGGCACTAATAAACGTTCTTTGTTTCTTGGGTGACTCTTTACATACAAACTGTAAAATACTAATAATGACAGAAAACAGCAATATAGAAACTTGACAAATGAATGCATTGCTGCCACTAAATGATAACTAACTAAATATACGTATTTACATAAACAAATACGTACACACACATATATACATATACATATAGATACATACACATGCGCGCACACAAATTTGCGTGCTTATGTGTGTGTACATCTATTAATACATACATGTGATTTAAAGTATATTTGAGTAAAGAAATCTGTTCTCTAGTGTACCCCAACTATGGAACCTCAAACACAAACTATGAAAGGTCATTGTACAAAAGCAAAAGTATTACCATAGTTAGGCAACATTACCTTTACAAACAAAATTTATATAATAGTTAAAGAGGCTGCTAAAAATAAATATTACCGAAAATGGCATTTCCTTTAAATTTCAATTAAATAATTGACCGCGTAAAATCTGATGCAGTGACTTTACTGAAGAAGATTCCGTGGTGTTATCAGTGACTGAACACCTAAAAACCCCAATGTTTGCAATATAAATGTAGGCCTACAAGATGAGAAATGGCTTTCAGGAAATTGAAATTATATGAAAATTAATCGAAAATGTCATGGCCCATAAAAGGCCAGTTTTTTTTTTTTTCGCGGTTATTGTAATCAATAACAATGTTTAACAAGATGAAAATATATGTGAAAAATCAATTGATTCTTCACTTAATTCCTTTAATAATTTAATATCAGAACATTGATTTCGCCTTCGTAACCACTTTTTGTTTGTAGCATTACAAAGAATACAACGAGAGCGGCAAGATCGTACTCCTCGGAATCCATGGTAAAAACTGAGGGATTGAACTGTGTGTGTGTGTGTGTGTGCATTTCATTTTTAACTGACGTCAGTTTAAACTGTGTCAGTTATAACTGAACAGTCATAACTGTCAGTTAAAACTGCACGTGTGTGGCCGGCCTTAGAGGGTCTTCTTGTGTTTGACCTATCAAAATACAGTAGGCAGTTCTAAGTGTTTTTAGAGAGGTTTTAAGTATTTGTGTGTGTGTGTGTTTGGTACGCAACCCCCCCCCCAATTCAGGAGATTTACAGTATATATTGCGTGTTATTGAAAATTGAACAGAACTTATGAATAATCACCGTCATTTGTTAGGTTTAGTTCCTTATCAAAATTGTGGCCTCCTCCAGAACCATCTCCCAAGAAATGTTTATGCCTTCGGTTCATTGTTTAGTTCCCTAGCAAAATTCTGGTCTCCTCCAGAACCATCTACCAGGAAATGTTTACACCTTCTACTCGTCGGAGTTAAAACCACTTTGAAAGCACACCATTGAGTTCTGATCTGGCACCTTTCAATGTTTTCCAGCACTTCAAACATTTCCGGTTTTCATTTTCAGCAAAAATTCTGCTGCTTTTAATTCTTTCAAGAGATTGTTCATAATTTATGAACACAGCGTTCCAGTGCCAGTGGCATTCTGATAATGTTTACATTCTTAAACTCATCAACTGACTGCGTTTCACCAACAACACCACAGCCATTAGTTGCTATATGAAATGCATCTCGGAGATTAATTTTTTCATAAATTATCAAGCTGGAGTTAAAAATGCACCTTACTTTATTTATAAATGCAGTAAGTTAAATGAAGTAAAGATGTGATTTCACTAGTGCGGAATGTTGCTTTTGCCACTTCAAAACGTTTTGTGGCCTGCACATTGCTTCTTAAGCCACAGATGCAACCGTAAATAAAGTGGCATACTTTAATAACACTTTCCTCTCCATTGCAGGGAGGCTAAATAATGATTTATAAAGATTTATTGTTTTTATTTATAGAAGTTACTGTTGGAAATTAACAATTTTTTCACAATCGACAACTGTAACACAACCCCTAATCAATGTGTATAAATTATGGTAACTGACATCAGCAAGCTGTTGTTTCTCGATTAGATTGTTTACGTAAGTACTTGCTGTTGTTTAAGCCAGTGTCCTAATGCAGTAGTGACTAGTTGTATATTAATGAATTCTTGGAACAGCAACAAAGTTTGTAAGCCTGATTTAATGTATGGATATTCACATTTAACCTAATGAACTTTTGCTTCAAGGCTATTACAGGTATTTATTAGTTAAAAGCTAACTCAGATATAACAGCCTATACATTATCAGTGATGTCTACTGAAACTAAGATAGCCATAG
The DNA here is from genome assembly GCF_040412425.1 of Macrobrachium rosenbergii. Lineage (NCBI taxonomy): Eukaryota > Metazoa > Arthropoda > Malacostraca > Decapoda > Palaemonidae > Macrobrachium > Macrobrachium rosenbergii. Next base: position 12,507,333 of record NC_089766.1, on the reverse strand, counting down.
AAAGCCTAGCCTAGTGTAATATACTGAAAATACATACTGCACTATACACGATGTATACTATATGATGAAATCATGTTTTTGGACAAAATTTTTAATGATCACATGATACACAAGTATCTGTACTGTATATGCAAATTACAATTCTTTTGTAAGCTGTATATTTTTGAGTTTCACAGGATGTTTTCGTTGGGAATAAATTGTGTTTGTATAATTAAAGAGCAAGCTTCAGTTACGAAATAAAAAAAAAATCCAAAAACTGAAACATGTGGTGCCACCTTGTAGCTGCTCAAGAACTAATGGCGTCTGATTCAAAATTATCCCAGTAATGGGAGTTCTCGGACCACATAATGCTGGACTTAAAAGTTCGGACTGTATAAACATTTTAACAGACAACAGTAGTTAAAAGTTTGACAACTACCACTTTTGTTCAGCACCCAATATTTCCATTCCTAATGCCTAGTCTTCTTTCTCTCCATAAACCAAGATGCACCACGAACAAAGTAACCTATTGCAACAACTCTGTACTCTGCATTATGTCTATAAATGTGTGCATGTATGTGGACAGCCACAACGATCTTTTTAACTTCTTGATTTCTTCACTCTTTTTGGATACACAATATAAAAAATGTCTGAAGAAATCGTGTGAAAAGGTAACTCTGGCTATTGTATATACATATATAGTACTTATACACAATGAGGCCAATACTAATATACTGCAACAATTAACCAAAGGTCCCTGTACCACAGACCCACAGAAAATCAAGGCTCAAGTTAAGAATGCTATCCTGAAACAAAGTCTAGAGAGAACCCCAAATATCAGATCTTGCTTGGGCATCTGGGAAATGGAGTTGCAGTACAGTGATTCTATTAACTAGCGTGATGTCCCAACACCCTCCAATGGTTTAAATGAATAACACAACATTCCTCTAGTAAGAGTGAAATGTTCTTCTCAAGATGCTTTGCTAGCAAGTCAACAATGTTCTTTACAGAACAGAATGGAATACAGAATTTAGGCCAAAGGTCAAGCACTGGGACCTACAAGGTCATTCAGCGCTCAAAAGGAAACTGACAGTAAGGAGGTTTTTGTAGAAAACCTTGCAGTTGCACTAGAAAACAATTTTTAGAGTGGAAAGTCAGATGTAAAGAGAATATGAACGAGGTACAGTAAAAGAAACAAGAGAGGTTGCAGCTAGGGGCCGAAGGGGTGCTGCACAGATCCTTAAGCAATGCCTAAAGTGCACCAAGTGATGTGCACTGCTCAATGTTCTTTATACAACAGCCTGTACATATTAAAACATGCATGCATCTACTGTATTTAGCTATACAATACATTAGGCCAAATACTTTTACTCACCTTAAAACATACTCTTTTCTCTGTGGGATTGGAGAGTTTGAGTTGGGATGTGACAACATCGTTAAAGGGCCCTGAAAAAGAAAACATTTTATAAACATCAAAAGAACTTCATATGCTTAACATTGAAATGTATCAATTACAATTTTGACATAGTGCATGCACTTTTGTAATAAATATATCACTAAAAAAACATTCACATACTGCATGCACTTTTGTAATAAATATATTACTAAAAAAAACATTCACAATCATAAACCCATGATGACACTGTGTGGGAGTGGGGCCCTATGGAATTATGGTATACAGCAAAATCAAACTACAAATTAAACCATAGGCCAAACACATTTTTATTTTAGATTTAGAAAGTTCCCCAAGAGTTTGTGTCATCTATTAACAAGCCTGAACACCAATTACAGTACAATTAATGTCCCTCTCTTGGTAGCAAAAGTATTCTAGTTACTTTGTACTTCACTTTACTTGTATGAAAGGAGTCCTACCATCACGCTAGATATCTAGCCTTGTCTTCCTTATATAAAAGATTTAATAAGGGTTTGATTAATTCTTCCCATTTTCAATCTTCCTATGATGTGAATTTTTTATCAATATTTTTCTCAATTTTTTTCAATTCATTGAAACACATGAAAGTATAAAATGGGTAATACTGTGAACACAGATCACTGTGGTTTATGAATCTTAAGCATCCATCCATCAATAATAAAAGATATCTATCTTCATTATCTTTTAAGAAACAGTCCCACCTCAAAAAAAACTTACAATTTTTTTCAACGACTACACAGTTTATGGAAGAGATCATAGGGAGCCATTAAACACAATGTCAGTAGTTTGCTCAGCAAAACAGCTCCTAACTATTTTTCTTTCATGGCTCTACTTACATTCTTTTTCCGAATTTTCCTGTGGTCTGAAGGTTGCACAATATATGAGGTACCAATCGCATAGGTACAGGATTAACATTTTACACAAAAATACAAGAGCAAGGAACACAACTGAACAGGCGCGACATAAAAATTTTGTACATGATCTATCTTTCAATGCTAATTGTGCACTGTAGACTTCCTAAATTCATCACAGTAATCAGGGAACATCCATAAGAAAAAAAATTATGTAGACATCATAAATATAAGAATACCACAACCCCATTTTAAGTAACTGGCTCATTTTGCCATTACAAACACAACAAATGCCCTAAAGAGAACTTCTTTTCAATTTTAAATGACCGTAAACAATAAAGATCAAGCATTTTGATGTCCATGAACACTAAAAATTAACATCCAACTTTCGTGAATACCTGAGCTTGGAAACCATTCTTGTCTAACACTTTAAAGATCCATCCTCCTCTCATTTTTATGATCTGTTACTATTTCATTTTAAATGCCCTGACTTATTTACCATACTAAAAGGTCGCAAGATGTCACGACTCATTACAAGCTGTGACCCTGGCTACGGATTAAGCTGAGATCTTGATAGCCATTCCCATATCAAAGAGTACAGTCTGTGAAGATAAAGATTTCTATAATTTGTTCAATAATTGAATTTTGAAAAATATTACTCTATAAACTTGTGGAAGCTACTAGAAAACTTCAAAAAACCACCACTGGTTGCCTTACTGATTTGCAAACTTATACGTGCACGTACAGTATGCGAAAATAATTCCCTCGCTCAATTCTGGCTGCAGTCCACAGGCAGTGGCCTGCTTAATCCCCCTTGCATCATGTTTAATGTAAATATGCTGGTAATCAATTCCTTTTAAATGTAAAAATCTTGCCTCTCTAATCTGTCATGTTTCTACACTCACAAATTACAGTACAGAACATTTTTACGTCTGCATACCATTAACTGACATTCAAATCAGCCAACATCTCTTATGACAGTTTTATATCAAAAGCATTTAAAAGGAACACTGTTTCCTCTACTTAAAAAATACCCAGAGTATAATAAAGGAAAAGAAAATACTCTTTAAAATATTCTTTAAAAAAAAAGTACCATCCAAAATGATTGAACCCCATTCCTAGAATTCCATACAGATAACTCAAAGGATCTTTTCTTAAATGAGATGTGGAAACTGGAGCTAGCTAAACTTCAGGTAGGACAGTTAGCTGGCATGACCAATAAAACACGAAACGGAAAAGGCAAAAAGTGTTGCAGCTGCGGCCAAAGAAAGACAGTAAGGGACCTTTCGTGCCCTCTACATGTAAGCCATGTTTAAGGATGTAAGGTCTCAAAGGAGAGATCCTTACTTTCCCTGATCTGGATGTTAACTGCTGTCCCTTATCACAGTCTCATACAGTTTAAATGAACCACTTTGTCATATCCTTTAATTCTCATTATTTTTTGGTCAATTTATATGGAAGCCAAGAATTTTTGGCAGGTGGTCACAATAAATATCAATAAGCCCTCATCTGTCACTTATTGGCTTTATTCTGACACTCCTCCAAAATATCTTTGATTAATGAAGTGTGAACAGTGACATCTAGCACCTAAGAATATGAATAGGACAGGACAGAATAGAATATAGAATTTAGGACAGGCCAAGCACTGGGATCTATGAGGTCATTCAGTGCTGGAACAGAAATTGACAGCAAAAAGGTCTGAAAGGCGTAACAGGAGGAAAACCTCACAGCTGCACTCTGAATCAAATGTTGGGAGACGGGTTCCAGCTAGGGGCCACAGGGACGCTGCAAAGAACCTTAAGTAATGCCTTCAGTGCATCACATGAGGTGCACTGACAGCATCAAACCCCCCACCGCCATGGGACCTAAGAATATGGCATACAACAGCCTTCCAAGTGATATTTTCCTTAGAGAGAGAGAGAGAGAAAAAAAAAAAAAAGGCAACCGTCCAAGTACATGCATCATTTGGAAAAAAAAAAAAAAAATGGAAAATGCAATGCCATTAGAACCACTAACAACATCAAAAGCAACATTTACACTGACACAATACTCAGTTTCCATATTTTAGACCTCCAGTAAGATCTGCGTAACTGTCAAACCATTTGCATAACAATATGCAAAGGCAGTGCAAACCCTGTAGCTAATTCCAATGAAAGCAAACACACTGCATGGGCAAACTTCTAAAGATTAATATTTGGGAACATAAATATTAAGCTAAAGGACGTCCAGAGAACAAATCCCCATATCAATAGCTTGTAAACCACGAATGAAGTGTGTACCTGAGGAGGAAATAATCACTCAAAATTGATTAACTCCTCACAACTGACTTTGACACTTATTACAGGTGCTTTACTGACACAAAGACTTTTAAAACAGGTAAAAAATAAATCTTATATTAATATACCATTGACAGACAATGAGCTTTTGCACAGTACACTGTTTCAGATTATGCCAGACTTGTGCTGAAATGGCCTCCTGCTCCCAAAGCAGCCCAGAACTATTCTGTACAGTTCTTCTATAATTCCTTGTCCATAACAAATCTGACAGGAAAGCTGATGTGATGCACATCACAACCAGTATACAGGTTGGCAAAAGCCACAATTCTCTCTCAAAAAACCAATGCAACAACACTACCATGACAATATTACCAAAGTAACTTGTGTAACAAAAGTAGTAATTATATCCTAGGAGTTACTGTAACCTTTCAAAACACAATGACCTTTTGGTGCCAAATCCTTATTTGATGTTAGAATCCACCACCACAAATAGATTCGCATCTCCCATTGAGGATATGTTCAGTGTTCAAAGACAAACTAACAAGCTGGTAACACCACCTTGGACCCATTTGGGTGGATTACTGTAATATATACTCAATACTTGCACACAATACCCATAATTATTGAAATTTGAGGTCTATTTATTATTTAAAATATTTGAAGGTTTTTTAAGATTAATTTAAAAAGAATACAAATGACTAATCTCATATTTAAGCTGGTAAGCAACACTATGTCCAACTTTGATACTAAAAAGTTACACTAATGGATGGAGAAAAGCTTCTTAAGAGGCTAAAAACCAAGCTACACAGTATTGTACAGCAAATAGAAGAGCAAAACAAAGGCAATATAAGATTAAGCAGATAGGAGGGACACAATAAAATGAAGGAAGACTTAGAATGGTGCCAACACATAAGCTAACTATTTACAAAGTCAAGGGAAATGAATCAATACAACTAGGAAAAGTTAGACCAGTGGAAAGTGAAAGGGAAAATAATAAGCCAAATCCAGAACTTATCCAAAATGAAAAAGGTAATTGGGAAATACCAAATAATGGGGGGGGGGCAGGGAGGGACAACTGAAAAAGATACAGCTATCAATGAAAGAAAGGGAGGTGATAAAAGGTTACAGAAAACACCAGAAGAAAAAAAATGATGGACAGCACAGGGCAGAAGAGATTAAGAAGAGAGAGCAGAATGCAAGAAATTCCACAAAACCATAAATAGGCCTTGGCCAAGATTGGACTGCAGCATATGAGAAGAATGTTGAAATGTAGAGGAACAAGTTAAATACAAAAATTTAAAAAAAGTAATTCTATGGAAGAATGCAAACATCACATAGGCTACATAAAATTCATTCAGAACGCGTACTATGGGTTTAAAAAAGCAAACTACAGTAAATAGATACCAGCAGAAAATGAAAATCTGCTTAGAGACATACATACAGTATGATGATAAACAATATGGGGTGGATAAAATACTTTTAGGCAAGGGAGTTTAGAAACTAGAAACTGGCAGACAAAGGATGAAACAGAAGGGTTAGCAAACATTTACAGAGAGCAGGCATAGTTACACAAAATGTGAAATCATCAAACTCACACATCAGATCCTATACTGTACTGATAACATATTTCAAAAATACTTTGGAATTTAGTTTAAATAGGTTGTATGATAACCACTTTAATTATAAAAGATGAACTTTGGGAATTTGAGTAGATACTTAGATATACACACTATACCTTGAAAATAAAGTAAAAATGGAATTATAATCATGCATGGGCTAAAATTATTGAACAGTAATATATGCAATTGGAACCATTACACAACTGATTAGTAATATGTGCAATGGAGTACATGTATACAACAAAAAGATTAAAAATTGCGCACCAGAGTTTGTTGTACTCCATAAATAGAGTATACTGAGCAAAATGGAAATCAATGAGAGCAAAGTGAAATTAGATGAAAATAATTAATAACAGCATTTCTAAATGTCAATTTAGATAAAAGGATCAAATTTCAAAAATGATAAATGACAAATTGTAGAGCTTAGCCTTGCCTATATGGCTGCTTTACAGTGGGCTAGGCTATGCCATTCCTTCCACCTAAAATTGCGTCCAGCATTCATACACTGTAATGTTACACATTTTTCATACACCGCATACAGACAGTATACAGTTTTCCTTCAAATTTACAAAATTTTACTGCTAGGCAAAATCTTAGGAAAACTGTGATAACCAAAATAGGGGAATTATCCTTTCTTTTGACTGCAGCGTAATATTTTATCCAGTAACACTTCCCGTTTATACTAACTGGTATAATATGTGATGTAACTCACATGTGCCTGTACCATGCTGTGTTGAAGAATGTGTTGAAGAATATTCACTTCAACAATATTGTTTATGCCTGAATGTGTTAAGTACAAATGAGCATAGAGGGGTCATGGCATGCCCAAAGTCTTCTTTCCAACTTTGCAGCCTAGTAATTCTTTTGTGTATATGTGTGATTACAAAGGCCAGGATTATATGTCTAAATGCCAATAAGTGTTGTTACTGATTATCAAGATAATGCCTTGTTTTGTGTATTTCAGTCATATGGAACTTAATTCATGCTATGTACTTGGCTTCTATAAATCTACCAGTTTTCTTCAGTACTGTACTGTCTTCACTCTATAGTGTCAAAAGACGTCTGCCACTTTCTCAATGTTTTCCTCCACCTTCACTCTGCCATGTCAAAATGCCTTAAGTGAAGTCAAACTTGTAACAGGTTAATGATTTAGAAGAGGTGTCTTTTCAATCAACAACACTGTCATGTAAGAAACAGAGAACAAAGACAAAAAGTCTGTTTTTTTGCCCTTCTGCTGATAACCAAGAACAAGTTGGCTAATGAAAAAACTGCTTGAAGGAATATACAGTCATGTTTTCTACCTACTTCTGCACCTGTTTTCATTTATAAACGTGAATTTTCAAATGAACTGTCCAGTCATTTATTGAAAACAAGAGGACACCAACTTTGAATGTTGCCGTGGAGAGTACAGTAATTGAAAAAACTTTAAGCACCAAATTTTAAATTTAATCAATTAAGACTGCTGATACTGTGGGTCAAGTCACTGCCCATATAATCATCAGTACTCAGGAACTAGGTCAACAATCAACAAGGTACTGTTTGCATCAGACGGACTAGTCAAATAACACCACTGTTGCTATATTGTTTATCATACCACTTACTGTACTTTAGCCTTAAAGTATAAACCACAAGAATACCTTCATACATGCACAAAGCTCCTCATGATCTTTCACTTCATAAAAAAAATGATGGAATTTACAGCTCTGAAAACAAAGTCACAAACTGATATATTTTAAAACATGATAAACACAACTGAGTGTTACATCTGACCCACCCATGTCAAAGGCCATAGTGTTGTAAAAGACATATGCAGCTTGGTACAAACTGCTGAACACTTGTTTTTTATATAAAGGATATTTCACTCAATCCTTCATGCATGCAGTTACTCAGGAAAGGAGCACATGAGATTCCTTTCCAAATTCATCCTATTTTGACTAAGTGGGGTATATGATGCTCTGTACTATGGACATTAAGGCATAAAAATTGTCCAATGCTTTACAACACGAAAAATCATCCAACTCACTGTGGATGAAATCTTGGGGATGAATAACCTCTTTCCACAAAAACTGAGTGTACTGTATATTGCTTTCAATGAAGATGGAAAACTTGCAGTTCTTCATCTCAGTAACTGACGATACAGTACTGGTAAAACTATCGGTGAAGCAATGCAGACAGGGTCACATGGGCTAAATGTGAGTCTTAATAAAAGGAAACATCAAGGTTCTCGATGATATTCACAAAACCCAAGGTGCCTATATGATGTAGCCTACTCTCAAACATAAGGCTAGTTTGGCTCCTGATAATTTTGAAGAATTACTGCCTATTAAACTGAGCAACAAAGTAGTATAAAGCAAAAAATATACAAAATAAACCTTCATTTTTGCACTTTCCACTTTCCTTTATTGTTATAAGCTAAACTTACAGCTTTTAGTCATATTTTAATCATGAATACCTTTTCAAAAGATTTGTAGCCCAATGGCATATCCACCAACTTGCCTTTCAGGTAAAGTGATTAGGCTACTTTTGACTTTTTTTTTTTCTAAACAAATCTAAGAAATATTCTTTAATAGCTTTGATACGTTTACTAAAACTGGTGAAATAAGGGTTTTCTGATAATCGCTACTCATTTCTGTTGAAATACTTGGTTAACCATGACAACGCCCAAGGGCAGACAATGATATGGAACTGAAGAAAGAAACCACACCTTCAGGGCCAGGTTAGGCTGGGTAAACTCTCAGACTTGAATTAAAACCTGGGAGTCTAGGTTAGCTCTGTTTATTCAAGTTTTCCACCCATTTATGTTCAATCCCCCAACCAAAACCCCTGCTTTCTCACTGAAGTCCCCCATTATCTACTGACAATGGTAGTCCTGCCATGAGTCAGGCTAGTCTAATTGTGAAATTCCAACAACAAATAATCAAAGGACAGATTTAACCTCCACAAAAAATTTTTTGAGAAACCACATTTAACCATTTTCAACACAACCAGTAAAAATGTAAATGTTTATCAAATAATACAAATCCACAACTATATCCAATCCTACGAGGGACACATCTGTTAAATGGCTAAACTAGCTGTGCTGCAAGTTTAAAAAGCAACCGTCTTTTTTATTATACAGGTACACCTGGACGTTCACATTGATCCAGTCTTCAACTGCAAGATAATCCGAGTGTTCTACGATAGGCTACAAATGGAAATCGGACTAGCCTAACCTACTCGACTCGCCTCTCACTCTTCTTGGCAGCCTAACTCAGGCTAACCAGGCCTAGTCTAGTTCTTTGTACATTTAACAATGAATTTATATTTAAAACTTCAACTATAAAGGTAAATCATCCTCCCTATATCGAAATTACGTAAGCCTACAACTTTTCATCTCAAGAGGCTACTGTAGCCGAAGCCTATAGTCTGCCGCTAGGCTATTCTACCAAGCAAAATTAGCCTAACACACGGGCGTGAACCCTCCTCGCTCGGCGAATGTTGCCGAAATTGCAATCGTCTGCAATTGTGTAAATAATTAAGCTTTTCGTCCGGACAAAGCCGGAAGAAATGAAAAGGGCTGTTGTGTGACTATGGGTCCTTCAACCTTCGTCAATGTGATCGCCTCCTTCAGGTGACGGACACGATATTAAGCCAAGACCGGACGGAAGAACATTCACACACTACACCCATTTCCCCCGAAAATCTGACCCCCCGCTTCGCCCCCATGAAGCATAAACGAGAAAGGATGAGGATCTGTGCGATTGAAGCGTCTGCCGGGCAGTGACACCCAAAGAAAGCGATAAACTTCGGCAGATATAAACATATTCCCATATCCCTAAAGATGGCCCCCCCCATAACGTTACGAATATAGGCGTATTTTCCGCCCTGTGCGTCGACTCACCCTTGAATTTGAGCTCCTGGGACGGTTCTAAAATCAAAACCTGCTCTGCTTTCGACATATTTCACGTTATTCACAGTGTAAAAGTCCCAAGGAAATTCGAAAAGAACGTCCAACACCCTCACTAAGGTATAGCTAACCGATAAACCAGGCGGAGAGCGCTTGCGCCAAACATTGAAGTGTGACGTCACGATCCAAATCACTCGGCTATGAGACGCGGCTCAGGGCAAAACGCTCGACTTTGACTTTCGTCATAAACCATTACTTGCGAATTCTATGTCGTTTCTTCCTTCTCCAGGATCACGGGGGAAATTTATTAAACTTACGAAACATCACACAGGTGGTGTCCATACATAGAACTGTAACCCAAGACAATGAAAAGAGGGCAGAGTCCGCTGTCCGTCTTAAAATAACCACAGATTCATACATACCTAACATCCCAACTTTTCCTACCTGCAACTATATAAACCTGCAATCAAGTAGACGTTACTGCGCCCACTTGATATCAGTTTGGGTAAAATTCAAGAGTACTCTGGGTTTGTATTTAAAACTGACAATAACCGAGAAGTGAAAGAACATAAGGTGAGGAAACGTCTTGAAAATTCCATGCTAAGACAGACAATCCTAGTCTGTCTGGTTAAATGCTCCCTGACCTTCTCAAGCTTGACTCATCGCATGATAAATCTATATTTAGATGTTTCCCTAAAGGAAAATAAAATATACTTTAGCACTTTACAATTCTGTACCTTTAAAACACGCCGGTCTGTAAGTGGCACAAACACGACGAAGAAGAGGTGTAAATAATGAAAATGACAGGTGTTCATAAAGAAAAAATTCCACGAAACAAAAAACCGGATATTTCAGTGGAGTACGTGATTGTGAAAAGCACTAGGAAAAGCCAGTAATGTCCGGAAATGGCTTCAGCACCATATAGTAATATCCTTTGTCCCAGTGTCGAAAATATGTTAAGTATAGGTTCAAACATTCTAGCTGAAAACGGATAAAATAACTGTGAACGAGGTCATTCATTGCTGTGACAGAGTTGACGCTGATACTCCGTCACTATAATCAAGAGTAAGCAAGTTACATTGAAACATGTTTGGAAATGATTTCGGCTTACATGAGTAAAAGTGTCCTAATATATAAAATGACCAACAAATAAATGATATTTGCTAATCAAATTATCTGAAGCGTAGCAAAAGAGTTTAGTAGAGTCAATGAAAGCATGGTGTATAAAAGGAATTTAAGAGACTGAGAAATGAACCTAGTACTTATAAAGGAAAATAAAATAAGTATATATGTACATACACAAATATATATATATATATATATATATATATATATATATATATATATATATATATATATATATATATATATATAAAACACCCTAAAGTTTAAATCAATCCAGCTTTATGTATAAACACTACGAATGCCAAAATGATACTTTTAATACCAAAATTATACTTTTAAGTAACAAACTTATTACGAGAAAATGTTCAGACACAAGAGCAAAGTTGTCAACTTTGTGAATGAATTACCCCACGTCACCAGTATTTCAGGACCAAACAAACAAACCAACGCCGTTATACTAGTACCACTGAGAGTAGCGGTTGTTCATGTTGTTGTAGCTGTTGTTGCACAAAGACAATTTCACTTAGACTGCCATGCCGTGTTACAATAATTGTTATGTACCGCGGGAATAACAAGAGACATCTGCCATCACTGGCATAACGAACGGGTGGCAGTAGCTATGGTGTCCATTTAGGTGGAATTTGCTGTTTTTCTGTTTAATTAATTCCAACGTTTTTTTTGGACATTTTTCATGAAAAACGACCGTTAAAACGTTTTATTTGAATCTGCAAGACAATCTGGTTTCGTTGATTTAAATCCAAAGACTATAAATAGGCATACATTTTAAAATTGCAATGTATATATATATATATATATATATATATATATATATATATATATATATATATATAGGCCTATGATTTTTGGGCAAGAACCGTCTATCGTGTTTATACACGCGAAAATTATTACACTCGCTCTTGGCAGCTAACTAGAAAACGTAAACTGTTATTCAGTAATTTTCCCGGTACTTTAGCGAGGCCACAGACTCACTTTTCAGGATTCTTTTGAGGCTCTCCGAAAAAGATCTCATTTTAAATGAAAGAAACTGGGAGTAGAGCTGAGTCGAAGAAGTTGAACAGCCAAGAAGGAAGAGATAAAATGGAGTGGACGAAAAGTAAAATACAGAAGAAAAACTGTAAGTAACTATGATACTGCAAGCGGCATACCATTATGGGGATGGTAATTATTATTATTATTATTATTATTATTATTATTATTATTATTATTATTATTATTCAGAAGATGCACCCTATTCATAAGGAACAAGCCCACCGCCCAGTGACTTGAAATTTAAACTTCCAAAAAATATGGTGTTAATTTGACAGAAGTTACAGGCTATTATTATTATTATTATTATTATTATTATTATTATTATTATTATTATTATTATTATTATTATCCCAGTTGCAACCCTGTAAGATAAGGGTCCAACAAGGACAAAGAAATACAGAAGAATAAACTACAAAGAGGAAATGACATAAAACAATAAATTAGATCAAACAACTAAACTAATAAAAGACTCTCACGTGTGCCTGCAAAAAAAATATATATCCCGAATGAACTTCAGAAGTTCGGACGGTTCGCCTAACGCGACTAGGGAAGATCGTTTCGTAATTTGGTCCCAGCTGGAACAAAAGTTCTTGAGAACTGTGTAGTGCTGAACATCACAAAAAAAAAAAAAACTTTTAGAATTAAGTACATAAATATCTAATGGGTATTAGTGCCTAGGAGTAACAGAATATACCTTCTTGAGTTTCATTTTCTTTCATGGTCGAATGCACCTGAAGACTCATGGTCAGTAGCAGCCTATGAGGTCGGAGATGGTGACGTAGCCACATACGCAAAGGAAAGTGCTTTCGATATTTGTGTCTTAGCGCTTGGGAGACTCAGGACCGACTCAAGTTCCAAAGAACGTGTCTGAAAAAATGACGCATTTTGTTCGTCTGTTGTTTAACAATGATCCAGCATTTTACTCCTAGTTCCATATGTGATCAAATACATTATTTTTCAAGCCATTTTACTTTTTTGTTTTTGTTTCAATAAGAATTACAGAATCTTAAGGATTCTGGAACTGACAAAGTTTGATTATTGTAACCAGTCCATGGACTTTGGTGATTGTTGCCTGAAGACACGATTGAGACGCGCATAACTTTCACTTATTTTTTTTATACCACTTATGGGTTTGTCGTTGCATGAATGGTGATTTATTGCGCATGCGCAGAATAGCAATAACTTTCATTTTTTTTTTTTTTACCTATGCAATTTTCCCCTTCGAAGGAATATGCTCGCTGCAAGTCTTTAGGGATGCAGTTGCTAGCCTCATATTCCATGGATTATTAAGGAGAAAGGCATAAGTCGTCTATCCCCCGCTTTGGATCGATCTCGTGGCTCTCGCAGATGAAATAAGAACATGAGATATATTACAGCTTGTTTGAGAACCATTACTGGCATACAGCCACCTTAATCTAAAAAAAAAGAGGAGGAAGTTATACAACTTCGGAGTTATTAAGTTTCAATATCGAGACGAGTTTTGGAAAATTTCAGAACGAAACTAAAAACCAGAGCGAATATTGCTGCGATTTTTTCGTGCGAACTTTGCGACAGAAAGACGTAATATTGAAAATGAGTGGGAATATAGGATTATTGTTTTTTTCTTTATACTTAGAAGATAATTAAAAATCGAATGAATAGTAGATGACGAGGCAATGCTATACGTAACTTTCGGAGGAAAATTATAGATGGTGTGAGGAATAGGAATGCGTGTATATTATGTGGAGTCAAAACAAATTTTGGATATTTTCTTCTTTCTCTCTTTCACATCATCATTATTTCTAATTGTCCTTTTGACTTGCTTTACAACATCTGCGTCTGTGTTTTGTTACTGTCCTTTTGTTTTTTCTTTATTCTTTTTTTCTTTCGTTTTGCTGAGAGGTGCCAGTTTGTTTATGTTATTGACACTATTTATCCTTCAATATTTTTTTTGCCAAACATGCAAGATATTGTAAATCTAGTCGGACGTCAGACGTCGTATAATCAGTCAAATATGCAAGAAGATCAGCTAAACATGCAATATTTTTGTGAGAAGAGCCAAACGCGTAAGATTTGGTAAGGTCAACCAGACATGCAAAGAAACTACAGATCAACCAGACACGTACGATTTCGTAAGAAGATTAGCTAGACATGCAACATGTTTTTTTGTGAGAGCAGCCAAACATGCAATAATCTGAAATTAGCCAAATGCGTAAGATTTTACAAGGTTATCCAAATATGCAGAGAAGCTACAAACTCAACCAAACACGTACGATTTCGTAAGAAGATCGGCTAAACATGCAACTCTTTGTGATCTCAGTCAAACATGCAATAATGTGTGAGATCAGTCCAACACGTAGGGCTATACAGGGTCAACCAAACATGCAAAGATATGATTACAAACTCAACTAAACACGCACGATTTCGTAAGAAGATCAGCTAAACATCCAACGTTTCGTGATAACAGCCAAACATACGATAATCTGAGATCAGCCGAACACGTAAGACTTTACGAGGTTACCCAAACATGCAATGAAACTACAAACTCAACCAAACACGTATATTCGATTTCGTAAGAAGGCCAGTTACACATGCAATAATTTGTGAGACAAGATGAACGCTTCTAATCAGAGTGACGCAACCAAACATGCAAAGAAACCAAGCCAAACACGCGAGACTTTCTGAGAACACCCAAACACGAGATCGCTTCAAAGAGGAGTGACTCACGATCAGGTGGAAGATCAATAAAACGAAATCGCTCGTGACGACAGGCAAACATGCAAGGAGTAAGAGAGAGAGAGAAAGGGAGAGATCAGCTAAACGTGCACACCAGTTGGTAAAATCAATAAGCCGTGTAACAGTATCATCGGCAAGTCGTGTAAAAGTCGTGTTAACAGCTTGTAAGGTCAGTCATCCATGCACGACTTTGTATGCAAGATATCAGTGATTTTATCTGAAGCAATAATAATAATAATAATAATAATAATAATAATAATAATAATAATAATAATAATAAAACTTATCGTGACTTCAGCTTATAAATCTTTTAAGTTGTAATATCCTGTTGAAACCAGGGTACATGTATCGTCAATAATGACGATAGTGTATGAGAGGGTCGAGGCTATTGCTGTTATGCGCGCGCACACACACACACACACACACACACACACACACACACATACATATATATATATATATATATATATATATATATATATATATATATATATATATATATATATATATATATATATAAATGAATAATTCTAACCTTGACTCACATGGCAAGAGGCCTGAGTTCAATCCCATGGGGGGGATCAATTTGACTTAAGCCCATTACCAGAATAATCCATTGTGCCTCTGTTGACCTAAGCTGTGATTATAAACCCACTGATTAATCAACTGTAGTGGGTCGCTATTAGAATCGAAAAGACGCTTACATCTTCGTTCCAGAATTTCTAAGAACCAGAAGATCAACAACTCCTCCCCTGAGAGAGAGAGAGAGAGAGAGAGAGAGAGAGAGAGAGAGAGAGAGAGAGAGAGATTAGAAGCATAGATAAACAAACATTACTTTTTTGGAACAAAATAACGCGAACAGAACGCAGTCTGAATACGACTTTTAAAGCACAAAGCTACCTTAAGCCCGCAAAAGGAAATGACGTCATTTTCCTTGGGCGAATTTGCGCGCCATTGAGAATCTGAAAATCAGACATTCTTGTCATAAACGAGTCTGCTACAAATGCCATCATTGGCAAACACCACTTTTGAATAAATTTTATTCAAATTTTAGCACGGAAAACACTACCAACATTTACTGGAAATACGAGTCTTGTTCTCTTAGAAAATATCAAGTACGTGCTCTTCCAACTTTAAACGAAAGTTAAAGGTGATACGACATATCGGGGAGACGAAATTTAAAGAAAAACTCGGCACTTACTTGGTCGCAATTGCCAGATACCACTTTTCTATCAGGCAATGACTTAATAATCCTTTGGACCGCGATCTTTAATTGATGTTTATATTATGATGTAGGGGAGGATAGCTTCATAGATTAAATTGGTGTTTCATGAGGGTTGGAACCGCAAATATGAATAATTACATTTTAAATTGGTTTCAAATGTAGGACTGAATGACAAAAACCTTCTGAAAGATGCTGAAAGCTATTTTTCAAAAAAGGTATCAACTGTATATCACTGATTTTGACTCCGTTGTTACTTTTATACACATTCAAAACAATCACCTGAACCGGGCCAACTTACCATCATTTTTACCTAATAACTTTACAAGATAATAAGGTAATAAATCTTCATCAATTAACTAGTCAGCATCAGCAGTCCTAAACTCACTTGATTATAAGTGAAGCAAACTCTCTCTTGCTGGTCGCTTAATGGAAAGGATAAAGTACTTAGGCCTACATAACCAAAAAGGTCATCAAAAGAAGATAATTATCTTCTGTAGGCATACTAGCTGTCAGGAAGCAAAGGTCTATATTCAGCATCCTTGCAAGCATATTTAACAAGTACAAAATGCGTCGAAGTTTCTTCCGCGCAATCGAGTTTTCTGTGGAATGTATATTGCCGTATGAAACTTGCAGCCACGACCCATGGAACTCTTAGCCGTGGCCCATG
Organism: Macrobrachium rosenbergii; assembly: GCF_040412425.1. Lineage (NCBI taxonomy): Eukaryota > Metazoa > Arthropoda > Malacostraca > Decapoda > Palaemonidae > Macrobrachium > Macrobrachium rosenbergii. Next base: position 12,490,508 of record NC_089766.1, on the reverse strand, counting down.
AAACTCAGTCACGGTCTGGTGGTGGCCTGTGTTGTTGGTACCTATAGCGGTACCAGAAGTACGATTATGGCTAACTTTAACGTTAAATAAAATAAAAGTTACTGAGGCTCGAGGGCTGCAATCTGGTATGTTTGATGACTGGAGTGTGGATAATCAACATACCAATTTACAGCGCAATAATCTGTACGTGTGATAAGGGACACCGTTCTACACGAGAGAGAGAGAGAGAGAGAGAGAGAGAGAGAGAGAGAGAGAGAGAGAGAGAGAGAGAGAGAGAGAGATCAACGAGTTTAAATTCCTGAAGAGGTGACAAAAATAACAATTTACACATATTCTCTTCCTGAATTTAAGCATGTGAATGAATCTCTCTCTCTCTCTCTCTCTCTCTCTCTCTCATGTAGGGGACACGTCTTATCAGCAAGTAGACACGCGTTCGATCCCCAAAATGAAAGAGGAAAGGAAAGGTATGGACACGTATTTTTAAATCCAATATTCCTTTATTACCCTAACCAGTGAGTTATGTACCTGACTGTAATTCAACTATTGTAGGCTACAACTGTGGTGGAGGAAGAGGAGATATAAACGCACTTACAGCTCATTACAGGTATTGGGTAATGATATTTCTCAATATGTTATATAAGCTGCAAAGGTATCGTCAAATAATGTTATTAAAAATGATGACATGATTGCAAACGTAATATAGTACTATTTTGAGTAAATGCGATTAAAAAATATTGTGCAACACACTAAGGTAAATGAATACTTGCACACTGTAATTACAATATAGGTCTGTTCAAAATGATGTAATATATATTATGTCAAGAGCACAAATAACACAAAATGACGTTACAAACACAGGATTCAAAATATTTAACAAACGAAACAAAATACTGTGAAAAGAAAGCAGACAAAAATAATTCAACGTAACAATGAGAACTAACAATAGCAAAATACCGCTACAAACAAAGAAAGCTAAAGAGAAAGGAGCGAAGAAAGGACACAAAGAAACTGGCAAAGCAGCCACAAATAGACATCTAAAACTGACATAACATTGTAAAGACAAACAAAGTAATCCAACAAATGGACGGAACGAAAACAAATATAAAGACTAAATACCAATTAATATAAAAATATGCAAACAAAGCTAACTCATTAACAAACAATATACTAAATGACTAACACAGAGAGAAAAAGGCTAAGTAAGAATCTAGGGAAAACTGTAAACAATAAACAAAATAATCTTGTAAAGAAAACTAGAGTGGCAGAAGAAAAACAAAGTAAAACATGGCACTAACAAAATACTCTAGCTAAGAACACAAACACAATGAACAAAATAATTCAGCGAATGAAAAAGAATGTTCATCTAACAACGAAAACAGACGATTTAATCTGAGAAAATAAGACAAACAATATCATCTAAGAAAATAAGACAAAAAATTTAATCTAAGAAAATAAGACAAACAATATCATCTAAGAAAATAAGACAAACAATATCATCTAAGAAAATAAGACAATGTCATCTACGAAAATAAGACAAAAAATTTCATCTACGAAAATAAGACAAATAATTTCTTACACGAAAATAAGACAGACAATTTAATATAAGACAATAAGACAAATAAGACAAATAATTTAATCTACGACACTAAGCGTAAAAGCAAACCAGTCTGACAACGAAACCAAAAACGAACACTAATGTTCAAATGAACACAAACAAACAATCACACAGCAAACAGAGCAACAAAGCAAACAATACTACCAAACAAACACGAAACAAAGCAAATAAAACATCGAACAAACACGAAACAAAGAAACAAACAATCGAACAAACACGAGACAAAGCAACAAAGCAAACGAAACAATCGAACAAAAACCAGACACAAAGCAACAAAGCAAACAAAACAATCGAACAAACACGAAACAAACAAACCAAGCAAAAATCGAACAGCCACAAAACAAAGCAAACAAAACAATGGAACAAACACGAAACAAACAAAGTAGCCAGGAAAAAACAATCGGAACAAACATGAAACAATAAAGCAACAAAGCAAACAAGACAACTGAACAAACACAAAACGATGAAACTGAACAAACAAAACAATCGAACAAACAAAGCAACTAAACAATCAAACAAATGCGAAGCAAACACAGGTACAAAGCAAATAAAACAATCAAACAAACAAAGCAAACAAAACAATCGAACAAACACGAAACAAACAAAGCAATAAAAAATCGAACAAACGCGAAATAAATAAAAGCAAACAAAACAATCGAAACAAACAAACAAAGCGCCGTATGTGTTTCGTGCTCTGATACTCGAATCGGGCAACATACAGGGTTTCGTAAACACGGGTTTCGCAAACAGGAGAGAGAGAGAGAGAGAGAGAGAGAGAGAGAGAGAGAGAGAGAGAGAGAGGGAGAGTTTTGCAAACACGTCTCGAAGGTCGACAAACATGGCACGGGGGAGGGAAGGTATTTGGAAAACCCGATTAGGTTTTTTAGAACATGAATTCGATCATTTTCTGGCGGCGGAATGGCGACGCCAGTTGCACAAATCGATGAAGTAGTCGCACTTTGAAATGGACTATTAATTATTATTATTATTATTATTATTATTATTATTATTATTATTATTCAAAAGATGAACCCTATCTATATAGAACAAGCCCACACAGGCCACTGACTTGAAATTCAAGCTTCCGAAGAATATGGTGTTCATTAGAAAGAAGTAACAGAAGACATCAATTATTATAAGTGAAAATTATTATTATTGTTATTATTGTTATTAAACAAGCCCACAGGGGCCACTGACTTGAAATTTCAAGCTTCAGAAGAATACAGTATTCATTAGAAAGAAGTAACAGAGGACATCAGTTACTATAAGGGAAAAAATTATTATTATTATTATTATTATTATTCAGAAGATGAACCCTATCCATATAGAACAAGCCCACAGGGGCCATTGACTTGAATTTCAAGCTTCAGAAGAATATGGTGTTCATTAGAGAAAAAATTATCATTATTATTATTATTTGAAGGAGTAGACCCTCTTTTAAACAGGTCTTATTAAAAAGGATGGCTGTATTATGCGAATTTATCTTATATAGTGTCTTTTCTATCTTTCTTATGATTCGCTTTTCAGGCTCAGCGATGTTAGTCAGCAACTGGCCGATATTCATGTTGGAAAAGGACAGTGTGCGGAATATGGGAAGTCTTTTATTATAAAATATCCAATCAGAAATCGTCGACGGTACCTAAAATAGAACCTGAATCCAGACGAACGATTTCTGATTGGATATTTTAATAAAAGACTTCCCATATTCCGCACACTATCCTTTTCCAACATGAATATCGGCCAGTTGCTGACTAACATCGCTGAGCCTGAAAAGCGAATCATAAGGAAGATAGAAAAGACACTATATATATAAGATAAATTCGCATAATACAGCCATTCTTTTTAATAAGACCTATTATTATTATTATTATTATTATTATTATTATTATTATTATTATTATTAATCAGAAGATGAACCCTATCTATATAGAACAAGCTCACCACAGGGGCCATTGACTTTAAATTCAAGCTTCAGAAGAATATGGTGTTTATCAGAAAGAAGTGACATAAGATATCAGTTATTGTAAGAGAAAAAATTATTATTATTACTATTATTATTATTATCATTATTATTCAGAAGATGAACCCTATCCATATAGAACAAGCCCACCCACAGGGTCCATTGACTTGAATTTCAAGCTTCAGAAGAATATGGTGTTCATTAGAAAGAAGTGACAAAGACATCAGTTATTGTAAAAAAAAAATCATTATTATTACTATTATCATTCATTACATAATTCCGCACGGTGGTTAATTAAAAGAAGGAAAACAAGGAGGCCAGGCAAGAACAACATAACGCAGCGTTACACAGTACACGTATCCTGTTACCTTGCACAGGTAACTCGGACAGGTTTGCGGATTACCTGATAAAAGCGAGAAATAATGAATTAAAAACAATAAAAAATCGGTTAACTGGGACATACGATTAATCGTCATATTATTTATAGCAAAAGATCGGTAAGGTACGGTTTTAATGATGTTCAATGTGACAGCTGAGATTTTTTATGAGTTCACGCAGCTTACTGTCAACGTAAGACGCAAAACAGGTTTACTGCATTAAATTCCTGCTTGCGAGCAGGTCATTAAGTTAAATGTACAAAGCTACTGCGAATACACTTATATAAAACATGGAGGTTATGCATATATATATATATATATATATATATATATATATATATATATATATATATATATATATATATATATATATATATATATATATATATATATATATATATATATATATATATATATATATATATATATATATATATATATATATATATATATATATATATATATATATATATATATGCCAATTATATTCGCGCTATACGATCTTAATTAAATAAATGTGTATGTATGCACTGCATTGTATTCACATAAATATGCCATCAAAAGAAAATAATATTCATAATAAAAGCTATTATTATTATTATTATTATTATTATTACTGCTGTTGTTGTTCATTCCTTACTAAGAAGCATGACGTCATATTCTTGACGGATTACAATGAGACTACTTTCCAAAACTAAAGTCATATTCTTAACACAACAAATACGAAATAAATAATAAAGAGTAGGGGACAATGTTTACAGATCTTAATGGAATCTGCCTAAAATTTCCCAGCAAATAACACCATCCTCAACCTGATACGAATGTAATGTAACCATAATCACATTTCAAAGGTCGCATTACGCCAAGTGCTTTTGTTTATATCTGCAGATATAACCTGATTTAAAAGCAACTTGCATAATGGTATTCACAGACGCTTGTTTTACAGTACTGTTGTTCGGGTTTTTGTTATTCATATTTGAATTAGAATATATTTAGCTACAATGTCATAAGTTACATTAAAATCGTATTATGTACGATGTTGTTATCTATATTTGATTTTATATTTAACATTAAAATCGTATTATGTACGATGTTGTTATCTATATTTGATTTTATATTTAACATTAAAATCGTATTATGTACGATGTTGTTATCTATATTTGATTTTATATTTAACATTAAAATCGTATTTGATTTTATATTTAACATTAAAATCGTATTATGTACGATGTTGTTATCTATATTTGATTTTATATTTAACATTAAAATCGTATTATGTACGATGTTGTTATCTATATTTGATTTTATATTTAACATTAAAATCGTATTATGTACGATGTGTTGTTATCTATATTTGATTTTATATTTAACATATCTATATTTGATTTTATATTTAACATTAAAATCGTATTATGTACGATGTTGTTATATATTTGATTTTATATTTACAGTTCAAGAAAAATGTAATAACATTTACATTAGAATTACATAATTGCAGCGCTTTTATCTATACTTATTTAACATAATTTGAGCACGGTGATAATAAACACCAGTTTTACAAGTATATTATCTACACGAATACACAACACATACTTATGCACTGATCTGCGTTGTAATAACAATTTAAAAACACGTAATTTTTATATATAAATTCAACCTAAACTCATTAAATTGTGTTATCACACTTCTTCTAAATACCTGTTCATTCTGACTCATGCAGGTGTGAAGCAGCAAACCGGATTCCGCGTAAAACAGTAGGCTCACATAGGCCTACCGCGCGCGCGCGCCTGGGATTACGTCACGCGCGAGGAAATCTCTACTGACGTAAGTGGGCGATTCTAGCTGACGCAAGCACTTCATTCCTCAATGTAGAAGGGAAAAGGCTTCTGACGAAGGTGTCGTTGGAGAGAGTTGAGACTAGACTCACGGATGTTCCCTGGTGGGAGTCAACGCGAGTATATTAGACAAAAGTTTGTTGGAAATGAGTAGACAAAGTAGACAAAAAGCTTGTTAGAAAGGAGTAGACAAAAGCTTGTTGGAAATTAGTAGAGAAAGCTGACAAAAAGCTTGCTGGAAAGTAGACAAAAGCTTGGAAATGAGTAGGCAAAAAACAGACAATAGCTTGTTGGAAATGAGTAGACAAACAATAGACAAAAGTTTGTTGGGAATGAGTAGACAAATAAAGCAGACAAACGCTTGTTGGAAATGAGTAGACAAATAAAATAGATAAAAGCTTGTTGGAAAGAAGTAGACAAAATAGACAAGAGCTTGTTGGAAAGAAGTATGCAAATAGATTAGACAAATGCTTGTTGGAAACCAGTAGACAAACAAAATAGACAAAAACTCGTGTAGGGATAGGGACGTAAATAAAATAGTTAAACGAACGTTGGAAACGTTGGAAAATATGGCTGGCAAAAATTTGCTGGAAACGAAGACAAATGCAGCTGGCAAAATTCTGTTTAAATGTTTGGTAGACAAAACTTGATGGAAATCAATAAACATCTGGTCGACTTTAGCTTCTTTAAGATGATTAGATAGTGATAGTAGACAGAGCCAAGTTGGAAATGAGTAGACAAGTCAGAGAAAGAGAAACTTCCTTCAACTGAACAGATGACTATGGCAGACAGAACATTCTGCACGAATAGACAAATAGGTTAGACAAGTCCGAGAAAGAGAAACTTCTTTCAACTGAACAGATGACTATGGTAGACAGAACATTCTGCACGAATAGACAAATAGGTTAGACAAGTCCGAGAAGGAGAAACGTTCTTTCAACTGAACAGATGTCTAATGGTAGGCAGAACATTCTTCTCCATAAATAGACAAATAGAGTAGACAAGTCAGAGAAAGAGACCCGTTCTTTCAACTGAACAGATGACTATGGTAGACAGAACATTCTTCTGCATGAATAGACAAATAGATTAGACAAATGCTTATCTTGCATGAAGCAGGTAGATATAGATACTGCTTGTCAATTAGCTGACAAATACTGTAGACAAAACCTTCTCGTGAAATAATAAAATAGAGTAAAACGAACTTAACTACAAAAGTATTTGCAAAATGATGAATCACGTGTGTATCTAATTACAAAGCTTCGTACTTATCTTGGACGGAGAACCGAGATGGTTTGAAGCAACGTTAGACATAGTCATGGATGAAGTCAATAAACGAAAATATTTCGTATAAGATAATATAAACGTTTGTTATCCAACGCTTTGAGAGAGAGAGAGAGAGAGAGAGAGAGAGAGAGAGATCTTAAGAGAGAGAGAATTTAGAGATGAGAGAGAGAGAGAGACTGAGTAAACTCAGAGAGAAAGAGAGAGAGTATCAAGTTTTAGAGCCGAGAATTTATGATATAATCTACGTTATAATACACTTCAGATCTTAAATTTAACAACATAAATAGTATGACAGACAGAGAGAGAGAGAGAGAGAGAGAGAGAGAGAACTTTTAGAGAGAGATAATACTCTTCAAATCTTAAATCTAACAACATAAATAGTAGAGAGAGAGAGAGAGAGAGAGAGAGCTGAGAATTTATAGTCTAGAGTATAGTGAACTTTTAGAGCAGAATTTATAATCTACAGTTTATAATCTCTAAATCTAACAACATTTAACAACATACATAGTAACTGTTAGTTTATAATCTACGTTATAATACTCTTCAAATCTTAAAGAACAACATAAATAGAGAGAGAGAGAGAGAGAGAGAGAGAGAGAGAGAGAGAGAACTTTTAGAGCCGAGAATTTATAATCTACGGTGAATTTTAACAACATAAATAGTGAACTTTTAGAGCCGAGAATTTATAATCTACGGTTATAATACTCTTCAAATCTTAAATCTAACAACATAAATAGTATATGAGAGAGAGAGAGAGAGAGAGAGAGAGAGAGAGAGAGATAATACTCTTCAAATCTTAAATCTAACAACATAAATAGTATATGAGAGAGAGAGAGAGAGAGAGAGAGAGAGAGAGAGAGAGAGAGAGAGAGAGAGAGAGAGAACTTTACTATAGTGAACTTTTAGAGCCGAGAATTTATAATCTACGGAACTTTAAATCTTAAATCTAATAATTTTAGAGCCAGGAATTTATAATCTACGGTTATAATACACTCCAAATCTTGAATCTAATAATAAAAATATTATAAAACAAATAACAAGACGTAACCCGAGTTATTTAGGACCAGACCTACAAGGGCAGAACGGACGAACGAAAAAAGAAAGAAAAAAAAAAACGCTCTCTCTTACTCTCCCCCAGCGTCTAATCCAATTTGAGACTGAAGACTCTTTTCTCAACAGACAAATATCCAACAGTAATCTCATTTAGCCGTCCAGCATAATCTTAAAGAACGTGGTTACACATACGTACATACACACATACATACACACACATCCGCATAAACTCACACACAAACATTGTGAGGTGACCCCGGGTTTCAACATTTTACTATGAATGGGATTAGAGGAGGGAAATTTTGTTTTTATTTATTCCCTGTGGAAGATGTCAGTGTAGAATGAAGGCCTATTGTTTGTATAATGTTTGTGAGAGTATTTTTGTGTAGTAGGTAATATATAGACACACACACACACACACACACACACACATATATATATATATATATATATATATATATATATATATATATATACATATATACTATACATATCAATATACATATATTGCTGGTCGATCAGCTTAGTCAAGCAACGTTGGGTCTGGTCAGAACTTTGTTAGGTGACCAACCAGAAAGACCATATTCAGTCGGTACATAAAACCTTGAACATCTACTAGACAGGGCGTGGTCCTAGCAACCTCATCCCATAAATATATATATAAAAAAAAACAGAAGATTAACACCTTCTGGTACCATAAAATTCGAAAATTAATAGATTACAATTACCTAAAAAAAAAATTTTATCATTAAGCAACGAACACATCTAAATAATAATTATAAACATTGACTGTATATGATAAATATCATAAGTATTTTCTCCAGACATATAACATCGATTACCGAGGTTCAGGGTATTATTAACGCGTTCGTACTGTGTCGACCTTGGTTTGGGATTCCAGACGATGTATAATTTATATGATAATGTAGTCCTGCTCACCGATTCGGATATAAGTTACGACAATGCTAAGGAAGTCTTACGCAAGGATTTGGACGCGGATGACGGCACGGTGAGAATTACGTCTAACGGTCTAATGTTAGGGTTCAAACGCATGTCAGGTAATCGAGTCGTACTCAAATATTCGGACAATTGTAAAGGCGAATGACAATCAAGTCTTGCGCAAAGGATTCGGACGCAGGTGAAAGGAAACAATGGCAATGAAGTCTCACTCGAGGAATCGGACGCATCATGGAATTACGGGACGTGATTCATATGGCTGATATTACTTGATCAGCTGTTGAATAAAATGGGTCTTTAATACGCATGGTGCTCTAAATAGGAAGTACTCTATCTTACATCCAGGATTTACTGAACTAATGTAATATAATACATAAACCCTAATTACAGAGTACAGGAAGGGATGGGTCCAGGAAGTGGCTGTAAGGTCGATTATTCCAAACGTAATAATTAATGATCGATCTAACGATTACACTCGCCAATCAATACATTAGCTTTTCAGGTATGAAGGTGGGTATCCGGATCGTCTTTCGTTGAATGAAAGCTTTTGTTATTACTGTTATTATTGATTTTATTTTAATGTTATTGTAGTCATCGTTATTGTGGTTACTAATGACAGTGTTAATATCACCGCATTGAAACTGTTCATGTTATTATTCTTGTATTGTTGTTATTGACAGTTGAACTCGAGGTTAATTATTTTCATTATTAAAACTGTTGAAGTTATTATTGTTATAACTGTTGCTGTTGTTGACAGCTGAACCTAGATGTTAATTATTCATTCTGGATACGTAAAGGAAAATGCCATTTATTCCACTAACGTAAATACCGAAAAGAATTATACCTACTCCCTCAATATTTCTAATTCTTTATTCCCTAAGAATTAAAAAAAAAAGGAAAATAAAATTTCCCTTACGAACGCACGACAAGGAATATTAAAATGTAAAATCCGAATTCACCCACAAATAAACTGCGAGAATAAAACAAATAAATAAAACCTATTTCCTTCAGAAACGCGCTGCCAGAAATATTAAAATATTAATCCCGAATTCCTTCAGAAACGCTGCGAGAAATATCAATACATAACGTTGAAAATACCTCGATAATAAAAATTTCTCCTTCATTTCAAAACTCACGACTTTATGAAAAGCTAAAGTAAAAACTAAGCGTTATTAATATTAAATATTAAAATCTACGACTTAATATTCATTGCAGTACGTTTGAAAGGGAAATCTGATTTTCCTTTTTTCCATTTCTATGGAACAGATAATCTGAAAACTGAGCGATTAAATATAATACTTTTCAGTACATACTTATTCAAATAAATGATGTTTTCCCTTCTATATCCAAACTGAATAATTGCCCACTAGTTTCAACTGTCAACAGTAACAACAACAATTCAACAACAATTCTAACAATGATGCATTCAACAGTTGTGATCAGACAAAAAAAAAAAAAAAGTCAGAGATAAGTCAAGATTGAGGAGGACGAATGCTTAAAGAGGAATTTTGAGGATTCGTGAGCCGAATTTAAGGTGGCTAATTCACCCGTACTGCTCTAAAGTGGAAAACTGCAGTATCTGCAAAATTTTCGAAATTGACACTTGCCACCTATTGGGCTCTTGAAACACTAACACACAAGTTACTCCAGTTTCAGAATGATTCTTCAACGCTTTCCACGAGTATCTGTAGGGGGTCCCATTTGCAGTATCTGCAAAATCAGGAGTAAGGCAAGGGAGTATCTACAATTTTTCTCAGTTCTGTATTTTTGCAGATACTGCAGTCTTCCGTTTTAGGGCAGCATAAGAAACCTTCTGTTCGTTGTCTTATCTGAATCAACGTGAGATAAGGAGACTTCAACTGCGCCGCTTCTCTTTGGTGCGAAAGAGATTGGTGCTCAGAGCGGAAATTCTTTTGAGAGAGAGAGAGAGAGAGAGAATTCTGAAAATGTTACATCCATAATTTTTTTGTACCTCATCCCTGTGATGTTCATAATACCGAAAAACAAAAAAATTGAGAGAGATGACAAAACAAGAAAAATTGAGAGAGAGAGAGAGAGAGAGAGAGAGAGAGAGACATCCATAATTTTTGTACCTCTTCCTGTGATGTTCATAATACCGAAATAAAATTTCATGACAAAACAAGAAAAATTGAGAGAGAGAGAGAGAGAGAGAGAGAGAGAGAGAGAGAGAGAGAGAGAGAGAGAGAGAGAGAGAGAGAGAGAGAGAGATTCTGAAAATATTACATCCATAATTTATTTGTACTCCATCCCTGTGATACTCATAACACTGAAATAAAATGTCAAAACAGTAACAAGACAACTCTCTCTGAGAGAGAGAGAGAGAGAGAGAGAGAGAGAGAGAGAGAGAGAGAGAGAGAGAGAGAGAGAGAATAAAAAATCTGAAAAACCTATAATCACAATTTATTTGTAACCACATACCTACAAAAAATTTTTGATATTCATAATGATGGAAAAATATTCATAACAGCCATAAAAAAAGTCTTAATAAAATAAACTTTTATATAAACAAAAATGCTTTGGCACTAATAATTTATGAATTCATAAATGATTAAAAATGAGGTTATTAAACACTATTAAAATCAGACTGTTACATCAACTTCTAAATGACTGCATTCTAAACTGGAAATCATTAAATACCTTTAAAATCTTAAAGTTAAATTAACATTAAAATAAATACAATCACACAAAGAATAGAAATGACCAAAAAGTGCAAAAATAAATCAATATATATATATATATATATATATATATATATATATATATATATATATATATATATATATATATATATATGTATGTATTGAAATAATATTATCCTGAGACATACTAGTATGACAACTGATTTCCGTAACCGAGCCACAGTCAGATACCGACTTAGGCACCAAAGTAAGCACCAAAATGTCAGGTTACAAAGGACACGTCACTGACATCCGGTCAGGGTGAATCACTGTTTGGGCAAAGAGGATTCTGCTCCGCGGTAGTTTATTCAAAGCCACGAGGAACCTTACATTAATTCAGTAAATAAAAATACACTGGTGCCTCACATTTTGTTACTGCTAGCGGCAGAGGTGCTTTTCCTACACCGTTCGCTCTGATCAGTGCTTAAGTTAAGTATAGCTGAGTTTAACCAAACCACTGAGCTGATTAACAGCTCTCCTAGGGCTGGCCCGAAGGATTAGACTTATTTTGCGTGGCTTAGAACCAATTGGTTACGTAGCAACGAAACCTATAGCTTATTCTATCACCAGAAATAAATTCTCAGATCGGCGACCATTAATGGATGTCAGATGATGTCATCATATAAAGTACCCTATCCAATTTGTATAGGCATTGGTATAAGGATAGCTGTCTTACCTCAAAATTGGTAAAATGTGTTTATATATATATATATATATATATATATATATATATATATATATATATATATATATATATATATATATATATATATATATATATATATATACATATATATATACACATATACACACAAACACACACACACACACACACACATATATATATATATATATATATATATATATATATATATATATATATATATGAATGTCTTTTACTGTAATACAACATTATAATATGAAGATTAAAAGGCCCATAAAACACTGTTTGACCGTTGCAACCATATATTTCGAGCACTTCCTTCTGTGCCCCTGTTCACTGGTAAAATATGGACAGATGCTAGATACAAGGGTATATGTACAAAACATATGTAGGTGTGGCAGTAGTCTCGTTGTTAAGTTATATTAAAATTATTCATAATATTAATCAGATCATTATAATTATTTATAGCTTTTATATTTCTGACGTTTGATCTGACACAGCAAATCTACGAACGAAAAAAAAGGTAAAAAAATCAACATATTAAAAAACAATATTTTATGGCCATGAATAATAAATAACGCCACTTATCACCGCATTTAATAAAAAAAAAAAATAATGAAATCAACTGACTTCACAACGGAAACAGAGGCGTCTGAATCCAGTGGAAACTATAAACAAAAAAATTACCGATATACGAGGGATGAGAGTTTGTCCCTAAACTGCTCTACCTAAATCGAGGAGCGCGTGTAATTACAGGTGTTTGCACAGGTGTTCTGCTCCAGGTGTTTGCCTTTTACGGTAGAACCTGTTTTTACAGATCTATAATGAGGCCCCTTGTGCATGCACTTGGCAATGTTATATGTACGCATATATACATATATAACATACATACATATACATATAATGTATACACAGACATGACATGTATATAATATATTTATATATACATATATAACATAATGATATATGTATTTATATATACATATATAAATATATATATATTATATATATATATATATATATATATATATATATATATATATATATATATATATATATATATATATATACATACATATGCGAAAGCCTAGCGTATTAAGAAACATGACACCGGTTACAGGTAGTAATAAAACTATCATCAGCTAAAAGAGAACAGCAAGTAATCGTGGGTTTCAGAAAACCCCATAACGGACTGATAAAAAAGAAATTGATTAAAAAAAACGGTCCAACTACGTAACGCTAGGAAGCCGAACATTTGACCTACACATATACTGGCACAAGAGGCTTATGCAAAAACTCCTGCGCTTAATAAAGACAAGTAAAAATTGCGCTGAAGTTCCTTCATCGCAACCGCGTTTTCTGTACAGCGTTTAATGCTGTATGAAACTCTCAGCCACGGCACATGAAACACTAAACCGCGGCCCATAAAACTTTCAGCCACGGCCCGGTGGTGGCGGATGTTGTTGGCACCTATAGCGGTTCCAGACGCACGAGCATGGCTGACTTTAACCTTAAACAAAATAAAAACAACTGAGGCTAGAGGGTTGCAATTTGGTATGTTGGATGACTGGAGGGTGGATGATCAACATACCAATTTGCAGCCCCTCTAGTCTCAGTAGCTTTTAAGATTTGAGGGCGGACAGAAAAAGTGCGGACGGACAGACACATAGCCATCTCAATAGTTTTGATATTCAAAACTACAAATGAATATCATCCACCGTTTCAAAGCACTGTAAATTATTTTGATTTTGGAATGAACCGGTTTCTACAACATCTAAACTTAGCAACCGAAGACACAACACCAGACCAGAATTATCATCTTTAATGCTGAGTTTTATATGAGATTATCCAGTGCACCGGTTCTCTCTGAAGGTATGAATTCATTCTGAATAATTCACTATAAAGGGAAAATGCCTCAAGTTTGCTTGAAATACTCCGATATACTTGATCGAATATATAAATCTCCGATATGATATATGGATCAAGTTCATCTAGGCTGAACATTAATGCTCCACTGAACCTTCCATTAAACCTAGAAATTTGAGCAAATATTACTGCACATAAGTTAGAGAGAGAGAGAGAGAGAGTGGGGTGGGGGTGTTACCACAGGTGCAATTACGCCCAAGTTCGGCTAAAGTGTTGACAAGTTCATTTAAACACGACTTCTGGCTGCTGGAGAAACGGCTTTACCTGCTATTTTGGCAAATAAGTAATTGATTTAGATGCTAACTTTGTGGACTGGCGTCACAAATGCCACGGTTATCGATGCTGGAGATATATATATATATATATATATATATATATATATATATATATATATATATATATATATATATACTGTATATTATATATATATTATAAAATAGATATATATATATATATATATATATATATATATATATATATATATATATATATATATATATATAAAACAGACTGTGTCACGCGCGCACGCATATTTTATTCGCAGAATCGTCGACATCCAGTCGCCGAACTTTGTACTAGATTGCCAGTATTGGTGACGAAAACATCTCTCGCTCGAGGGTACACTCAAGTATCCATTATTTATTTATTTGCTTCTTGTTATCAGTCAATCTTTTTATATACTAACGGTTATTTTTTCCTTTTAACACCTTATGACATGTTACACCTCATAAACTAAACTTCAGTCTAATTTTAATCTTACCCTTTTTCATGCATAGGCCGATGTAACCGGGAAAATGAGGAATGAATAAACGAGTTACTAGTGATTCACTTAAATTATTAAAATGGACCTAAGCCCGTGGATTTCAGTAAGTGATTAGTTAGTGTCAATTATTATTTGAGTACGCACTGGTTCTATGCTCTAGCAGACAGACCGTTTACCATTTCAGAAGTGAAGCTATGATTTTAGCTCTATGTTATTTGTTTGGATATATTTGGCAGTAGAAGCCCTACCTGTCTGTGTCTTAAATTAGAATTAGACTGAAAATGCTCTACGAGTTATCGTTTGTGTCAGGGGCGTGCACAAGGTTGGGGGGGGGCCTTGGGCCCTGCCCTTTTTCTTCTTCATGGCTATAAGATGCCCTTTTTGTCAGGAATAATAAAATTTATTTGGATTATTCATCCTTGCAACATTTCTTCTTTTATGTATATCGTATACTATTATATAACTATAGCATATAAAACATGGCAGATTTCATTTTCAAAACCTAAGGAAGTGCCATTTTTTCCACTTAAGCCCCTGCCCTTCTGAAAGTCTATGCACGCCCCTAGTTAGTGTTGACTTCCTCAAGGCTGTACAGAGACTCTCCTATATTTATACATTGGTTCCTCCTTCAGATACAAATTAATTTAAATACTAACATCAGAAGAACAGAATAAAATGATGTAAAATGAACAGTTACAGCCAAAAGCGTACTGTACACTGAACCCGTTATGTACAAGTGAAGCAAACAAACCGGATCTCAACAGCGCGAGAGGTGACATTATCATCTGTTGGATCTGCTAGCACCTGCTCTAAACCGGCCAAATGCAGATGTTTATGCAGTTTCTTCCGTTGAGGACTGCCAACAACTGCTATGTCGCTTTTGTGCATAAGCCGAGACTCTGGTTTATTCGTAATTTTCTTCTGCTCAACCGTGATATAGACTCCATTCGTCCAATTAGTCGCATGCTCTGTCATCAATGACTTTACGTCTATTTTTTCGTCAAATGAACTCCCGGCGGCGCGTGACTTTGCTGGGAACGGCTAGACGTCTTTTTGCTCGGAGAAATATGGATAAAGGAAAGCCTGCGTCCAACTGAATACATAAGCAGGTTTAAAATGTCCCCCGAATCTGAATGATCTGATCCAATATATTTTCGAACGTCAAAAGTCACCGTTACGTGAGGTTCAAGTCATGGTGCTCGAACCACTATGGCGTTTGAATCACCATGACGTTCGGAACAGGGATCGAACAACTTAGGATGCACGATAATTAATTCGTATCCTTTTCGGTTGGTCTAAGCCTGTCTTTAAAAAAATGAATTAATGTAATTAATATCACTTAATAACAGATTGACTAATAAAAAAATAACTAAATACTCTAAAGTCGACACAATTACTTTTGTAATGAAAACGAGGAGGGAAGATCGCTTAGGCAAAATTTCATAAGCTTCATTCATGATCTGCAGTTATGCGCCAATAGTATCTCTCATTCACCTGTGGTAACCCACCCACTTACGACCAGACCTAATGTCGTCACAGGCAAAATCAGGATACATTAAAGTTACTTCCTCCTTTTTGAGGAAAGAATAATAGAGGATGAAATTCTTAAACAAAGTTTTTTTTTTTGCATTAGAGTGAAAGTATTTTTCAAAATTAAATCAGTTATAAGGTTTTCAGCGGGTTCTTGTATATACTGCCAGAGTTCATTGCCAACGAGAGAGAGAGAGAGAGAGAGAGAGAGAGAGAGAGAGAGAGAGAGAGAGAGAGAGAGAGAGAGAGAGAGAGAGAGAGAGAGGAATTAAGAAGAATGTAGTTTTCTCTCACCCATAAACGTTTGTCAGATTTATTGCAAATGACTAAATCCTCATAAATATAATGTCTTATTAATAGGCATTCTCTCTCTCTCTCTCTCTCTCTCTCTCTCTCTCTTTCTCTCTCTATATATATATATATATATATATATATATATATATATATATATATATATATATATATATATATATATATATATATATATATATATATATATATATATATATATATATATATATATATATCTAAGCCTAAAACTTACAACTATCCAACTCCACCTAATTTTAAATTTCGTTTCATACAGCACTGAAATAAAAAAATCATACATTTTGTATGCCAAATCTCTCTCTGAACAGATTAGCAATTTGAACTTTAAACCAACTCTCCCCCCCAAAAAATAAAGATGAAACAAGAAATATCATTTCACATCAAATCTCTCTCTCACACATTTAAGCGCGTGCATCTTACCCCTCCCGCGGTTCAATTTCCCATTGGACTTGGTTCTTTTCCCATAAGTATTCGTCTCTTTCACGCAAGGAATGAAACCGGCCACTGAGCGTAATTGATCGATAGTTAAAGGAACGAGGCTATGATTCACATGAGTCACTGTGAGGCAGCGGAGAATTTATATGAATTTTTAAAAATTTTTTTAATGATCTAATCACCTTGATTTATTCAAATGTCTAATCTCTGACCGAAGGAGGAAAAGATGGTGAAACGCAGGTTAGAATTTTATGAAAGACTTTTTAATATATATATATATATATATATATATATATATATATATATATATATATATATATATATATATATATATATATATATATATATTATATATATATTATATATAATTATAAATATATATATATATCAGTTGATTTAATTATAAAACTTTTTATTTTTATATGCACCATAATAAAAATTTAACTGAATTATCGTCTCATCAATTCAATGGATAACTAAACAAGTAACAAGGCGCCGAAGTTTCTTCGGCGCAATCGAGTTTTCTGTACAGCGTATAATCAAGGCCACCGAACATAGATCTATCTTTCGGTGGTCTCGGTATAATGCTGTATGAGCCGCGGCCCATGAAGCTTTAACCACGGCCCGTGGTGGCTTATCCTATATCGTTGCCAGAAACACGATTATGGTTAACTTAAACCTTAAATAAAATAGACAGAGGGCTGCAATTTGGTACGTTTGATGATTGGAGGGTGGATGATCAACTTATCAATTTGCAGCCCTCTAGTCCCAGTAGTTTTTAAGATCTGAGGGCGGACAGAAAAAGTGTGGACTGGCAGACAAAGCGTTTATCAAAATGTATCGACATGATTTGTAACGTTTATTGTAATTTGTAAAATTTTCATCAAATAATCATAACTTCAACCTCCTTCCAGGAATTTATCTTGAATTTTTGTGTTTAAATAACTCAAAGATTTGTTAACATTTCAACGATTTTTATATATATATGTATAACCATTGTTAAATAATGTTCATAACAAATATGCTAAATTTAACGTCAACTATATATATATATATATATATATATATATATATATATATATATATATATATATATATATATATATATATATATATATATATATATAATCTGCCAGCAGCTGATAGTAATTTTCTGTGTTAATGACCCCTACAGTTAAGACGCCAGATAACACACGATTCAAATCGACTGTTATAAATTCCCTCAAAGAAAAACTCGATCAGCACAGTTAAGCAGCGCGGATTATGGTCAATACTTGGACAGGTGACCACAAAGATGAGACCTCTCCAATCAGCATATAAACCTTTATAAAGAAAATCATTAGGGTTGGGCATGAAGGTTGCAACCTCACCCTAAAAATAATTGTTGAAAACAACCCCTCACAGAAAGATCACTACCACTGCATCAGTTCGCTAAACATACTGCGCCACTCACCTCTGTCCAACGCTCACTGTTGTATTTTCTGGATATTTAAGATATTCTATAATCCGTTAACCAACCACCAATCACCTCTTTCATGGTCTCACCAACCTCCTGCACATCAAAATCTACGTTTCTCCACTCTCTCCACAAGTGCAAACCTCCTTAAAGTCTTAATCCATTTTTTTTCTACTTTACATAAATCTCCCAACATCTTACCTTCTCATCATTCTTGGAAATAAAATAAAATTTTGTAATTAATGAACTTAATCTTTTCTAGTTCGTATGAAAGCACGTAATCCAATAAATCTAGAACTATCAGATTATTATCATTAAAATAGTTTAACCAACAATCTGGGAATACAGAAGAATATAAGGGAGTCAGGAATCTTGTAAGTCTTGTGAGGAGGGAGGGGGGCGTCATTTTGGATGTATTCTTAAAATGATAATAATAATTACTATTTAAACAAATAATGTAATGAGCAACTACTTTTTAAAGAATTCAGCTAACCTTTCTTCGATGTTCAGCTTTCAGTAAATCAGTATACTTTGTGATCTGTAAAAAAAAAAAATGCATGGTCAAAATTCATTGTAACAAACTTCTTAAATTTTATCTTTTCATGAGTAAAAACAAATGAGTGAGATATATATGTATATATATATATATAATATTTATATCTATATATACAGTATATATATAAATATACATATATATTTATATATATATGTATATATGTGTAATGTATGTGTGCGCGTGTGTGACAAAAAAAAAAAAAAAAAAACACCAATCGTTACCTACTTCAAACAAACTACGCAAACACATGGACTAAATATTCCATTAAAACAACATATCAAGTGAAAACACTTTCGAATAAACAAAAAACAAACTTTGTAAAAAAAAGCAACACGCTCATTTCCTGCAAACATGCACGGAAGGCACAGCCGGATGCAAATATGCAAATATACACAGAGTCTCGTATATATCAATATTCATGCACGGAGCGGTATAAGTTTAATATACGTCGCTGGGGGCCCAAGGAGAAAGCGGCTTAAATGCCCCCAGCCAAATTAATACTCTGCAAAAATGAATGTTATTACGGAAACGGATGATTATTTAATACTGACTGCATGAGGAGAGAGAGAGAGAGAGAGAGAGAGAGAGAGAGAGAGAGAGTTTCTGGAGTCCTGTATATCCTTCATAACCAGGACTATGTGAGAGAGAGAGAGAGAGAGAGAGAGAGAGAGAGAGAGAGAGAGAGAGAGAGAGAGAGAGAGTACAGTTTCTGGAGTCCTGTATATCCTTCATAACCAGGACTATGTGAGAGAGAGAGAGAGAGAGAGAGAGAGAGAGAGAGTGACAGTTTCTGGAGTATATCTTCATAACCAGGATGAGAGAGAGAGAGAAAGAGAGAGAGAGAAAGTACAGTTTCTGGAGTATATCCTTTATAACCAGGATGAGAGTGAGAAAGAGAGAGAGAGAGAGAAAGTACAGTTTTTGGAGTATATCCTTCATAACCAGGATGAGAGAGAGAGAGAGAGAGAGAGAGAGAGAGAGAGAGGAGAGAGAGAGAGAGAGAGAGAAGTAAGTTTCTGGAGTATCTTCATCAGGATGAGAGAGGAGAGAGAGAGAGAGAGAGAGAGAGAGAGAGAGAGAGAGGAAGTCAGTTTCTGGATATCTTCATAACCAGGATGAGAGAGAGAGAAAGAGAGAAAGAGAAAGTATTTCTGGCCT
Organism: Macrobrachium rosenbergii; assembly: GCF_040412425.1. NCBI lineage: Eukaryota > Metazoa > Arthropoda > Malacostraca > Decapoda > Palaemonidae > Macrobrachium > Macrobrachium rosenbergii. Next base: position 12,469,910 of record NC_089766.1, on the reverse strand, counting down.
TCATAACCAGGATCAGAGAAGAAGAGAGAGAGAGAGAGAGAGAGAGAGAGAGAGAGAGAGAGAGAGAGAGAGAGTACAGTTTCTGACTTATCTTTTGGATGAGAGAGAGAGAGAGAGAGAGAGAGAGAGGAAGTATTTCTGGATATCTTCATAACTTTGAGAGAGAGAGAAAGAGAGAAAGAGAAAGTACAGTTTCTGGAGTATATCCTTCATAACCAGGATGGAGAGAATGAGAGGAGAGAGAGAGAGAGAGAGAGAGAGAGAGAGAGAGAGAGAGAGAGAGAAACAAAACTTCGAGAAAAATTCTATTCTACTCAGCATCTGTCAACTCCCAGAACATATTCGGCAAGCGTATCAACAAGAAACACTCATGACTTTCTTTTGTAAGCATCCAAGAGCGATATCAATTGCTCTTTGCAATGTTGCGTGCTGTGTGTGGGCCAATGGTGGAGAGGGGAGGGGAGGGGTGACGATGGGGCCATGGACTTCCTCGTGGGGTCGGAAGTGAATCAGCTTGCAAGTACTTGCATTTTGGATACACACTTATTTGGTCCTGAGAGTCTTTGTAGTTGAAACCTTGTTATTATTATTATTATTAATTATTATTATTATTATTTATTTTTGTTCTTCTTCTTCTTCTTCTTCTTCTTCTTCTTATTATTATTATTATTATTATTATTATTATTATTATTATTATTCATTTATCAAAGGTTGCTATTATTATTAGAAATATCATATTTCTAAGTGCTGTCCCCTTTACTCATTCATCAAAGGTTGCTAAGTCTCTCCGATCGATCTTCGTGACGTCACACTTAGAGAGGGACCTCGCTCTTGAATGAAAGACCTCCAAACGTGGCCTCGCCCTTCAATTGACAGGGGAACTGCAGTGGCCTCGCCCTTGAAGGGCGGTGTTGTCAATAAGGCGCAACCTCGCTCTACAATGGTGACACGGACTTTCATGCCACAGTCTTGTCCTTCACCACTTTTAGAGAGAGGACAAAGGTCGCTTGGCACCGACCTTGTCCTTGAAGAGTGACAAGGTCTCACAGTTTAGACTTAGTCCTCGAATACGGACAAAGTCTTTCGGCTTCAGCTTCGTTCTCGAATTAGGACAATGTAATATTTCGAGAGCAACCTTGTCCTCGAAGAGGCGATCTATACAGTTGTAATATTGTCCTTCCCCGTGGAATTCTGTCCTTCAGGAATGACTGTGACCTTATAATTTCGTCTTCCAGTACTAACCCCGTCCTTGGATAAACATTGTCCTTAAAGAGGACCCTCTTCCTTGAGAAATGGCGCTTTCTTTAGCTGAAACTCGTCCTTAAATGCGAGCATGATCCTCCACTTAAAAATTAATCCTGGAATAATACCAATTACTTCTGGTTTCATCCTCATCCTCGAAA
>NC_089766.1:12428507-12456007 GCF_040412425.1 Macrobrachium rosenbergii | reverse complement strand
ACATAAAGACAAACCAACTATATGATACTAACCAAGCCATATTTCATGATGAAATAAACCACGTCGTTGGTCAGTTATCAATAATAAATTATTAAATAAACAAATAAATACACTAAGAAAAGACAAAAAAATCCCTAAACAACAAACAAATTTAAGGCCTCTTTGCACAAACACACTCCGTCGCTTGATCAACAGGACTTGGAAAAAAAAGTGAATAAATAAAAAGGGCCATTAGGGGAAATCAACGCCATGGCTGCTTTGTCCATTAGACGGTTTCCATGCGATAGATGTTAAATGTCATATTTTTAATCACACGGGATTAATTACGTACATGACTCGTTGCCGATGTGGGAGGGCTGCGGAAATGGGTAATGGATATACACGACTGATTGATTGGTTTTGTCCAAAACTGACTTTACAATACTTTGGTCATTTGGGGAGCAAGTAAAATCTTGATTAAACAAGTAAAAAATAAGCCGAAGTTTCTTCGGTGCAAACGAGTTTTCTGTACAGCGTATAATGCTGTATGAAATTCTCAACCACGGCCCATGAAACTATCAGTCGCGGTCCATGAAACTTTCAGCCACAGTCCGGTGGTGGCCTGTGTTGTTGGCACCTATAACGATGCAAGATGCGCGATCATGGTTAAATTTAACATTGAATAAAATAAAAACTACTGAGGCTTGAGGGCTGCAATTTGGTATGTCTGATGATTGGAGGGTGGATGATCAACATACCAATTTGCAGCCCTCTAGCCTCAGTAGTTTTTAAGATCTGAGGGCGGATAGAAAAATTTTGGACGGACAAACAAAAAGCCATCTCAATAGTTTTCTTTTACAGAAAACTAAAATTGTCCAATAATAACAGTCTTACAGTTTATATAAAGCATCCCTTGCAATTGTAGAGAAATTAATATTCAGTACAATCAGTAGTCAAAAATAAAATAGACATATTTCCTTTATAATTCTATTTTTTTAAAATATCTAAAACACTCCAATAAAATTAACATACATCAATATTCCTGCCTAAAAAGTTAACATCTCACGAATCGTAATCTCAATCTTTGTCAACATTTAACATCAAAACAAATTACGTAATTCTCCGTCACCACGGAAGAAAAAAACCTCGTCATCCATATCATCCCAAATACATCTTTTCCCTTCCCTTTACCACCATCCTAAAGAAACATTTTTTTTCCTTGACGTTCGTCATCACAAGCTCACAAATCACGTTATTCTTTTACTCCTCGTTTAATCGTCACTTTTTCCTTCTCTTCCTCTTCTATATTTATCTGAAAGTCTTATCACCTGATCCCCTTAAAACGACCTGGCCGACGACGGCCTCAGAAGGAGAAGGCTGAATTCAGGTGCTTTGCTCCAAATTAAATTCCTTGATCAACCTTCTGGGTAACAGGTAAATACCTCTCTCTTTCTCTCTCTCTCCTATATTTCGTTGATAGGTTATTGCTTATCAGTTCCTCATTGGACGGGTGGTTATCGTACTCGGATAGCACTCTGCTGGCCCACGTTCAAGTCTCCGACCGGCCAATGAAGAATTAGAGGAATTTATTTCTGGTGATAGAAACTCATTTCTCGTCATAATGTGGTTCGGATTCCACAATAAGCTGTAGGTCCCGTCCTCGGCTAGCACTCTGCCGGCCCACGTGCGAGTCTCCGACCGGCCAATGAAGAATTAGAGGAATTTATTTCTGGTGATAGAAACTCATTTCTCGTCATGGTGTGGTTCGGATTCCACAATAAGTTGTAGGTCCCGTTACTAGGTAACCAGTTGGTTCTTAGCCACGTAAAATAAATCTAATCCTTCGGGCCAGCCCTCTCTAAGAGAGCTGTTAATCAGCTCGGTGGTCTGGTTAAACTAAGGTATACTTAATTATTGCTTATCTTTGACTATATAACAACCTAAAACCTCTCCAATTATGCCTAGCTTGGGACTTGTCAAAATCTAGTCTAATATATGTATCACGGTTTTGGGAATAAATCAGTACATGGTAAGTGTATGCCTTTGGTCATTTTTCGTGCCATCCAGATGACGCTGTGATTTCACTTTTCCGCTGCCTTAGATGTAAAAAGGCCTTATCAATACTTTTTTGAGAATAATCCGAAAATAGCAATAACAACGGGCGTCCCTTTTAATACATTGCCCTTATCAATTCTTTTTTTATATTAATCACCAAAATACCAGTAACAATCTTTTTCAATATCATCCTAAGACTGATTCAGTACTATTCCTTGCCATTAATATAATTCACCTCTGCGTCACTAAAATAATTTATCAAATTTTTCTGCATAAATTGTCATGGCTGTTACTCTCAAGAGCTAATAGGTAGTTTGGCCTGTTGCTGTTTGGAAGAAAGTACATTACTTCAATGATATGTATGAACATGATGGAGATAAAATGCGTATTAAAACCAATTAGTATTTTGCGAATCAACACTAGAAATAAACTCATATAAAACCAAATAGTTGAATATATAATATACCAAATATATATATGATATATATATATATGATATATATATAGGAAGAAAAAGTATATATCTTATATATATATATAACAATGTACATACAAATATAATGAAGAGGAGGAGGAGGAAGAAGAAAGTCTGATAATCGAAGAAATTTCCTCATTGAGGAGGAGGAGGAGGAGGATGAGGACGGAACCCGCTCCCAACGAGAACTGGGGATAAAAAGAAGAAGAGAGTATGATAATTAAAGAAATCGACAGCATTAAGGATGAGGAGGAGGATGAGGGAGAGGAGGATAATAAGGAAGAAGAAAGTCTGATAACACCCGCAAATGGAAAAATTTCGTATAAAAAACCACAAAAAAAAAAAAATTGATTTCTGGCTGTAAAGAAAATCCTTCCATCGTTTATAAGCGGATGCCTTACACATCATCAGATGAGAGAACAGTCTAGAAACAAAGAGCGGCGATGAGTAAATCAAACAATGTTTCCAAACATGCTAACCGTAATTGGAGAGAGAGAGAGAGAGAGAGAGAGAGAGAGAGAGAGAGAGAGAGAGAGAGAAGAAGAGATTTTTTTCTTTACCTTTCACCAATTATACTTACGTCGATGAGAGAGAGAGAGAGAGAGAGAGAGAGAGAGAGAGAGAGAGAGAGAGAGAGAGAGAGAGAGAGAGATTAAAATTTTTTCTTTACCTTTCACCAATTATACTTACGTCGATGAGAGAGAGAGAGAGAGAGAGAGAGAGAGAGAGAGAGAGAGAGAGAGAGAGAACCAACAGAGGAGAGAGAGAGAGAGAGAGAGAGATTTTAGAGATTAAAATTTTTTGGCTTTACCTTTCACAAAAATTATACTTAATGTCGATGAGAGAGATTTGGGGAGAGGAGAGAGAGAGAGAGAGAGAGAGAGAGAGAGATTAAAATTTTTTAATTTACCTTTCACCAATTATACTTACGTCGATGAAGAGAGAGATAGAGAGAGAGAGAGAGAGAGAGAGATATTCAGAGTATAATTAAATATTTTTCTTTACCTTTCACCAATTATACTTATTATTATTATGAGATTATTAGAGAGAGAGAGAGAGAGAGATATGGAACAAGAGAAGAGAGACTTGGAAAATTTTTCTTTAAAGAATATTACCAATTATACATTACGTGATGATAAGAGAGGAGAGAGAGAAATTCGATAAAGAAGAGAGAGAGAGAGATTAAAAAAAAAAAATTAATAAAGACCAGAATTATTAAAATGCAAAGGCGTCGATGAGAGAATGAGAGAGAGAGAGAGAGATAGATTAAAATTTTTCTTTATATTTCACCAATTATACTTACGTCAGATGAGAGAGAGAGAGAGAGAGAGAGAAAGAAGAGAGAGAGAGTCTCCACACCTGTGATCAATGTGATTAAAATTTTTCTTTAAAAAACTGAATTCACCAATTATACTTATCATTCTCGATAGAAATATTTTACTTGAGAGAGAGAGAGAGAGAGAGAGAGAGAGAGAAGAATAAAGAGATACATTTTGTTTTATTGATTAAAATGTTTTCATTTACCTTTGTGACCAATTATACTTACGTCGATGAGAGAGAGAGAGAAATGAAAAATGAGAGAGAGAGACCATTTAGAAACATTTTAGAGAGAGAACCTCATGCTGACCATTATTTTCATTTTTTCTGAGAGAGAGAGAATTATTCCATTAAAATTATAAAGTTTTCCACTTTTGCACCAAAATTATACTTACGTCCATGAGAGAAAGAGAGAGAGAGATTAGATTTTTTCTTTACCTTTCACCAATTTTACTTATGTCGATGAGAGAGAGAGAGAGAGAGAGAGAGAGAGAGAGAGAGAGAGAGAGAGAGAGAGAGAATCATTACAATTTTTCCTTTTTCAAAATCACCATTCCAATTCTGTCTATTCTTCACAAGTTTCTCGCGCCAAGGAGGAAATAAGTAGTTTCCTTCTTTCCTTTTTATCTCCCGCCACTATGCCGCCAACCAACATCATGAGGAGTTGTGTGTGTGTTGTCCCTATGAGGCGAGGAATCATTTTATTGGTCTAAAAGTAGTGGCTCATCGGTGGCCCAATACATCACACAAAAATAAAAAGCGATTTCTTACAGCTTAATGTACCTACCGTGTCCAAGAATCAGAGTGGCCGCTGGCGGCCCACTTTGTGATTACTGTATGAATGGTTTTCTTATTTCCTTAATTTACTATCTTTTTACCTCCTGATAAATTATTAAATCAACTATATATTAGTCATCTCCGGTTCAATATATAGTTATTTAATTATTTTGCATATATATTCACAGTATATATATATAATAATTATACATATATGTATATATTTATATAAGTGCATATACATATTATTATTATTATTATTATTATTATTATTATTATTATTATTTAGAGGATGAAACCTAGTCATATGGAACAAGCCCACCAAAGGGGTCATTGACTTGGAATTGAAGCTTCCAAAGAATATTAAGGTGTTCATTATGAAGTGATAAGAGCAGGTAAAGGGAAATACACAAAGAAGAGATCTCACTTTTTAAAAAAGAAAAAACAAATTAATAAAGATAAGAATGTATTAAAATGCAAGGAGGATAGTATTAGGGTAGTAAACTGTCATTATATATATATATATATATATATATATATATATATATATATATATATATATATATATATATATATATATCCACTATATATATAGTTTGAGGTGAATGAAGGCTCTGTGGCAGCAAGAAACAAGGCTAGGTCCACTTAAGAGTCTCCACACCTGTGATCAATGTGATGACAAACCCCATTTCTGGCCTCCATACCCCATTGAAAAACACTGAATAATGTTCTCGAATCTCTTTCAAATCTGTGAACTTTATCATTCTCGTAGAAATATTTTACTTGCAAAATGATGAAAGTTTAACAGATCTCAGTTGCCTTACAAGAATAAAGAAATACATTTTGTTTTATTGAGCATTTAGAAAATTCATTCATGCTGTGACTTTGTGAGAACTATTTTTTTTCTACAAAGTCTTCAGCATAATGTACAGTACCATGAATTTTTTAAATGAAAAATGGGTATCTAACAGTTTTTTATGACCATTTATGGAAACATTTTAGTTTGATTTGAAAACCTCATGCTGACCATTATTTGAATTTTTTCTGAAAAAAAAATGTGGATGCCAGCAGCGCATAATTATTCCATTAAAATTATAAAGTAAACTTAAAAAGCCACTGAAATATTGCTAGTTTTGGAAAAAATCATATTCCTGCTTTCGGCCACTGCTGTACCAATAAGGACAGTGGAAACTACTTGTGTACTACTACGGAGGAAACGTGTTTAAATCGAGTGTAATTGTTTTCAACTTTTTTGTTCATTTTTATGCGTTTGTGTATTTTCTTATATTTTAGATTCCTATGTTAATATTATCGTTTAATATATTAAATTTTGGTTTCGTTACTGTAAAATGAATATGGCTCTCTTACGTGTGTAAGTACAGTAGTTCCTCGTTGGGCTGGTCGGTACCGTTCTCGGTTAGCACTCTGCTGGGCCCGCGTCCGAATCTCCGGCCGGTCAATGAAGAATTAGAGGAATTTATTTCTGGTGACAGAAATTCATTTCTCGCTATAATGTGGTTCGGATTCCACAATAAGCTGTGGGTCCCGTTGCTAGGTAACCAATTGGTTCTTAACCACGTAAAATAAATCTGATCCTTCGGGCCAGCCCTAGGAGAGCTGTTAATCAGCTCAGTGGTCTGGTTAAACTAAGGTATACTTAACTTTTACGAGTGTAAGTTTATAATAATAATAATAATAATAATAATAATAATAATAATAATAATAATAATAATAATAATAATAATGTCATATTAGCACGCGTCACTACAATGGTGAACAAATGTATATATACTTCTAATGTGGATTTACACTTAAATCACTGGATTTTTTAACTAATAATAATAATAATAATAATAATAATAATAATAATAATAATAATAATAATAATAATAACACTCACTACAGTATTACTATTACTAATAAGAATAAAGTTACGAATTAAATGTATATATATTTCTAATATAGATTTAAACTTACACCACTGGATTTTTTCACCAATAATAATAATAATAAAGTTACGAATTAAAACACGGATGAAAGCCAAACATGAACATTTAATAATAATAATAATAATAATAATAATAATAATAATAATAATAATAATAATAATAATAATAATAATAGCAAATGGAAAAGATGAGTATTTAGAAATCCTTTCATGAAACACAAAACAGAACCAACAAAGCGAAATATGGCATTAATAAACTCTAGAAATATGAAAAAAGAAAAACAGAGAGACACGTAAATTAATAGAGGAAAACATTAGACAGGGAAAATTAGTCATGATTTCAGCTGAGGTGAGTGTTGGGATGACGATTTCTGAGGATTCCTTGGGATTCCTTGGACGAGGTTCGAATCTTCAAGGCACTTCAGCGGTGGCGTCTCCAGGAGCACCCGGGGACTGTCTTCAGAACTCCCCAACGAAGAAGAAAAAGAAGTGACGGAGAAAACCAAGAAGAAGGATTTTCTGGAGACGAGCCAAGAATGATGATGGGCGCTGCAGTCTCCCTCGGAACGGATTCTTCGTCTTCGCTTCCAGAAGCTCGATCCATTCCTCCTCGGATACGAATCAGGACGTGGCAGATTTTAAAACTAGTCAAGTTCAATTAAGGTTGGGTTTACCAGGTCGAGACATAGGCAACTTTGCCTCTGTTATCGAAACTGGATTGCTGCCCACCTTTTGGATGGTGGCCTGTCTCCTTAAGGAAATCAGTGGCTTTCAGGTCCACTTAAGGTTGGGTATACCAGTTTGAGACAGGCAACTTTGCCTCTGCCATCGAAACTGGATTTCTGCCCACCTTCTGGATGGTGGCCAGTCTCCTTAAGGAAATCAATGGCTGTCAGGTCCACTTAAGGTTGGGTATACCAGTTCGAGACACAGGCAACTTTACCTCTGTCATCGAAACTGGATTTCTGCCCACCTTTTGGATGGTGGCCTGTCTCCTTAAGGAAATCAGTAACTGTCAAGGCCACTTAAGGTTGGGTATACCAGTTCAAGACACAGGCAACTTTGCTTCTGTCATCGAAACTAGATTTCTCCCCACCTTTTGTAGGGTGGCCTACCTCCTTAAGGAAATCAGTGCCTATCAGGCCCAATTAAGTTGGGTATACCAGTTCGAGACATAGGCAACATTGCCTCTGTTATCGAAACTGGATTTCTGCCCACCTTTTGGATGGTGGTCTGTCTCTATAAGGAAATCAGTGGCTGTCAGGCCCACTTAAGGTTGGGTATACCATTTCGAGACATAGGCAACTTTGCTTCTGTCATCAAGACTGGATTTCTGCCCACCATTTGGATGGTGGCCTGTCTCCTTAAGGAAATCAGTGGCTGTCAGGACCACTTAAGGTTGGGTATACCAGTTCGAGATATAGGCAACTTTGCCTCTGTCATCAAAACTGGATTTCTGCCCACATTTTGGATGGTGGCCTGTCTCCTTAAGGAAATCAGTGGCTGTCAGGTCCACTTAAGGTTGGGTATACCAGTTTGAGACACAGGCAACTTTGCCTCTGTTAACAAAACTGGATTTCTACCCACCTTTTGGATGGTAGCCTGTCTCCCTAAGTTAATCAATAACTGTCAGGGCCAGTTAAGGTTGGGTATACCAGTTCGAGACATAGGCAACTTTGCCTCTGTCATCGAAACTGGATTTCTGCCCACCTTTGGGCTGGTGGCCTGTCCCCTAAATGAAATCAGTGGCTATCAGGCCCACTAAAGTTGGGTATACCAGTTCAAGACATAGGCAACTTTGCCTCTGCCATCGAAACTGGATTTCTGCCCACCTTTTGGATGGTGGCCTGTTTCCTTAAGGAAATCAGTGGCTATCAGGCCCATTAAAGTTGGATATACCAGTTCTAGACACAAGCAACTTTACCTCTGTTATCGAAACTGGATTTTTGCCCACCTTTTCGGATGGTGGCCTGTCTACTTGAGGAAATCAGTAGCAGTCAGGTCCACTTAAGGGTTGGTATACCAGTTGAAGACACAGGCAACATAGCCTCTGTCATCGAAACTGGATTTCTGCCCACCTTTAGGATGGTGGCCTGCCTCCTTAAGGAAATCAGTAGCAGTCAGGTCCACTTAAGGAGGGTATACTAGTTTGGGGTATAGGCAACTTTGCCTCTGTCATCGAAACTGGATTTCTGCCCACCTTTTGGATGGTGGCCTGTCTCCTTAAGGAAATCAGTAGCAGTCAGGTCCAGCCTCTGTCATCAAAAGTGGATTTCTGCCCACCTTTTGGATGGTGGCCTGTTTCATTAAGGAAATCAGTAGCAGTCAGGTCCACTTAAGGTGGGTATACCATTTTGGGGCATAGGCAACTTAGCCTCTGTCATCAAAACTGGATTTTTGCCCATCTTTTGGATGGTGGCCTGTTTCTTAAGGAAATCAGTAGCAGTCAGGTCCACTTAAGGTGGGTATACTATTTTGGGGCATAGGCAACTTAGCCTCTGTCATCGAAACTGGATTTCTGCCCACTTTTTGGATGGTGGCCTGTCACCTTAAGGAAATTAATAGCTATCAGGTCCATTTAAGGTGGGTATACTAGTTCAGGGCATAGGGAACTTAGTCTCTGTCATCGAAACTGGATTTCTGCCCACCTTTTGGATGGTGGCCTGTCTCCATAAGGAAATTAGTAGCAGTCAGGTCCACTTAAGGTGGGTATACCAGTTTGAGGCATAGGCAACTTAGCCTCTGCCATCGAAACTGGATTTCTGCCCACCTTTTGGATGGTGGCCTGATTCCTTAAGCAAATCAGCGGCTGTCAGGTCCACTTAAGGTTGGGTATACCAGTTCAAGACATAGGCAACTTTGCCTCTGTCATCAAAACTGGATTTCTGCCCACATTTTGGATGGTGGCCTGTCTCCTTAAGGAAATCAGTGGCTGTCAGGTCCACTTAAGATTGGGTATACTAGTTTGAGACACAGGCAACTTTGCCTCTGTTAACAAAACTGGATTTCTGCCCACCTTTTGGATGGTGGCCTGTCTCCTAAGTTAATCAATAACTGTCAGGGCCAGTTAAGGTTGGGTATACCAGTTCGAGACATAGGCAACTTTGCCTCTGTCATCGAAACTGGATTTCTGCCCACCTTTGGGCTGGTGGCCTGTCCCCTAAATGAAATCAGTGGCTATCAGGCCCACTAAAGTTGGGTATACCAGTTCGAGACATAGGCAACTTTGCCTCTGTCATCGAAACTGGATTTCTGCCCACCTTTTGGATGGTGGCCTGTTTCCTTAAGGAAATCAGTGGCTATCAGGCCCATTAAAGTTGGATATACCAGTTCTAGACACAAGCAACTTTACCTCTGTTATCGAAACTGGATTTTTGCCCACCTTTCGTGGGGTGTCCTGTCTACTTGAGGAAATCAGTAGCAGTCAGGTCCACTTAAGGGTTGGTATACCAGTTGAAGACACAGGCAACATAGCCTCTGTCATCGAAACTGGATTTCTGCCCACCTTTAGGATGGTGGCCTGCCTCCTTAAGGAAATCAGTAGCAGTCAGGTCCACTTAAGGAGGGTATACTAGTTTGGGGTATAGGCAACTTTGCCTCTGTCATCGAAACTGGATTTCTGCCCACCTTTTGGATGGTGGCCTGTCTCCTTAAGGAAATCAGTAGCAGTCAGGGTCCAGTCTCTGTCATCAAAATGGGCATTTCTCTGTCATCCTGGATTTCTGCCCACCTTTTGGATGGTGGCCTGTTTCATTAAGGAAATCAGTAGCAGTCAGGTCCACTTAAGGTGGGTATACCATTTTAAAATGGGGCATAGGCAACTTAGCCTCTGTCATCAAAACTGGATTTTTGCCCATCTTTTGGATGGTGGCCTGTTTCTTAAGGAAATCAATAGCAGTCAGGTCCACTTAAGGTGGGTATACTATTTTGGGGCATAGGCAACTTAGCCTCTGTCATCGAAACTGGATTTCTGCCCACTTTTTGGATGGTGGCCTGTCACCTTAAGGAAATTAATAGCTATCAGGTCCATTTAAGGTGGGTATACTAGTTCAGGGCATAGGGAACTTAGTCTCTGTCATCGAAACTGGATTTCTGCCCACCTTCTGGATGGTGGCCTGTCTCCATAAGGAAATGAGTAGCAGTCAGGTCCACTTAAGGTGGGTATACCAGTTTGAGGCATAGGCAACTTCAGCCTCTGTCATCGAAACTGGATTTCTGCCCACCTTCTGGATGGTGGCCTGTCTCCATAAGGAAATGAGTAGCAGTCAGGTCCACTTAAGGTGGGTGTACCAGTTTGAGGCATAGGCAACTTCGCCTCTGTCATCGAAACTGGATTTCTGCCCACCTTTTGGATGGTGGCCTGTCTCCATAAGGAAATTAGTAGCCGTCAGGTCCACTTAAGGTGGGTATACCAGTCTGGGGCATAGGCAACTTAGCCTCTATCATCGAAACTGGATTTCTGCCCACCTTTTGGATGGTGGCCTGTCCCCTTAAGGAAATCAGTAGCACTCAGGTCCACTTAAGGTGGGTATACTAGTTCGGGGCATATAGACAACTTAGCCTCTGTCATCGAAACTGGTTTTTTGCCCACCTTTTGGATGGTGGCCTGTTTCCTTAAGGAAATCAGTAGCAGTCAGGTCCACTTAAGGTGGGTATACTAGTTCGGGGCATATAGACAACTTAGCCTCTGTCATCGAAACTGGTTTTTTGCCCACCTTTTGGATAGTGGCCTGTCTCTTAAGGAAAGCAGTAGCTGTCAGACCCACTTAAGGTGGGTATACTAGTTCGGGGCATAGGCAACTTAGCCTCTGTCATCGAAACTGGATTTCTGCCCACCTTCTGGATGGTGGCCTGTCTCCTTAAGGAAATCAGTAGCTGTCAGACCCACTTAAGGTGGGTATACTAGTTCGGGGCATAGGCAACTTAGCCTCTGTCATCAAAACTGGATTTCTGCCCACCTTCTGGATGGTGGCCCCTCTCCTTAAGAAAATCAGTAGCAGTCAGACCCACTTAAGGTGGGTATACTAGTTCGGGGCATAGGCAACTTAACCTCTGTCATCGAAACTGGATTTCTGCCCACCTTCTGGATGGTGGCCTGTCTCCTTAAGGAAAGCAGTAGCTGTCAGACCCACTTAAGGTGGTAATACTAGTTCGCGGCATAGGCAACTTAGCATCTGTCATCGAAACTGGATTTCTGCCCACCTTTTGGATGGTGGAATGTCTCTTTAAGGAAATCAGTAGCTGTCAGACCCACTTAAGGTGGGTATACTAGTTCGGGGCATAGGCAACTTAGCCTCTGTCATCGAAACTGGATTTCTGCCCACCATCTGGATGGTGGCCTGTCTCCTTAAGGAAATCAGTAGCTGTCAGACCCACTTAAGGTGGGTATACCAGTTCAAGACATAGGCAACTTAGCCTCTGTCATCGAAACTGGATTTCTGCCCACCTTTTGGATGGTGGCCTGTCCCCTTAAGGTAATCAGTAGCTGTCAGACCCAATTAAGGTTTGTATACTAGTTCGGGGCATAGGCAACTTAGCATCTGTCATTGAAACTGGATTTCTGCCCACCTTCTGAATGGTGGCCTGTCTCCTTAAGGAAATCAGTAGCTGTCAGACCCACTTAAGGTGGGTATACTAGTTTGGGGCATAGGCAACTTAGCCTCTGTCACTGAAACTGGATTTCTGCCCACCTTCTGGATGGTGGACTGTCTCCTTAAGGAAATCAGTAGCTGTCAGGTCCACTTAAGGTGGGTATACTAGTTCGGGACATATAGGCAACTTAGCCTCTGTCATTGAAACTGGATTTCTGCCCACCTTCTGGATGGTGGCCTGTCTCCTTAAGGAAATCAGTAGCTGTCAGACCCACTTAAGGTGGGTATACTAGTTCGGGGCATAGGCAACTTAGCCTCTGTCATTGAAACTGGATTTCTGCCCACCTTCTGGATGGTGGCCTGTCTCCTTAAGGAAATCAGTAGCTGTCAGATCCACTTAAGGTGGGTATACTAGTTCGGGACATAGACATCTTAGCCTCTGTCATTGAAACTGGATTTCTGCCCACCTTCTGGATGGTTTCCTGTCTCCTTCTCCACTTAAGGAAATCAGTAGCTGTCATTGAAACACTTCTGCCCACCTTTAGGATGGTGGCCTGTCTCCTAAGGAAATCTAGTTCGGGTGGGTATACAGTTTGGGGAAATTTCTTAGCCTCTGTCATTGAAACTGGATTTCTGCCCACCTTTAGGATGGTGGCCTGTCTCCTTAAGGAAATCAGTAGCTGTCAGACCCACTTAAGGTGGGTATACTAGTTTGGGGCATAGGCAACTTAGCCTCTGTCATTGAAACTGGATTTCTGCCCACCTTTAGGATGGTGGCCTGTCTCCTTAAGGAAATCAGTAGCTGTCAGACCCACTTAAGGTGGGTATACCAGTTTGGGGCATATAGGCAACTTAGCCTCTGTCACTGAAACTGGATTTCTTCCCACCTTCTGGATGGTGGCCTGTCTCCTTAAGGAAATCAGTAGCTGTCAGGTCCACTTAAGGTGGGTATACTAGTTCGGGACATAGACATCTTAGCCTCTGTCATTGAAACTGGATTTCTGCCCACCTTTAGGATGGTGGCCTGTCTCCTTAAGGAAATCAGTAGCTGTCAGGTCCACTTAAGGTGGGTATACTAGTTTGGGGCATAGGCAACTTAGCCTCTGTCATTGAAACTGGATTTCTGCCCACCTTTAGGATGGTGGCCTGTCTCCTTAAGGAAATCAGTAGCTGTCAGGTCCACTTAAGGTGGGTATACTAGTTTGGGGCATAGGCAACTTAGCCTCTGTCATTGAAACTGGATTTCTGCCCACCTTTAGGATGGTGGCCTGTCTCCTTAAGGAAATCAGTAGCTGACCCACTCAGGTCCACAACTTACCTTTTGGATGGTGGCCTGTCTCCTAAGGAAATCAGTTCAGACCCATTTAAGGTGGGTATACTAGTTTGGGGCATAGGCAACTTAGCCTCTGTCATCGAAACTGGATTTCTGCCCACCTTTTGGATGGTGGCCTGTCTCCTTAAGGAAATCAGTAGCTGTCAGACCCACTTAAGGTGGGTATACTAGTTTGGGGCATAGGCAACTTAGCCTCTGTCATCGAAACTGGATTTCTGCCCACCTTTTGGATGGTGGCCTGTCCCCTTAAGGAAATCAGTAGCTGTCAGACCCACTTAAGGTGGGTATACTAGTTTGGGGCATAGGCATTGAAACTGGATTTCTGCCCACCTTTGGATGGCCTCTGTCATCGAAACTGGATTTCTGCCCACCTTCTGGATGGTGGCCTGTCCTTAAGGAAATCAGTAGCTGTCAGACCCACTTAAGGTGGGTATACTAGTTCGGGGCATAGGCAACTTAGCCTCTGTCATCGAAACTGGATTTCTGCCCACCTTCTGGATGGTGGCCTGTCTCCTTGAGGAAATCAGTAGCTGCCAGACCCACTTAAGGTGGGTATACTAGTTCGGGGCATAGGCAACTTAGCCTCTGTCATCGAAACTGGATTTCTGCCCACCTTCTGGATGGTGGCCTGTCTCCTTAAGGAAATCAGTAGCTGCCAGACCCACTTAAGGTGGGTATACTAGTTCGGGGCATAGGCAACTTAGCCTCTGTCATTGAAACTGGATTTCTGCCCACCTTCTGGATGGTGGCCTGTCTCCTTGAGGAAATCAGTAGCTGTCAGACCCACTTAAGGTGGGTATACCAGTTCGGGGCATATAGGCAACTTAGCCTCTGTCATCGAAACTGGATTTCTGCCCACCTTCTGGATGGTGGCCTGTCTCCTTGAGGAAATCAGTAGCTGCCAGACCCACTTAAGGTGGGTATACCAGTTCGGGGCATATAGGCAACTTAGCCTCTGTCATCGAAACTGGATTTCTGCCCACCTTCTGGATGGTGGCCTGTCTCTGTCAGACCCACTTAAGGAAATCAGTTCAGGGTATATGGCTCTGTCATCAGACCCACCTTTTGGATGGTGGCCTGTAGTAGCTGTCAGACCAGTTCGGTGGGTATACTAGTTCATATGGGCAACTTAGCCTCTGTCATCGAAACTGGATTTCTGCCCACCTTCTGGATGGTGGCCTGTCTCCTTGAGGAAATCAGTAGCTGCCAGACCCACTTAAGGTGGGTATACCAGTTCGGGGCATATAGGCAACTTAGCCTCTGTCATCGAAACTGGATTTCTGCCCACCTTCTGGATGGTGGCCTGTCTCCTTGAGGAAATCAGTAGCTGCCAGACCCACTTAAGGTGGGTATACCAGTTCGGGGCATATAGGCAACTTAGCCTCTGTCATCGAAACTGGATTTTTGCCCACCTTCTGGATGGTGGCCTGTCTCCTTAAGGAAATCAGTAGCTATCAGACCCACTTAAGGTGGGTATACTAGTTCGGGTAGGCAACTTAGCCTCTGTCATCGAAACTGGTTTTTGCCCACCTTTTGGATGGTGGCCTGTCCCTTAAGGAAATCAGTAGCTGTCAGACCCACTTAAGGTGGGTATACTAGTTCGGGGCATATAGGCAACAGTCATCGAAACTGGTTTCTGCCCACCTTTTGGATGGTGGCCTGTCAAATCAGTAGCTGTCAGACCCACTTAAGGTGGGTATACTAGTTCGGTGCATAGGCAACTTAGCCTCTGTCATCGAAACTGGATTTCTGCCCACCTTCTGGATGGTGGCCTGTCTCCTTAAGGAAATCAGTAGCTATCAGACCCACTTAAGGTGGGTATACCAACTTAGCCTCTGTCATCGAAACTTCCCACCTTCTGGATGCATCCTTAAGGAAATCAGCAACAGACCCACTTAAGGTGGGTATACTGTCATCGAAAACTGTCATCGAAACTTTTCTGCCCACCTTCTGGATGGTGGCCTGTCTCCTTAAGGAAATCAGTAAATCAGACCCAGCTGGGTCAGACCCACTTAAGCCTCTGTCATCGAAACTGGATTTACCCAGTTCTGGATGGGCATATGGGCAACTCAGCCTCTGTCATCGAAAACTGGATTTCTGCCCACCTTTTGGATGGTGGCCTGTCTCCTTAAGGAAATCAGTAGCTGTCAGACCCACACGTAAGGTGGGTATACTAAGGTGGCCTCTGTCATTGAAACTGGATTTCTGCCCACCTTCTGGATGGTGGCCTGTCTCCTTAAGGAAATCAGTAGCTGCAGACCCACTTAAGGTGGGTATACTAGTTTGGGGGCATAGGCAACTTAGCTCTGTCATTGAAACCTCTGTCATCTGAAACTGGATTTCTGCCCACCTTTAGGATGGTGGCCTGTCTCCTTGAGGAAATCAGTAGCTGTCAGACCCACTTAAGGTGGGTATACTAGTTCGGGGCATAGGCAACTTAGCCTCTGTCATTGAAACTGGATTTCTGCCCACCTTCTGGATGGTGGCCTGTCTCCTTAAGTCAGTCCTTGAGGTGGGTAAATCAGTTAGCTGCCAGACCCACCTTTAGGATGGTGGCCTGTCTCCTTATCAGTAGCTGTCAGTTCTTAAGGTGGGTATACTAGTTCGGGACATAGACATCTTAGCCTCTGTCATTGAAACTGGATTTCTGCCCACCTTTGGATGGTGGCCTGTCTCCTTAAGGAAATCAGTAGCTGCCAGACCCACTTAAGGTGGGTATACCAGTTCCAGGGGCATATAGGCAACTTAGCCTCTGTCATTGAAACTGGATTTCTGCCCACCTTTAGGATGGTGGCCTGTCTCCTTAAGGAAATCAGTAGCTGTCAGACCCACTTAAGGTGGGTATACTAGTTTGGGGCATAGGCAACTTAGCCTCTGTCATTGAAACTGGATTTCTGCCCACCTTCTGGATGGTGGCCTGTCTCCTTAAGGAAATCAGTAGCTGTCAGACCCACTTAAGGTGGGTATACTAGTTGTCTCCTTAAGGGGCATAGGCAACTTTTGGCCTCTGTCATCGAAAACTGGATTTCTGCCCACCTTCTGGATGGTGGCCTGTCTCCTTAAGGAAATCAGTAGCTATCAGACCCATTTAAGGTGGGTATACTAGTTTGGGGCATAGGCAACTTAGCCTCTGTCATCGAAACTGGATTTCTGCCCACCTTCTGGATGGTGGCCTGTCTCCTTAAGGAAATCAGTAGCTGTCAGACCCACTTAAGGTGGGTATACTAGTTCGGGGCATAGGCAACTTAGCCTCTGTCATCAAAACTGGATTTCTGCCCACCTTTGGATGGTGGCCTGTCTCCTTAAGAAAATCAGTAGCAGTCAGACCCACTTAAGGTGGGTATACTAGTTCGGGGCATAGGCAACTTAACCTCTGTCATTGAAACTGGATTTCTGCCCACCTTCTGGATGGTGGCCTGTCTCCTTAAGGAAATCAGTAGCTGTCAGACCCACTTAAGGTGGGTATACTAGTTTGGGGCATAGGCAACTTAGCATCTGTCATCGAAACTGGATTTCTGCCCACCTTTTGGATGGTGGAATGTCTCTTTAAGGAAATCAGTAGCTGTCAGACCCACTTAAGGTGGGTATACTAGTTCGGGGCATAGGCAACTTAGCCTCTGTCATCGAAACTGGATTTCTGCCCACCTTCTGGATGGTGGCCTGTCTCCTTAAGGAAATCAGCAGCTATCAGACCCACTTAAGGTGGGTATACCAGTTCGGGGCATATAGGCAACTTAGCCTCTGTCATCGAAACTGGATTTTTGCCCACCTTCTGGATGGTGGCCTGTCTCCTTAAGGAAATCAGCAGCTGTCAGACCCACTTAAGGTGGGTATACCAGTTCGGGGCATATAGGCAACTTAGCCTCTGTCATCGAAACTGGATTTTTGCCCACCTTCTGGATGGTGGCCTGTCTCCTTAAGGAAATCAGTAGCTGTCAGACCCACTTAAGGTGGGTAAACAAGTTCGGGGCATATGGGCAACTCAGCCTCTGTCATCGAAACTGGATTTCTGCCCACCTTTTGGATGGTGGCCTGTCCCCTTAAGGAAATCAGTAGCTGTCAGACCCACTTAAGGTGGGTATACTAGTTCGGGGCATAGGCAACTTAGCCTCTGTCATCGAAACTGGATTTCTGCCCACCTTCTGGATGGTGGCCTGTCTCCTTAAGGAAATCAGCAGCTATCAGACCCACTTAAGGTGGGTATACCAGTTCATTGAAACTGGGCATATAGGCAACTTAGCCTCTGTCATCGAAACTGGATTTCTGCCCACCTTCTGGATGGTGGCCTGTCTCCTTAAGGAAATCAGTAGCTGTCAGACCCACTTAACGTGGGTATACTAGTTTGGGGCATAGGCAACTTAGCCTCTGTCATCGAAACTGGATTTCTGCCCACCTTTTGGATGGTGGCCTGTCTCCTTAAGGAAATCAGTAGCTATCAGACCCATTTAAGGTGGGTATACTAGTTTGGGGCATAGGCAACTTAGCCTCTGTCATCGAAACTGGATTTCTGCCCACCTTCTGGATGGTGGCCTGTCTCCTTAAGGAAATCAGTAGCTATCAGACCCACTTAAGGTGGGTATACCAGTTCGGGGCATTTAGGCAACTTATCCTCTGTTATCGATACTGGATTTCTGCCCACCTTCTGGATGGTGGCCTGTCTCCTCTCAGCAGCTATCAGACCCAAATCAGTAGCTATCAGTATACTAGTTCAGGACATATAGGCAACTTAGCCTCTGTCATCGAAACTGGATTTCTGCCCACCTTCTGGATGGTGGCCTGTCCCCTTAAGGAAATCAGTAGCTGTCAGACCCACTTAAGGTGGGTATACTAGTTCGGGTATATAGGCAACTTAGCCTCTGTCATCGAAACTGGATTTCTGCCCACCTTCTGGATGGTGACCTGTCTCCTTAAGGAAATCAGTAGCTATCAGACCCACTTAAGGTGGGTATACCAGTTCGGGGCATTTAGGCAACTTAGCCTCTGTCATCGAAACTGGATTTCTGCCCACCTTCTGGATGGTGGCCTGTCCCCCTTAAGGAAATCAGTAGCTGTCAGACCCACTTAAGGTGGGTAAATTCAGCAGCAACTAGCCTCTGTCATCGAAACTGACCCACCTTTTGGATGGTGGCCTGTCCCCTTAAGGAAATCAGTAGCTGTCAGACCCAGTTAAGGTGGGTTTAGGCAACTTAGCCTCTGTCATCGAAACTGGATTTCTGCCCACCTTCTGGATGGTGACCTGTCTCCTTAAGGAAATCAGCAGCTATCAGACCCACTTAAGGTGGGTATACTAGTGGGCATATAGGCAACTTAGCCTCTGTTATCGAAACTGGATTTCTGCCCACATTTAGGAAATCAAGCTGTCAGCCCACTCTGTCATCAACTCAGCCTCTGTCATCAAAACTGGATTTCTGCCCACCTTTTGGATGGTGGCCTGTCTGGAAATCAGTAGCTGTCAGACCCACTTAAGGTGGGTATACTAGTTCGGGGTATATGGGCAACTCAGCCTCTGTCATCAAAACTGGATTTCTGCCCACCTTCTGGATGGTGGCCTGTCCCCTTAAGGAAATCAGTAGCTGTCAGACCCACTTAAGGTGGGTATACTAGTTCGGGGCATTTAGGCAACTTAGCCTCTGTCATCGAAACTGGATTTCTGCCCACCTTCTGGATGGTGACCTGTCTCCTTAAGGAAATCAGCAGCTATCAGACCCACTTAAGGTGGGTATACCAGTTCGGGGCATTTAGGCAACTTAGCCTCTGTCATCGAAACTGGATTTCTGCCCACCTTCTGGATGGTGACCTGTCTCCTTAAGGAAATCACTAGCTATCAGACCCACTTAAGGTGGGTATACTAGTACGGGGCATATAGGCAACTTAGCCTCTGTTATCGAAACTGGATTTCTGCCCACCTTTTGGATGGTGGCCTGTCCCCTTAAGGAAATCAGTAGCTGTCAGACCCACTTAAGGTGGGTATACTAGTTCGGGGCATATGGGCAACTCAGCCTCTGTCATCGAAACTGGATTTCTGCCCACCTTTTGGATGGTGGCCTGTCCCCTTAAGGAAATCAGTAGCTGTCAAGCACACTTAAGGGTGTTATCAAGAGGCAGTCCAGCAAAACACTTACGTTGATGAGAGAGAGAGAGAGAGAGAGAGAGAGAGAGAGAGAGAGAGAGAGAGAGAGAGAGAGAGAGAGATTACAGTGCATTTCTTCAACTTTCACCATTTCTACTTACGACGATTAGAGAGAGAGAGAGAGAGAGAGAGAGAGAGAGAGATTAATTGGTAAGATAAAGAGAGAAAAATGAGGTGGCTGCAACTGTTATTCCTGTACAGCTAATAAAGACAGGTGCCTCTTTGTTGCCCACATAATTCTAATTAATATGTTCCATTATTTGCAACATACGCAATTCGACAGCAAACTGATAAGCTACAACAGCTAAAAGGAATTCGCTTGACTTTGTCAGTCTTTTGAAGGCTCGTTCAGCTTAACATCATTCGAATACCAAACATTCTCCCTTTTAAATGCTCGCGCGCGCTCTCTCTCTCACACAAACACACACACGCACATTGCATTTAGAATATACCTGTACAAAAGGATTAAAGCGAAATGTCTACTTTGCTTGACAAACATTATCAAAACAACAAATACCTAAATCTCTGTCTGTCTGTCTGTCTGTCTGTCTGTCTGTCTGTCTCTCTCTCTCTCTCTCTCTCTATACACACAAACACACATACACACATGCACAAACATCCTTAGTTTAGAATTTAAACGTGAAAAGAAAGAACACACACCTATATTCAGCTTTGTAAGTTAAGCAAACTCTTGTGTCTCAAACACACACATACACTGTATTTAGATTACAAAGCAAAAGGAAAATCATTAATCTGTGTTCTGCTGTAGTGATCATGCAGGAAAGTCTTCCTATCGCTCTCTCCTTCTCTCTTACAAGACACAAAAACAAAAGGAATACACGACGCCGTCTCTGCTCGACTACACTGAAGCAATCTAGCGCCAAGGGACTTCAAAAACCGCGTTGTTTCTGCTCTAAAGGAGGAGGAGGAGGAGGAGGAGGAGGAGGAGGAGGAGACCGAGGTGGGTTGTGGGGTGGGGAAGGGGCCGAGGAGGAGACCTGAACGGCACCGTTCACTACGTCACAAAATTTGATAAGTGGCGGTTTTAAAAGCCTTTCCTTCAACAGCGATGGAATGCAAAGGGGCTCATTTAGTGAGAACGCTGCTTCTCTCTCTCTCTCTCTCTCTCTCTCTCTCTCTCTCTTCTGCTTCCACTTCTACATCCGGGTATATTTCGTGGATTCGGCTTGTGATCGGGAAGCATAAACTTTCATTTTCGTTGTCGACGACTGAGAATATGAAAGATAAATGCGTGCACACAAGCAAGTGCGTGCTTTAAATGCAAGTAAGCACAAAAATGCACACGCTCATACACTCATAATGTACGCATTTGATGTGCACATAATTTCTTGGACGATATTACCAGTTGTGCCCATCTAAAGTTAATACAAGGTATACATACGTAAAGACGCAAAAATGCACTGATAAACACAAATGCATAAATCTGAAAATGATTAACGCATACATTTGACATGCGCGTATTTTCTTGAACGATTTAAGCAAATTAAATCTTATACAAGCTATTCACAGAAAGCAGACACAAAAATCAACTTATAAATACAACTGAATCAATCTAAAAAGTTTGAATTTTGTTTACCTACCCTTGAGCGTGACAGAATAAAACCAGTAACCCGGCTCTGCGAAGGAGGGCTCACCTTGATAAGTACAGGAGTGAAAGAGTCATAAGGAAGTGCTTAGAGAAGGAAAGGATGGGGCAGACCTCTCTGCAGTTTTTGTAAAAACTCCCGTTATTAATTTCTTAGCTTTGATGACACGGTTGTCTCGCTCGCTCCTTCTGTTCTTCAGGCCTCATTATGGCCCGTTGTCCTACAGGAATAGAGTCAGTCGTTCATAGATTCGTCACCCATCCAGGTACTGACCAGACTCACGACCAAATAATGAATAAAACCAAGGTGAATATATACACTGTAGAAAAATCAAGACTATTATAGTCATCAAGTGATAATTAGCCCATACAAGAACCATATATATAAATATAATCAGCACTATTATACAAGGGGAATTCTCTCTCTCTCTCCTCTCTCTCTAATATAAACACACACACACGCACACATATATATATATATATATATATATATATATATATATATATATATATATATATATATATATATATATATATATATATATATATATGTGTGTGTGTGTGTGTGTGTGTGTATTATATATACAGTACATATATATAATATAATGTATGTGCAATATTATATATATATATATATATATATATATATATATATATATTATATATATATATATATATATATATATATATATATATATATATATAGTTATATAAAATGAAGTAAATAAATAAATAAATGAGTAAATAAAGTCATTAAAGAAATAAAGAAAGAAATTACAGCCTTAGCTCTCAGCCTTTTCCCCGAGGCTTAATCTTATTATCGCTCAACTTTTCTTTCAAGTTTTAATGCGGATGTCTCGAGCATCTCAGGGCGGGAGAGTGAGTTTCACCTCTCTGACCACCTCGGAGACGAGATGCCTTACCTCTTTTGAAGATTAATAGCGTCGTTACGATTGTTCTTCTCTATTAGATGACATATTTTATTTTTTGGTTGGTGAACAAATAATGTCTGCTTTCAAACGAATACGATAAATTGGGTAGGCTACAAGCCACAAGCGTTGCCCTGCGGGATGCCTTTACGTAACATTGTCCACTCTCGACCTCCTTCTAAGGACACTTCGAAGCTCTCTCTCTCTCTCTGTGTGTGTGTGTGTGTGTGTCAACAAACATCTCAAAGGCTTGCCAACGTACACCAGGCTTCATTCAGAGAAGGGGCAACACGTCCAAAGGAGAATATCACACGTAGACAGAACAAGTGGCGCTGCCCCTATCCCGTCCTGAGGTATTTGATTTTCTCTTTTTCCTCCACAGGTTATTTTTATCCACTCTTACGCTCTTTCTCGCCGGTACCACTGGATCTATTCTATCGCGAGCGAGTTCTGCAACGTCTGACCATTTAAGGAAGATGGGGATCTCCCTTGAAAGCTTAGAACTCCAAACATCCTTATGTGTTCTTAGGTATCATTGCCCTAAATAATAACACTAGTTATGGAAATGCACAATTACATTAATTATAAGTTAAGATTATTTCATCATTCATAAATACATAAAGACAAATGCTGTAACTATAAATTCACGATATGTGCAATGTTTTGAATTATGAAAAATTCATACAAATATTTACCTTTATAATAAATCAACACAGTTATACTGACTGTAAATGAGTTGAAACAAACACATTGATCATAAATTCACACAAACACAAGTAATAATAAATAATTTAGATAAACGTAATGACTGTAAATCAGTCAAAAATTATAATCATTAGACATCTAAGCAAATAAATGATAACTGCAAACAAGCACAGCACAAGATTCATTCAAGTACATCAACATAACCTCATCCCTTCTCAGCAAATCACTCTAACCTAAAAAGACCTAATTTTCCACACAATTTTTTTTCCATTCTGAATCAATCCACGGTAGAATAGACCTCTTCTATTCACGCTATTCTGCCTATTCAAGGCCAGTGGCGTGCGAACGTCATTCCCTTCGTAATTATTGACTCATTATGCAGAATCACTTGGGCGAATCGGGTGTAGATTGAGCCTGCCTTATGCCAGCACGTGCGCTTTGCCTTGAGGTGTGACAAGGTGTAGACTTCCGGATTCTGACCAACCAAATGAGATGATATTCCATGGGGAATTGAGTTAAGAGGAACGGATGATAAATGGTAATCGAGAAAAGATTAAACTGGCAGCAAATAAATATCAGGGTTCAAGACAATACGAATATCTTGTATTTTCATAATAGGAATGTCATTATTGGTGAAGAAATCCAAAGTGACGTCTGTGTAGATATCTACACTAAAATTACATATGAAACGAAAGCTTTCGAGAACCCGTTCGAATCTCCTCAATCTGACTGAGAAGGAGAATCGAACAAGTTCTCGAAAGCTCTCGTGCTATACATATTTTTAATATATTATATTAACACTGACAACATTGTGGATTCCTTCACCATTTCAGTGACTCGTGCGATTGTGAGATTTTTATAAATGTCATTATTATAAGTTACAAAACCTAAAAACAATAAATCACAACCAAGTTAAGAAACAAATACACCTTTTTCCTTCTTTCTTTCCTTCAAGGAGCAAAGGTTAATGCCAGTCCGAGAGCAGCTGTCTTAAGTCCCGGATAGGGTGAGTCACGTAGCTGTTTGAAAAAGGAAAACAGACAACAGAACGCGCCCAAACATGTTAAATCGAAGACGCCCAAACATGAGAAGTCACTCCTCTACTTAAGAAGCACACTTGCGTTAAAAAATGAAACACACTCCTTTGCATAATAAAACACATGAACATGAGGAATTCATCCATATTAAAAACACACGCACATACGCTAAAACAAAGCTACACGGTCACAGTTCAAAAACACACGCCTAAGCATAAAAGAAACATACACATCACGAATTCATCCACCAAATTAAAAACACACGCACATATGGTAAAACAAAACTACACGTCCACAATCAGAATAATCGTTCCCACAGAGGAAAAAAAACACACCATAAATTTTTAAACCACTTCAACAATTAAAAGCGAGCCCACACAATTAAATCACACAATCAAGCAAAAGAAAAAAACACACTTGAATAGAACATCTAAACATTAAAACCTCTTCAATATAAGTAGAAGTTATTTTTAAAAAAGCTTAGTACACTTCCTTACTTTGAAGAATAAAGTTGTATAAAGTAGAAATGAAATATTTTCAAGTTCACGAACGCCATTGCTAATAACTGCTGTACTGTTGCTGAAGTAATTTTAATTATAATAATATTATCATCATCGATTTTACCAATAACCCTCGACGAGGCGGTGTGTAAAATACCTCGCTGAGGGATTAAACTAACCCTCGACGAGGTGGTTTGTAAAATTCCTCGTCGAGGGGTTTTACAAACAACCCTCGATGGGGTGGTTTGTACAACACCTCGTCGAGGAATTTATTACTAACCCTCGATGAGGTGGTTAGTAAAATACCTCGGCGAGGGAATTTACAAACAACCCTCGATGGAGTGGTTTGTACAATACCTCTTCGAGGGAATTCACCAACCCTCGACGGGGTGGTTTGTAAAATTCCTGGTCGAGGGTTGTTAATAAAATCCCTCGACGAGGTGGCTTGTAAAATGCCTCATTGAGGGATTCAACTAACAACCCTCGACAGGTGGTTTGTAAAATACCGCTTCGAGGGATTTTACTAACAACCCTCGACGAGGTGGTCTGTAAAATACCTCTGTGAGATAATCCTCAGCTGATACTATTCCTGAGGTATTCAATTACACACACACGCGCGCGCGCGCAAGCCTTTTGCGTACGAGACTATATAAAAAAAATCATTCTAAAATGGAATAGAAGGACAACTGTGCGGGAAATTTAAAAAAAAAAACAAAGAAATACGTCGGTAAGAGGTTCAAGGAACACCGAAATAAATAAGAACTAGAAAAAAGATCCTAACATGGATTTCAACTTAAACCCAGAATAACAAAGTCGGAGTAACTGAGCCTTGAAGAGAGGAAAAGGGAAAGTTTTTGTAATAATAATAATAATAATAATAATAATAATAATAATAATAATAATATAATAATAATAATAATAATAAAAATCCACAATTATATTGTAAACTATACTATGTAAAATAATATTGTAATATAGTTTACTATATAATTGTGGATTTTTATTACATATATTGTTTTCACGAGATTGTGATTTTCTTAGCAATAATAATAATAATAATAATAATAATAATAATAATAATAATAATAATAATAATAATAATAATAACAACAGGAAGGAAAACCACCTCAATGATATATATATATATATATATATATATATATATATATATATATATATATATAGAGAGAGAGAGAGAGAGAGAGAGAGAGAGAGAGAGAGAGAGAGAGAGAGAGAGAGAGAGAGAGAAACAATACATGACTCAGCAGTTAGCTGATATATGGGGAAATAACCGTTGTCTTGTCTGTCTCCTTGGAACCAACCTCTTTCAGGTTGCGGAAAGAGAAACTCCCCATTAACAAATATTAGTCAATATCCATAAAAACATAAATATATAAATGCAAATATCTTTATACACAAGAAATAAGCAAGTATATATTTACAGCTTGACTCGCATAAACAAGATTATTTTGAAAGGATTCCATACAAAACGTATTTAACAAAATTATAATTATATACAATTATATAATCGTGTGACAGACCAGTGGTTCTCAAATTTGTTGGTATCGTTACCTACCCCGGCAATGGTGTGATAGATCACCATTACCACTAATCCATTCCTCTTCGGTTATGTGAAGCTACAATGTAAAGGAAATAAAAATATTGGAATGCTTAATTTCTAATGCATTTTATATGTAATTCGCATAATTATGATACAAATTAATCTATTTACTTCTGTATTGTTCATTTATTTATTATTATTATTTATAAATTTACTGAATTTTACTCCAAAGAACTATTACTTTTAGAAAATGCCTCGTTGGCCCCCCCAAAAAAGGCTTCATTACCCCCCACGGGGGTAATTACCCCGAGTCTGAGAACCGCTGTGATAGACAAATGCATTTGAAAGTATTTACCAGATTATTATATAATGATGTGATACACAGTCATTGGGAGTTTTCTGGCGTCACAGCCGCTAAGGTCACTGACGCCATCGCAAATGGAAACGGAGAGCGTTGGCCTTATGCAGAATAGCCACAACAACATCAGTTCCCTTGCGGGCCAATGCAGTTAGCTTTTACTAAGCATTGTACTGAGCAGTTCATCCGTGTTTAGTTCCTAAACACGCATTCTCTCTCCACGCGACATCTGGAGTTTAGTTTTAAAATAGATCATTGTTTAAGGGATCTTATATTTCTTTCGGGAAACTTACGGTTTCATTGTGAGAGAGAGAGAGAGAGAGAGAGAGAGAGAGAGAGAGAGAGAGAGAGAGAGAGAGAGAGAGACTGCGTATAAATAATTACAATACTTCCAATTCCTTGTGAGAAACAGTACGTCAGTATATAAATAAACTTCTGCGCGAAATATCCAATCAATCAAAGAAGAGAGAGAGAGAGAGAGAGAGAGAGAGAGAGAGAGAGAGAGAGAGAGAGAGAGATTGTTCTTTATCTGTAACAGCACTTGTCCCATTCATTATGGTTCAACTATGCTTTCTCTGCTTGCAAAGAAATACAAGAAGAGAGAGAGAGAGAGAGAGAGAGAGAGAGAGAGAGAGAGAGAGAGAGAGAGAGAGAGAGAGAGACGAGAGTGCTCCGGTAAGGAATGTCAGGCGCCGCGCTTGAGGGAGGGGTGTGGGAGGAGGGGAGAGGGAAGGGGGAGAGAGAGGGGAAGGCGTGGTGATAGGTTGCAAGGCATCGTCTGATGCAATATGCACGGAGGAGACGTCGAGTGTGTTACGTGCGTGCGCGCGCTCCTGTGCGTGTGAGTGAGCATTGGACCGAGCCGGAAGCCTGTGAAGTAAGGATTGTGTGTTACAGAGAGAGAGAGAGAGAGAGAGAGAGAGAGAGTTTGTTTCAGGCACAAAGAAAACGCACCTTCATCTGTTTGTTTACCCTTCTGAAATTGATTCAGAATGGGTGGGCGTGTCGTCTCTCCCCTCTCTCTCTCTCTTTCTCTCGTATTACTGAAAGACTTCGTAGGTTTGAGTCTCTCTTAATTCATTTGAAAATGTTGGATACTGTTATGCTGATTTTGTTTAATTATACGTATGTTTTACTTTTTAGCTCATAGCTCTATATAACTTGTCTAGGAACGCACGCACGTATGTATGTGATATATA